>NC_036875.1:24988639-25294811 GCF_002910315.2 Salvelinus sp. IW2-2015
TGTGTGTGTGTGTGTGTGTGTGTGTGTGTGTGTGTGTGTGTGTGTGTGTGTGTGTGTGTTTATGGGAGACTCTGGAGTGGCACCTAAGACCTCTCAAAGTGTAGCTTAGGTGATATGTCCACACCGATGCTGCCGTTTTTGTATTTTATCCCCTTTATTTCCCCAATTTCGATTTTGTCTCATTGCTGCAACTTCCCAATTTGCTCGGGAGGCAACGGTCAAGTCATGTGTCCTCCGAAACATGACCCACCAAACCACGCTTCTTAATACCTGCCTGCTTAACCCGGAAGCCAGCAGCACCAATGAGGAAACACCTTTCAACTGAAAACCGAGGTCAGCCTGCAGGTGCCCGGCCCGTCACAAGGATTCGCTAGAGTTAGTAAAGCCCTCCCGGCCAAACCTTCCTCTCCCCTAACACGGACGATGCTGGGCTCCGCCCTATGGGACTCCCGATCACGGTCGAATGTGATATAGCCCGGGATCGAACAAAGGTCTGTAGTGACAGGAGTAATACAGTACAGTACTGTATTCTTAAGGACAACGTTCTAAAATGTACAAATAGCTGGGCATTTTAGCCATTCATTTGACTTAAGTCCAGAGGGACTTAACATACGTTTATGAGTGGCCACTCGGGAGGCCATAGCCAAACTTCTAAATACATAAATATAGGCAAAACGCCAGTTATGAAGGACAAATACAGTATATTGTAGGATAATTAATATTAACATCTAAAGGCTTGATTCTGTTCACGTACTCGAGGCACAAGAGCACAGAGAAAGGCCAGCCAGTGCCTGTTGCGCACAGCACAAACCACACACCTTGCAATCTGAGCAAAGGTAGTAAGCATTTTGAAACTATTTAACCATAAACAGAACTTAATTGATTAAAGAACCCAGAGGTTTTATGTATTTTTATGAGATATGTCTTAGGCCTACCTTGTTTCGAAGTAGCCTAGCCTGGACAAAATCAGATCATAGTTGAGGGAATTATTTTATAAACATACCTTATGCCATTGAACCAGCATTATCTCATGTTCTATCGGTTTTCAAATCAACTTTCTTTCATTGTCCAGCAGCCACAGACACAATCCTAGTCAAATCAACAACCCATGCTAGTTGTTGCATCTTTGGATTTAACCTCTTTCTAAATTTCTAATGGATATTTTCATCTCTGTCACATGAAACCGCTTGCATGTGTGGTGAGCTTTTTAGAGCATTGTGTTCCCTCAAATTGCATTTCGGAACATATACGTGTAGCCTATAAAGTATCACAGTATGAGTCATAATACCCATAAAACCTAGCGGTCAAACAAGGAAATGTTTCCAATAATTTTCCAACCATTCATTTTTCCCATAGGGGATTTTAGAACTTAAAATAAGAGTTTCGTGTAACTTACGTGACGTTTTGATAACAGTGTAAATCTCTCTCGGAAAAGGTGACTTTTAGGACAAGGTGTGTGGTCCAAGTCTGGGTTTAAGAGTCTTTTCCAGGCTTAAAAGGATAAACATTCATGCTGTCTATCCAGTTCAAAACAACTGGAAACTCAGAACTGGGAAATCTCAGACTTCAGTGAGTTCAAGACTTTGCTCTACTTTTTTCATTCAACTTTTTCACCCCGGATGCTTTATTTGGACATGGCTCTACACGACCTCCATCAGCCGAAGCTAAGTAGTAACATTAACATTATGCCTTCTAATTGCAGTCGCTGTACTCATAATATACATTAGAACGATCGCCTTACGGTGAGGATAGCTGTGCTGCAAGCCCATCTTCAGACGCAATCGTTAGGCAAGGGTAATTTAATTGTAGGAAAGGATGAAACAGGTCTGTGCCACCAATAAGTACAGATAGTAGTATAAATCCCCCCCGCACAGTCCCCGCAACCAGACAATTCTCGCATGGCTTCTGGAAGGCAATGCTGTAGGAATGCTCAACCTGTGTCGGTCATTCAGCTGACAGAAACGTTCAACCGGTTTTCCCCATTAATTAAGCAACGAGTCGGAGTCAGAGGCCAAGCCTTCTCTGGTCTCTCCTCCACCTGTTACTGGGTCTGAGACGCCAAAGCCTCCCACCATTAGCTCTGACAAATTGAAAACCCTAGTCATTGGCGACTCCATTACCTGCAGTATTAGACTTAAAAGTAATCATCCAGCGATCATACACTGTTTACCAGGGAGCAGGGCTACCGACGTTAAGGCTAATCTGAAGGTGATGCTGGCTAAGGCTAAAACTGGTGAGTGTAGAGAGTATAGAGATATTGTTATCCATGTCGGCACCAACGATGTTAGGATGAATCAGTCAGAGGTCACCAAGCGCAACATAGCTTCAGCGTGTAAATCAGAAAGAAAGTTGTGTCGGCATCGAGTAATTGTCTCTGGCCCCCTCCCAGTTAGGGGGAGCGATGAGCTCTACAGTCTCACAACTCAATCGCTGGTTGAAAACTGTTTTCTTCCCCTCCCAAAAGACTGGGACTCACCCACAAACAGGACCAAGCCTGGACTGCTGAGAAAGAGACGGACTCCATCCTAGCTGGAGGGGTGCTCTCATCTTATCTATTAACATTGACAGGGCTCTAAGATAGGGTGCAGGCCAGGCAGCAGGCTGTCAGCCAGCCTGCCAGCTTAGTGGAGTCTGCCACTAGCACAGTCAGTGTAGTCAGCTCAGCTATTAATGTATTGTTTAGTATTGTGTAGTGGCTTTGCTGGCATGCCTCCCCCCAAAAATGTTTTGTTTTACCCACCAAGATTTACATGCTAAAATTGCTACTGCACATAGCTATGTGTGTGGAAAGCATTTCATCACAGGTAAGACATTTAACTTGTTTAGTATAGACCAGTCCATTTGTAACTCCACTCACTACTAGCTGTATAGTCCATTTGTTTGTGTTGTTGGTCTTGGCTATCCTAATGATTTGGTCGTTAACTAGCTAGCACTCACTCGCATGAGGGAAGCCCAACAATATTACATTTTTCTAAGAAATGAAAACACTCTGGAGCAGACAATGTTGAAAATGAATCTTTAGACATCTTGTACTTTCCTAAATATAGTTTTGTAATTGACTAAAACAAGCAGACAACAAGCAGGTCAAGTTTTTGCTGTGAGCCAATGGAGTAACCTAAGTAACCACCAGTTGTTTTCCCCACAGGTGGTTATTCTATCTAATATCGACTATGACTATACTACTGTGTGTGCATTGCTGTGCTTAACACGAACAAGCCGGCAGATATGTAGAAACGATGTATATAGAAAGATATTGTTGTCTAATTTGGCTAGCTAGTAATCCCCTTCCTGCCTATAAACTCTTCTTCTTCTTCTTCTTTAAAAAAAAAATTCTATGGTATATTGGCGATCACACAATTGAATGTGCATCCCGCCAAGTTCTATGCGAGATGGAAACAGGATTCCCCCAAAAACTGAACAAACTACAAAAAAATACAAAAAAATGAATAAATAAGTAAACTAAATCAGGTGTAAAATCCTTAATCTCAAAACATTTTCTGCCGTAGCCACAATAATATCCAGTTTCTTAAACTTCTTTGAGACTTGTCCTGTTCAGTTTATAACTGTGGCAATGAACGCAACAAAATCCTCCTTTTTAACACACAGGGTATTTTTTGTCTCGCAGCAAACATTTACTACAGGCTGTGGTGTATCCACTACCCAGTGGTGGAAAAAGTACCCAATTCTCATACTTGAGTAAAAGTATAGATACCTTAATAGAAAGTTACTAAAGTAAAAGTGAAAGTCACTTAGTAAAATACTAATTGAGTAAAAGTCTAAAAGTATTTGGTTTTAAATATACTTAAGTATCAAAAGTAGAAGTAAAAGGAAAAATGATTTCAAATTCCTTATATTAAGCAAAGCAGACGGCACCATTTTCTTGTTTTTAAAATTTACAGATAGCCAGGGGCACACTCCAACACTCAGACATTATTTACAGAAGATGCATTTGTGTTTAGTGAGTCCGACAGACCATAGGCAGTATGGATGACCACGTGTTCTCTTGCTATGTTAACTATGATAACAACAGAGAGTGTCAGCGGCGTAAAAGGGGGGGCAATGCAAATAGTCTGGGTGGCCATTTGATCAGATGTTCAGAGGTCTTATGGCTTGGGAGTAGAAGCTGTTTAGAAGCCTCTTGGACCTAGACTTGGCGCTCCGGTACAGCTTGCCGTGCGGTAGCAGAGAGAACAGTCTATGACTAGGGTGGCTGGAGTCTTTGACAATTTTTAGGGCCTTCCTCTGACACCGCCTGGTTTATAGGTCCTGTATGGCAGGAAGCTTGGTCCCATTGATGTACTGGGCGTTACGCATTACCCTCTGTAGTGCCTTGTGGTCGGAGGCCGAGCAGTTACCATACATACCTGTCAGGATGCTCTCGATGGTGCAGCTGTAGAACCTTTTGAGGATCTGAGGACCCATGCCAAATCTTTTCAGTCTCCTGAGGAGGAATAGCTTTTGTCGTGCCCTCTTCACGACTGTCTTGGTGTGCTAGGACCATGTTAGTTTGTTGGTGATGTGGACACCAAGGAACTTGAGTCTCTCAACCTGCTCCACTACAGGTTGGAGGCGCGCTGTGTTAAGAAGCAGTGCGGCTTGGTTGGGTTGTGCTTCGGAGGACGCATGACTTTCGACCTTCGTCTCTCCCGAGCCCGTACGGGAGTTGTAGTGATGAGACAAGATAGTAATTACTAGCGATTGGATACCACGAAAATTGGGGAGAAAAGGGGATAAAATAAAATAAAATAACAAATAAAAAATAAAAATGTGCAACCAGAGGGAAAAAACTCCGGACAACCTTTACTCCAACACACAGAGACCCATAAAAAGCTCTCACTCGCCCTCCATTTGGCAAATCTGACCATAATTCTATCCTCCTGATTCCTGCTTACAAGCAAAAATTAAAGCAGGAAGCACCAGTGACTCGATCAATAAAAAAGTGGTCAGATGAAGCAGATGCTAAGCTACAGTACTGTTTTGCTAGCACAGGCTGGAATATATTCTGGGATTCCTCCGATGGCATTGAGGAGTACATCACATCAGTCATTGGCTTCATCCATAAGTGCATCGATGAAGTCGTCCCCACAGTGACCGTACGTACATACCCCAACCAGAAGCCATGGATTACAGGCCACATCCGCAATGAGCTAAAGGTTAGAGCTGCCGCTTTCAAGAAGCGGGACTCTAACCCGGAAACTTATAAGAAATCACGCTATGCCCTCCGACAAACCATCAAACAGGCAAAGCGTCAATACAGGACTAAGATTGAATCGTACTACACCGGCTCTGATGCTCATCGGATGTGGCAGGGCTTGCAAACCACTACAGACTACAACGGGAAGTACAGCCAGAGCTGCCCAGTGACACGAGCTTACCAGATAAGCTACACTACTTCTATGCTTGCTTTGAGGCAAATAACACTGAAACGTGCATGAGAACACCAGCTGTTCCAGAAGACTGTGTGATCACGCTCTCCACAGCCGATGTGAGTAAGACCTTTAAACAGGTCAACATTCACAAGGCCGCAGGGGCAGACGGATTACCAGGATGTGTACTGCGAGCATGCGCTGACCAACTGAAAAGTGTCTTCACTGACATTTTCAACCTCTCCCTGTCCGAGTCTGTAATACCAACATGTTTTAAGCAGACCACCATAGTCCCTGTGCCCAAGAACACTAAGGTAACCTGCCTAAATGACTACCGACCTGATGAAACTGCGTCCTCCCGGGTGGCGCAGTGGTCTAGGGCACTGCATCGCAGTGCTAGCTGCGCCACCAGAGTCTCTGGGTTCACACCCAGGCTCTGTCGCAGCCGGCCGCAACCGGGAGGTCCGTGGGGCGACGCACAATTGGCATAGCGTCGTCTGGGTTAGGGAGGGTTTGGCCGGTAGGGATATCCTTGTCTCAGTATGTAAAAAATGTAATAAAATGTATGCACTCTACTGTAAGTCGCTCTGGATAAGAGCGTCTGCTAAATAACAACAACAACAAAAAAAAAAAAATACCCGGAAGCCAGCCGCACCAATGTGTCGGAGGAAACACCGTGCACCTGCCCCCCTCGGTTAGCGCGCACTGCGCCCGGCCCGCCACAGGAGTCGCTGGAGCGCGATGAGACAATTGTGCGTTGCCCCACGGACCTCCCGGTCGCGGCCGGCTGCGACAGAGCCTGGGCGCGAACCCAGACTCTGGTGGCGCAGCATAGCACTGCGATGCAGTGCTCTAGACCACTGCGCCACCCGGGAGGCCCCTGGTTGCACATTTAACATGCTGATAGAAATTTGGTAAAACAGATTTAAGTTTCCCTGCATTGAAGTCCCTGGATACTAGGAGCGGCGCCTCTGGGTGAGCGTTTTCCTGTTTGCTTATGGCGGAATACAGCTCATTCAGTGCGGTCTTAGTGCCAGCATCAGTCTGTGGTGGTAAGTGGATAGCTACAAAAAATACAGATGAAAACCAAGCTTCTCATGGTTAGGTATTTGCTATTTTTTTTAAAACAGGACTTACATACTTAAAAAGAAAATGTCTCCATTCAGCCAGCGGGTCAGACGCCGGGCATCAACCACACTGGGAATTCTCTTCAAATATGACCTGAACATCCATCGTCACTCCTGATATTACTCCTCTGACAGGTGCTCTAGTCTGAAGTTCAAAACACAAAACTTCTGTGGTCCGGATTCATTTGAGGTCCACTGCAATCTTCCTCTGCTCTTCAGAAATACAATTTATAAAAATAAGACCACTTCTGGTCACTCTGACAGACTCACCATTTTCAACACTTCATATGGGTTTCCCACATATACATCCTTACTCAACAAACGCATCCCAACAAGAAGTGACTCATCATCATTCACACACATATCCTCCACTCCAATTTTAGACAATATGAGATGGTTCTGACGGTTTGTGCAGAAATTCTTTGGTTGTGCAAACCCAGTTTCATCAGCTGTCCAGGTGGCTGGTCTCAGACAATCCCGCAGGTGAAGAAGCCGGATGTGCAGGTCCTGGGCTGGCATGGTTAAACTGGGTCTGTGGTTGTGAGGCCGGTTGGATGTACAGTACTGCAAAATTCTCTAAAACAACGTTGGAGGCAGCTTCTGGTAGAAAAATGTACATCAAATTATCTGAGAACAGCTCTGATGGACATTCCTGCAGTCAACATGCCAACTGCACGCTCCTTCAAAACTTGAGATATCTGTGGCATTGTGTTGTGTGACAAAACTGCACATTTTAGAGTGGCCTTTTGTTGTACCCAGCACAAGGTGCACCTGTGTAATGATCATGCTGTTTAATCAGCTTCTTGATATGTCACACCTATCAGGTGGATGGATTATCTTGGCAAAGGAGAAATGCTCACTAACAGGGATGTAAACAAATAAATTTGAAATAAATAAGCTTTTTGTGCGTATGGAAAATTGCTGGGATCTTTTATTTTAGCTCATGAAACATGGGACCAACACTTTACATGTTGCGTTTATATTTTCGTTCGGTGTGGTTACGGGGCGGCAGGTAGGCTATTGGTTAGAGCGTTGGGCCAATAACAGAAAGGTTTGCTAGACCGAATCCCCGAGCTGACAAAGTAAAAATCTGTCATTCTGCCCCTGAACAAGGCAGTTAACCCACTTTTCCTAGGCCGTCATTGTAAATAAGAATTTGTTCTTAACTGACTTGCCTAGTTAATAAATAAAATTAAAAATTACATATTTCAAATGGGGATGATCACTGAACATGTAATAGCTTGTGTCAGTGTTTTCGTGTGAGTCCGACTCATAAGGGCAAACAATAGGTAAAAAATATGAGGGGAATGGATAAAAACCCAGAAATAAACGAATTAGCCTGGCTGTTTTTTTTCCTCCATGACCCATACTGCACTGAGGTTAGGAAACACTGTCACCACCGATAAATCTACGATAATCAAGAATTTCAATAAGCAGTTTTCTACGGCTGGCCATGCTTTCCACCTGGCTACCCTTACCCCGGTCAACAGCTCTGCACCCCCCACAGCAACTTGCCCAAGCCTCCCCATTTCTCCTTCACCCAAATCCAGATAGCTGATGTTCTGAAAGAGCTGCAAAATCTGGACCCCTACAAATCAGCTGGGCTAAACAATCTGGAACCTCTCTTTCTAAAATTATCCGCCAAAATTGTTGCAACCCCTATTACTAGCCGGTTCAACCTGTCTTTCATATCGTCTGAGATCCTTGCCTTTCTAAAGTCTTTGAAAGCCAAGTTAACAAACAGATCACCGACCATTTCGAATCCCACCGTACCTTCTCTGCTGGTTTCCGAGCGGGTCATGGGTGCACCTCAGCCACGCTCAAGGTCCTAAACAATATCATAACCACCATCAATAAAAGACAATACTGTACAGCCGTCTTCATTGACCTGGCAAAGGCTTTCGACTCTGTCAATCATCGCATTCTTATCGGCAGACTCAACAGCCTTGGTTTCTCAAATGACTGCCTCGCCTGGTTCACCAACTACTCCTCAGATAGAGTTCAGTGTGTCAAATCGGAGGACCTGTTGTCCGGACCTCTGACAGTCTCTATGGGGATGCCACAGGGTTCAATCCTCGGGCCAACTCTTTTCTCTGTATACATCAATGAGGTCGCTCTTGTTGCTGGTGATTCTCTGATCCACCTCTACGCAGACGACACCATTCTGCATACGTCTGGCCCTTCTTTGGACACTGTGTTAACCAACCTCCAGACGAGCTTCAATGCCATACAACACCCCCTCCGTGGCCTCCAACTGCTCTTAAATGCAAGTAAAACTAAATGCATGCTCTTCAACCGATCGCTACCCGCACCCACCCATCTGTCTAGCATCACTACTCTGGACGGTTCTGACTTAGAATATGTGGACAACTACAAATACCTAGGTGTCTGGTTACACTGTAAACTCTCCTTCCAGACTCACATTAAGCATCTCCAATCCAAAATTAAATCTAGAATCGGCTTCCTATTTCGCAACAAAGCATCCTTCATTCATGCTGCTAAACATACCCTCGTAAAACTGACTATCCTACCGATCCTTGACTTCGGCGATGTAATTTTGTTATGATTTTTATGAATAATGACTAAATGATGTATACATTTAACGTAGAACTATAACTAACAGAATTCTACCCTGTCTCTGTATAATGATAAATAATGTTTGTCCATAAGAAAGAGGGACTGTTAGCAGGCAAGGAACTGTGGCAGACAACTTCTGACCACTGTGGAACTGATAACAGGGAAGGAAGTCTCCCCACCCAGGGAGGGGAGAAATCTTGGGCTTGTAGTAGATTGTATAACAGGTGGCAGGCAATGTATGAGAAGGAGAAGACTTGTGAACTATATTGTCATTGTCTTAGAGGAGGAGGGACAGTTATGACGAAATGAGAGGTATTTAAACCAATGTACATGTAAGGATGGGCAGAGCTCTCGTAAATAAACTTTGCTGACTATTGTAGACTGGCCTCATTTTAATAAGAACCTTACAAATTCTTAGTAACAGACAGAGTATTTTAATTGAAGTTCAGTTTATGAACATTGAGAACAAAATTCTCATGACAATTGGTCCATCGAGCCGTATCTCAATATCTGCCTCTGTCGTCCCAAGGAACTGCTGAAAACCGTGCACGGGCGGATCCAGGATCCGTAAGACAAAGACCTGACCTCTGACTTGAGGGTTTATTTCAGGCGAGTGGTGAACTGATACACAACAGAGGTGGTGACGAGATCTAACCTACATTGCTTTTCCCAGTCTACGAGACAAGGTTGGTAATCTTTATTCACGAATTTGGGGAGAATGATTTAAGATATCTTTGATTTGATATTCTAAAAAGGCTTAGAATGAATCAATAATAGGTGCTTAATTATTCTAAATAGATTCACTAGGTTTCTACTTTGTAGTTTAACCAAAATCGATAGGAAAGAAGGCAGGTCCGAAAAGACCTGAGGTAAGGTGCACTACCACAAATAAAAATAACGGAAGGAAGGGATATTAAATAGGTGTTGTTAGATAGGACGGTCGTTTTGTACAAATAGGATAGCGAAAGGTTAAAGGAAGGTAATTCTATGCGAACAAGATAACTTAACCTATTCAATACTGAAATAAAGTCCAAAAAGGAGGAGAGGGAAGCCTAATATAGCGGAGTGAGATTCGAGATATTAACTTTAAAAGTCCTAAGACACAACAGATAGTTGTACGGGTGAGACCTAATGTCCGATCGACAGTCAACTCTATAGATAAAGTTTCCAGAAAGGAGAAACACACATCAAACATCACATACACATTGAGTGTGTAAATATTTTACTTCTTGTGAATAGGGAGCGCTGTTTTCACTTTGGGAAAAAATCTTGCCCAATTTAAACGGCCTCGTACTCTATTCTAGATCGTACAATATTCATATTATTATTAGAAAACACTCTCAAGTTTCTAAAACGGTTTGAATTATATCTGTGAGTAAAACAGAACTCATTTGGCAGCAAACTTCCAGACAGGAAGTGATAAATCTGAAAACGATGCTCTGTTCCAGGGCCTGCCTATTCAATTGCTTAATATTTATGGATTTGCATGCACTGCATACGCCTTCCACTAGATGTCAACAGGCAGTGGAAGGTGGAATGGGGTGTCTAGCTTGATCTGAGGTCGAACAAGAGCTCTTGGAATGACGTGACCAGAATTTCCTTTCTCTACCTAGGCGCGGGAAGGACATCAGCATTGGCTTCTGAAAAGCGTTCGGTATAGACGGTGGATGTCTCCGGCTCTGATTTTATTTGATAGATGTGATAAAAACATCATAAAGTAGTTTTTTTCAACCGAGTTGTATCGGTTTATTCAACGTTTATTGCGACTTTTGGAATTTTCCTTTCTTTGCGCCTGGAGAAGATGGGCATGTTCGCGCCACATGGCTAGCTAAGGTTGCTAATTCAACAGGAGAGAAGGACATTCTAAAACCAAACAACGATTTATTCTGGACAAAGGACTCCTTGTACAAGATTCTGATGGAAGCTCAGCAAAAGTAGGAACAATTTATGATGTTATTTCGTATTTCTGTGGAAAATGTTGAGTCCTATTTTCCGCCCTTTTTGCGGGCGCAGTCTCGCTATAACGTAAGCTGTTTGTTATGGTAAAGTTATTTTAAAAAATCTAACACGGCGGTTGCATTAAGAACTAGTGTATCTTTCATTTGCTGTCCAACATGTATTTTTTAGTAAAGTTTATGATGAGTTCTTTGGTCAGATTAGGTGAGTGTCCAAAATATCTCCGGACAATCTGGTGAATCGATGCTACATATTCACATTGTAAAACCACGATTTGTACCGCTAAATATGCACATTTTCGAACAAAACATATATGTATTGTGTAACATGATGTTATAGGACTGTCATCTGATGAAGTTTGTCAAGGTTAGTGAATAATTCTATATCTTTTGCTAGTTTTTTGCGATCGCTACCTTTGCGGTGAATGAATGCGGTTGTGTGGTTGGCTATTGTGGTAAGCTAATATAATGCTATATTGTGTTTTTGCTGTAAAACACTTAAAAAATCTGAAATATTGGCTGGATTCACAAGATATTTATCTTTCATTTGCTGTACACCATGTATTTTTCATAAATGTTTTATGATGAGTATTTAGGTATTTCACGTTGCTCTCTGTAATTATTCCGGCTGTTTTGGAGCCATTTATGATCATGGCGCCAATGTAAAACCAGGATTTGTAGCTATACATATGCACATTTTCGAACAAAACATAAATGTATTGTATAACATGATGTTATAAGACTGTCATCTGATGAAGTTGTTCAAAGGTTAGTGATTATTTTTATCTCTATTTGTGGGTTTTGTGAAAGCTATATTTGCTGTGAAAAAATGGCTGTGTTTTTTTGGATATGGTGGTGAGCTAACATAAATATATGTTGTGTTTCTCTGTAAAACATTTAAAAAATCGGACATGTTGGCTGGATTCACAAGATGTTTGTCTTTCATTTGCTGTATTGGACTTGTGATTTCATGAAATTATATTATATGATATCCCTGTGGCGCAAGGCTAGGCTATGCTAGTCAGCGTTTCTGATGAGGAGGATCCCGGATCCGGGAGGGTGGGTCGGTAGAGGTTTAACGAAGATTTCCTATCCCCGACCGTTCATCACTGTGGGTGATCCTAGAAGTGTGAGTATGGGGTGGTACCTAGCAGACCGACTAAGGGCAGGAGAGGGTTGGCGGTTTTTGGGAAGAGTAGGGGCTCTGAGCTGCATCCTAGTCTTTGAAACCTTTCTGATACATCTAAATCCACCACCTGCCGGTACTAATTATATGACGCCATTGTCATTGATAAGAAGTAAAAGATAAACTATATAATTCACTGATGAGTGACTTACAAAATAAGGAGTCAAAGAAGATCAAGATGTAGGATTTAAGGTAAACATTAAACAATTTCCTAGGAAAGCAAATAACTGTACAGGAATTGGGTTGGCCAGATTGAAGTACTCGGCCAACCCACCTCGGTTCACTTTAACTTCTGATGAGTGCCAGTGTTAGAGATACAAGAATGGCACCTAGAACTTAGATGATTTGAATGGCGGAAAGGTAATCGTTAATGTGACTGACTTAGGTTTGGAAGTACAGGAGACAATTCTTAACCTCACAGCACCTATAACTGATGTAGGGTGGGCTCGTACCAGCAATGGACACATACGACAGAAACTACCAAAAGGGTGGTCAGGAAATTGCGCCCCGGGGTTATTGGTCGAACCAGTTCGAGTTAGTCATCAGAGGCCAGTTATAGGAGGCTGAAGTAGGCACAGGAGGAGTTTTGACCAGGATGKGAGTTTAGATGGATGCTATTGGCATCCTCAGGGAAGTTACAGATTAATACAAAGCTACGAATCAAATTGGTGAAGACTTAACCACTAAATTATATTGGTGGTTGACAATAAATAAAAATGTGGATTGGATTAATGACATCTATTATAAGCAACAGAGATTCGTGAATGAGACTGGGGATGCAGTCCCTCATGGCCTGGTAAAATAGACTGACTCTCAATATGTAAATTGGCAGAAAAGGGCAGGGTATGTAGAATGATTGGGGTTCATTGCTGTACGTTTATTTTTAAATAACACAGCTCCAGGCGGATCAGTGACCAAGACCCTGGCAGAGAACTCTGGGGTGGATAATTCTCTTACAAATTGGTTTGACAGTATGTTTGGGAAATGGAGAATTGTCATAATCACTGTGTTGTGGGCCACTTTCACCTGTGTGTTTTGGTTTTGGTTCTGTGTGAATGCTGTTTGATTCCGTGTGTGAAAGGTCTCATTTCCAGGACTCTGGAGAAATCGATGACACAACAGATGGTGTGATACGGAACGATTCCGAGCTCTGACCAGTGGAATGATGAATACATGCACCCAGGCCTAGTAGATGGACCCGGCTCCTTCACATACGAAGAGCCTATGTTGGATGAAACCATTTTTTAAATGTTTAGTTTCCTTCTTGTTTTTATGTTTAGACTGTTTTTTGATGAAGATTATAACGAAAAAGAAGAGTTATGATTCTGATGTAGGCCTAGAACAGTCATTGTAAATACATATATTGGTCTTTGTGTGGTTGATTTTGGATACAATAGATATTTATAATAAAAATAGATGTGTGATTATGTGTATAATATTTAGTCAAAGGGTGGATTGTTATGATTTTTATGAATAATGACTAAATGATGTATACATTTAAAGTAGAACTATAACTAACAGAATTGTACCCTGTCTCTGTATAATGATAAATAATGTTTGTCCATAAGAAATAGGGACTGTTAGCAGGCAAGGAACTGTGGCAGACAACTTGTGACCACTGTGGAACTGATAACAGGGAAGGAAGTCTCCCCACCCAGGGAGGGGAGAAACCTTGGGCTTGTAGTAGATTGTATAACAGGTGGCATGCAATGTATGAGAAGGAGAAGACTTGTGAACTATATTGTCATTGTCTTAGAGGAGGTGGGACAGTTATGACGAAATGAGAGGTATATAAACCAATGTACATGTAAGGATGGGGGGAGCTCTCGTAAATAAACTTTGCTGACTATTGTAGACTGGCCTCTGTCTGTTTCATTTCAACAAGAACCTTACAAATTCTTAGTAACAGACAGAGTATTTTAATTGAAGTTCAGTTTATGAACATTGAGAACAAAATTCTCATGACACATTTACAAAATAGCCTCCAACACTCTACTCAGCAAATTGGACATAGTCTATCACAGTGCCATCCGTTTTGTCACCAAAGCCCCATATACTACCCACCACTGCGACCTGTATGCTTTCGTTGGCTGGCCCTCACTACATATTCGTCGCCAAACCCACTGGCTCCAGGTCATCTACAAGTCTTTGCTAGGTAAAGCCCCGCCTTATCTTAGCTCACTGGTCACCATAGCAGCACCCACCCGTAGCACGCGCTCCAACAGGTATATTTCAATGGTCACCGCCAAAGCGAACTCCTCCTTGGGCCACCTTTCCTTCCAGTTCTCTGCTGCCAATGACTGGAACGAATTGCAAAAATCACTGAAGCTGTAGACTTATATCTCCCTCACTAACTTTAAGCATCAGCTGTCAGAGCAGCTTACCGATCATTGCACCTGTACATTGCCCATCTGTAAATAGCCCACCCAACTACCTCATCACCATACTGTTCTTTATTTATTTGCTCCTTTGCACCCCAGTATTTCTACTTGCACATCATCTTCTGCACATCTATTACTCCAGTGTTTAATTGCTATATTGTAATTATTTCGCCACTATGGCCTATTTATTGCCTTATCTCCCTAATCTTTCTACATTTGTACACACTGTATATAGACTTTTCTATTGTGTTATTGACTGTACGTTTGTTTATCCCATGTGCAACTCTGTGTTGTTTGTGTTGCACTGCTTTGCTCTATCTTGGCCAGGTCGCAGTTGTAAATGAGAACTTGTTCTCTACTGGCCTACCTGGTTAAATAAAGGTGAAATAAAATAACATTCGGGTCTCTGTAGTTGACTGTTGATGGTTTGTTTTATTTTATGTTATTGTAATGTTTGTGTAGAATATCAATGAAATGTAGATCACTAAAATAAATATATTATACATATTTAGCGGTGTTGGTTAGTGATCATTTGTAGATTATCTCTCTATTACGCAGCATGCATATTTGTTTTACCATTCAGAATGACTAAAGAATCCATGTGTTCGACTGTAATATTAATACCCCTAGAGTCAATGTCCACGTGGAAATATAATTAGCATAATACAATAATCCCCATCAAAAATAGAGATATCTGGTTTTGTGCATGCACTGCGTCTCAATCCACCGCATCCACCAATGTCGGCCTTCCGCATTTGCAGTGGAAGGTGGCAGAGCTACAGCTGTTTGTCAGTCCAGGTGACATCCCAAAAATCGGTCTTCTCACAAAAACGTCTGCAGAGTCCGTATGGGTTTGCTCTACGACCCCCACAAACTTCACAGGACTTGTCTGAAGTCAATACCGCCAATGTGCCAGCTTCTGTCTGTAGCATCCGAACAGTTTGGGCTACAAACTATTATGACTGCACCACCGAAAGCTGAGACTCTCATGAACACATACATGTTGTTCTGCTCTACGTCTTCCACAAGCCTCACATTTCCACTTCAAATGTACACATTTCCTGACCTTTCTTGTCTCTCAGATACAGCAGACACTTCAAAACATACTAACTTTGATGTATTTTTTCACTATCTGTTTTGCCATATATCAATGTGTTATTTAATGTGTTTCTATGGGCTAATAGCAATAAGTCCAAATTCAATGATTCATAAAAAAATAAAATAAAAAAAAAGTATACTTACAGGGATCCTAAAATTGGAAATCAAATAGCTAAATGAGCCATGGTATGACCATCTGAAAACAACCCCCCCCCCCCAACATTTTTGGAATCCACACACACATATTTTGAACTCTTATGATGAACACAATTACAATCATGGTCTTGAAATGGACTTGCATTGTTCTGGTTTCTGTCTTCACTTGGACTCGATTTGCTCCAGTCTTGGTCTTGAATTGGTCTCGCTTTAGGTGGTCTCACACTGATTTTCAGTCCCCTGCTCTTTCATAAAATATTGTTGTTTTTGGAATTTTGGAACAATAAAAAGTGTTGTAGTCCATATCTGCATACCCTGTGAAAAAAGTTATTCAGAGACAACGCTGACCTCTTCTCCATCAAACATATGTTCACATATTATACTATAGAGATAATGTTTTCCAAGATTGTCTCAATATCCCACTTCTAACACCAGTGTATCACAGTCTGGTCAGCAAATTACATTACATGACCACAGACACAAATAACATGAGTTTCAACGAAGATATATAATATACATGACCCTATCTGCTGTTTGGAGACATAACATCTCCTATTATAAACGAAGAACATTTACCCTTTACCCTCTCAGTCTGCCTGTCTGGCAGGTTTACCTTCTTCCTGGTACAATAAAGTCCTAAAGTTTTTTTCTGCTAGAGTCCCCAGAGGGATGCTGGCTGGCTCTGTGCCCCTAAGGCTGGTCTATATGTCAGAGGAGGAAGCTGTCTGACTGGACACAGGGTGCAGTATATCTCCAGTCCCACTGGGGCAGAAGCCCCCTGTCTCTTCGCTGCTCAGGGGAGCTGGGGCTGACAGGTCAACCCCCCCACCCCACCCCTGCCAAAGGCCCTTTAAGTAACTTTTAAATAGCTGATATTTCTTCCTCGCTTCCAACAGGAGGAAAGCATAAAAAAAGAACAGAGAAGAAAAATCACAGGGTTTAAAAAAAAAAGAACATCTGCATTGGACATTGTTGAATGGCACTTACGGTACCCACACACTTGATTTACTTTGGGCAACATAATGTCTTCATAGAGAACAGTCACACTAGCAGCACACACACACACAGAGCAGATGGAGTCTGTTATGCACGGGTTTCATTTTTAACCTAATCACAACTTGCTTCGCTGGCAAGTGGGTGAGTTCTGAATTGAACCGTTTCAGAATCGTGAGGGATTTGATACACTGCAGTTTGGAGTGCAGTGATGGGTGGCCAGGGAACCATGGAGGAGGTGGGGTGTAGGAGTGGGGGCTTCCTAGTTGAAAACACATTTTTGATTGCTCTCATGTGCCTAGGCATTATGTACTGCTCTCATTAATTCTGTGAGGGCTTTTTCTTTTAGGGGAGTTTAGTCCAAACAGGCGTCCTTCCAGTCCTGTGTATTTATGTTGGGCTACAGACAGACGTCCACTGACCCCAGGCTGCCACTGTTTACAGATCCTGTGTGTGATGGCCTCCTTGCGCTAATATGTTAACAACGAGCAGCCTTGAAGAACGGCAGCCCCCGGCCCCTGGGCATGCTAAAGATATTACATTAGTTTACGACTAAACAGCGGGAAGCGGGAGAGAGAGTGGAGGACAGGCGAGAGGGTGAGAGCAGGATATCCCGGCCAGCGGATGCACCACGGGGCGGAGGACGTGTTTGGATGATCAGGGTCACTTTACTGGTCCTGTTACTGAGCCAACCTCCCCAAACTGTCTGTCAAATGATAGTAGGTTCCACTGTTGGACTAACTGTGGCATTGTGTCCTTAAGAAACACAAGGGGGTTTAAATGGCTTTGGTACTGCAAAAATGGATTCCACTACTTAACAACCCATAATCTTCACCTTC
Source organism: Salvelinus sp. IW2-2015 (assembly GCF_002910315.2). Taxonomy (NCBI): domain Eukaryota; kingdom Metazoa; phylum Chordata; class Actinopteri; order Salmoniformes; family Salmonidae; genus Salvelinus; species Salvelinus sp. IW2-2015. Next base: position 25,006,318 of record NC_036875.1, read on the forward strand.
TCTTCTAACTCCATCACACAGACAAATGTTCAGTTGGCATCTAAGATTCTACAGTATATCATCAAAACTACTGAACCCTGAACCCGGAACCTAGTAGTGATTCTTTAGTTGATATAAAGCCTATTTTGTTGATCGGCCTGTGAGCACTGGGCAACGCAGCACGGGCTGAAAAGCGTATATACAGACGTACAGTTTCAGCTCCATAAATCTGCTCCCCCCTGCAGAGAGAGATGAAACTGTCTCCTATAGGACTGGTATGGACAGGGAAGAGACCGATCATATATCACATCATCGCTGTGCTCACAGCAGCACAGGTTAGAGATATACACCCGGCCCCCTCCGGCACGGGCCGGCATGGCAAAAACACTGCAGAAACCACAGCTCAGGCCTAAAGCCTGGTCTGTCAGGAGTCCAAGCTGTCTATGAGTTTAACAAGAAGATACAGCCATAAACATGACCTTCCCAGACAGAGGAAGGTTTGGAACGAGGATGTGCTGTGCATATGGAATGCAATGGATTCAATGTAATGTAATGCTCTATGAATTTTGCACAAATAGCTAAGAGTGAGTGTATGGGTGTGGAGTATTGGTAAGAGTGCTAGGTCTGGACCAGACAGGTTGTGGGTTCATAAAGAGCACCAGATAGAGAAGTGGACGTTGAATCTGAGGCAGTGGCATCATTAGTGCCTCCCGGGGCTGCAGCCCCAAATATTTTCTGTCCAGCCCCAAACCTTTTGATGGTTGAAGAATTACAGCCTGTATGTGTGACATGAGTTCCCATAACAACGCTTCACTGACACGCTAGGCATTATGCCATAGAGAAGAACTGAGCACAGCTTCGTGACTGTCATGGTTTCACCATTACTTTACTGAAAACTGTGTGTCTCTAGCCAAAACCATTCAAAAGATAAATTATACCGGAGCTATGTTGAGTTTATCTTTCACAAATGTTATAAATAAACCATATCTAGGGCCATTTTAAAACTACAGGTGTAGGATCTTAATTTGAACCAGTTTGCTACAGCAGGAAAACCACCCTGCAGCAACATGAAATGTGAATTATTATGTGGATTATAAATAATGGATATTTTTGTAGGGGTTGCTACATGTTTTCTAATGTAGCAACTCCTGCAAGTTCTCCTGTAACAGGGTGATCAAATTAAGATCCTACATCTGTAGGGTACTCACAGAGCGCTGATTTGTTCAATAACAACTTTGTTCAGTCATGTTACCTTATTAGCTAACAACCTGTTAACTGGACAGGCTGACATTTGGTTTAAGACTGCACATGGAGAAAGAGATTGTGAACCCAAAAGTATACTTTTTATCCTAGTGGGGGGAGTGGGAAAAAAAATTGACATCATTTTGGTGGGTGTAGTCCTAGATAGATTTAGGATATGCTATGTTGTCTTCAGGAGATTTTCTGTTCAATTTCTTTCTTTCACGTTAGCTGATGTAAGTCATATTCCTTATGATGGGCTATCATATTATAGGATTAGAATTGTGCTTGTCAGCAAGAACTGTTATTCCTCATACTTTTATAATTCCACTTCTTCACAATTTTGTTAGTGTAACTACTTATTTTAAATCTAATATGTTTTTGAAAATAAATTACAAGAGGCTATGCATTTTTGGCGGCACTCATGTAGATAGGCTATGTCATGAACATGTTTATTGTAAGTCATAAAATAGAGAATAGGCTATATTGAAATGCCTGTTACTTCAAGTATTTTGTCATTTATTAAGTAGTGTGAAAGCTGCTGGTCAGAGATGGTAAGGGGACTCTCAATAGCTCATAAATGTAAAATCTCTTGCCTATGTATTGTAAGATGACAAGTGTCTGCAACTAGTCAGCCCCACCACCTTCAGATTTTTTTTGAAGATGGGGTGACTTGGAGAAAATAATTGTTATAGCATGAACATTTTCAAACCCCTTGCACTTGGGAAACACCCCCTGCAGGACTTTCTTCAAGTCCTATTTTAAAGGGATAGTTCACCCACATGGATTAATGTTTTTATTTGAACAAAATTCTTAGTAGATCTACAGTACATGGTAACACTTTATTGGATAGTCCATCTGTAGATGCTCTACAGCAGGGATCGATTTTTTCCTTGAACGGATGGTTGGGGGCCGGAAGATAATTACAAATAATTTGCAAATTGACCGCAAGAAGCCCAAACAGATATAATACTTGACCAAACCTTGCTTACATTTATATTTTGATCCTGTGTCTCTCTATTATGTGTGGAAATACTTGGGAAAAGATTTCCCARATGAAAATCACTTGGAGCTGATTTCCTGTTGTTTTTAACATTTTTTGTGTCCAACAATTAAAATATTATTTTATTTATTTATTCATTAAACATGGGGTTGGGGAACCCTGCTCTACGGACTCTCATTAACATTTCAACTAACTATCTGCTAACCTTAACCCTTACCCTTATTCTAAACCTAACCGTAAACTTAGCAAGCAGTTGCTTATCAACAAATAGTTAGTTGATAGTATGACCATCTACAGATGGACTATCTGGACTATCCAAATAAAGACCATCTAATCGCTCAATGTTAATTTCCATGTGCACCAGATTGATGCTTTCCATTTTTCTTCCCATGTGGGACAGACAGTGAATGTCTTTCCCTGGTATACTATCCAGCTGTGTAAATGTGTTGCAAGACGTGTGAGACAGTCAAGGAAATAAATGAGCTGTTGAGTAATTAGCTGTTCATCCCTGACCTGACTCTCTTTCTCTCCTCTACCCCATCTCTCTCGCTTTCTCTCTTTCACCCCATCTCTCCATCTTTCTCTTCCTCTCCACTGTGTGATGGAGGAGTCTGTCCACTGTCCTTGATGTTGTGATAATGGTATTTTAAGTATGTTCTGAGAACACATCCCACACTCACTGACACACACACAGTTTAATTTTCCATCGTCACTCTCATGAGTCCACCAAACCCTCCTTTATGTCTCCTCTTGTTTCCATCCGAAAAGAGATCTATGTTGTCACTTCCTGGTGTGGAGCTCTGCACCTCTGGTGTTTGCTGCTCTCACAGTTAACATGGATGAGCTAGAGAGAGAGAAAGGGAAAGAAAGAGAGAGGGAGGGAGAGAGAGAGAAAGACAGAGAGGGAGGTAGCAGCAGGAAGAGGTGATGAAAGGGCCATCTGGCCAGGGAGTTGGTGTATATCAGCGTATTAATCCACAATCCCAGAGTGACGAGTTGGAGTGAGAGAGAAAAGGGAGCAGGACAAGGAGGACTGGAGATGACGGACTAACCCCTGCTTTTATCGCCAGGGAAAGGAAAGGATCAATCATTAGGAACGATCACAACATCCTGAGAAACAGGATTCAAACCTGTCAGACATGGTCTGCTCCCACTGGGACAGCTGACCACAATAGATTATTAACATTTTACCTCAAAAGCGCAAATCCATGGTGTCAAAATGACTTACTTGTAGAATTTTTTGCACAATGGTTTTATAAAACATTGTTCGTGTCTGAATCGCAAACAAAACATTTAACTGACAGTCACATTTTTCCCAACCAATAAACTGTGTAGAATACAAGCATGTTGAAGATGTAGTTTAATCCAAGATCACTCAACAATGTGGATGACCCACCGTGGCTTTCGGCTGAACCCTTACCAAACTAATACCACAGGGTCAGGGGTCATGGGGAGTGGGGGGCGGGGTGTAAAGGAATATCAGTGAGCAGTGTGGTGTCAGGGCTGGGGCTGTGGGTGTGAGTGGAGGGGTTAGAGGAGAGACTTGCTGATTGAATATCCATGTTTATTCTTCCATGGGGAGACGACTGTCGTTGCCAAATTCCTGTGAATGAAGTATTGCCGTCCAACCTGTGAACTGGACTGTCCACCTACGAAGGGTTTAAAGTAGACGATGTGTCACTTCCCCAACAGCGCTGAGACTTCACACCAGGCTAAGGCCTCATCCAGAGACAACCCCTAGCCCACTATCCTCTATACACTTGTATAGAACTAAAGGAATTTGATAGGCTTAGGTAATATGGTAGGAGCTCCATCTTGCCCTTCATCTCTTAACTTTATCAGACCAACTGGTGGGCAGAAACATAGGGTTGTGGCTTTAAGGACTGTAGTTAGCCAATCCAGACCAGAGAGAGAAAAAGCAAAAAAATATGACTGGCCAATCAAACAACTCACTTACAGTATTTACAAGCTGCCGACAAGTCGTCTGAAAATCACATTGCGACCCCTGGGTGCCCACACCATACACCTTTCCTGTTTCAGACTGTTGTTGTTACATGACGTCATAATATACTTTGCCCACTGCCTGCGTCACCTTACTACTTTACTACCTGGAGAGTCTATAACAGTTCTGTGTCACTCTTAAACAGAATAACCCACTGTTGCAAGGGTATTGCTGAGCCCTGTACAGTCCCATACACTACAGTGACTTGGGGAATGGGTTACTTTCTTTACATTTTCCGGTAGAAGTCCAACTTCATATTGAGATATTATATATCACGTTGAGTTATCTGCTGTGTTTCCTGGAACGCATGGCTCTTATTGAGAGGGGGCTGAATTCCTACATGCTCCAGCCCCTCTGCGGTAGGCCCCGGCCTGGCCTGCTTTGTGGTTCTGCACCCCTGCCTTGGCTCTGGCTCTCTGGTCCCCATCTGATTATAAACCTGCTCAGGTTTTCACCTGCTGAGACCATGAAACTCAACCTGGCAGTAAAAGCAGGCCTCTCTCAGCTCCAGTAGTGTTGCTGAACCTGGCGCTCCCTGATAAACACTGAAATATGCTCCAAACCTGCTTATCTCTTGCTCTTCTTTCTTTCTTTCTTTCTCGCTCTCTCTCTTTCCTTTCTCTCCTGTTGTTCTCCGATGGGAGGCTATCTGGAGCGGATGTCGACGCAACGGTTCTGACGCTGTGGGGCGGAGGTGGGTGCTTTCCTAGCAGTCAATGCGAGGCAGCCCGGCCCGCCCGTACCTCGGGAAATCTATCAGTGTTGTTTTTTTATGAGGAGAGAGAAGGATAGAGCTGTAGTCTATAAAAGTTATTTTAAAAGGTTTTCCCCCTTGTCCCTGGCATGTACGACTTGCACTGGAGCGTGTAATCGTAACACCATGTCCATGGCTGGAGAGGACACACAGGCCAAATTGTCTGTGTCATCGCCCGTGTCTGGCCGTGAAATACAGGGTCTGACATCATCGCCCCTCATCGAGAGGGAGGCAAGGAGGGACTCTGGGTGGGTGGGGGGAACCGTAGGGGAAGTGGGGGGGCTGAAGCTGCTGGGAATGTTGTATCTGCTCAAATCGTTACGTTGTATCCCCCAGGTAGACATTTAAAATTATTACCTGGTTCCTTTCTCCCTTTAAATGTTGTTTCCGCTCTCTCCCCAGCTCGTCTCCTCTGTCTCCCCACCCACCACCTCCCCCTCTCTCTCTCTCTCTCTCTCTCTCTCTCTCTCTCTCTCTCTCTCTCTCTCTCTCTCTCTCTCTCTCTCTCTCTCTCTCTCTCGCTCTCTGTCACTTCCTTCTCCTCCCTTTTTTTTCATTTGGATGAGCTGCAGTTGTCTGTGGGGGAAACTTGTCCTCCTTCCACCCAGCTGTATATCAGGACCTGGACAGACAACCAGAACTGACTGAGCCCTCTGCATCTGAAATCAGATCTGTCACCATCAAAAATGTCATGATCCTAGAAAAGCGGTGCTAAAATTGGTGGTAGAAACGAAAGTCAACGACATCTAATCTGACGGGCAGGATCTTTTGATGTGCTGTGCTGCAACTGTGCCCACTACCCAGGCCTGCTTTCATCTGATGTTTTGTAGACGGACGGCAGCTGCAGCCGCCAGAGAACCAACACGAGGCGAGAGCTGACCTGCCAGCTCCTCAGGACTTTTTAAAAGTGTTTGACAGATGACATAGGACAGATCTTTTCTGCCTTGGCCCTCTGGGACCCGTCCAGAGAGAAAAACATTAGCTATGACCTTGAAGTTTCAGATGCAAATACATTTCAGAGGAGACATCTAGTCAACCACCGGATGACCCCTACGCTTACTATTTACTACTACTTTACTACACACACACATGCATACACACAGTACACAAACTCAGTTTGTGAAATCAAACCTAATCCAAATAATCACCATGTACATTTGAACTTATTCAGGCTGCGGACAAAGAGAATAAAAACATGTATTTATAAAGCCTCAGTGTTATACAGTATATTTGAATGGGTATGACTCATGGAGGAGTGTCTCAGTTTGCTGCATGGTTCAATTTCAGCAGGAGGGTTCTGTATAGAGCTCACATCGGGAGTGTGCATCATAGCTACATAGCAGTGAAGATGTGTCTATTACATTTTGGATGACCCTCTCGATACCAAATGTAGACAGCCTCGCTCCTACATCTCCATGTATTCTGCCCCCGCCTCCTGCCCACCCTTTAAAACTCTCCCTCCCTCTCTTCATCCCTCCCTCCCTCCCTCCACACCCTCATGCAGAAGGGTCATTTTGGTTGTGTACAGCTCCTGCCGCAGGCTCCGTTCACAGGGGCCCAGGGACAAAGAGGTGCCTGACCGGGGAAGCAGGGGCAGCAGGGGCCTGTAAATTCAGTCCCCTCTACTCTTAACTCTGACCCAGACCACTAAAACACACAGGGTAGGACACTCCACCCTTTAAAACCCTCAGCCCATGTTCAGAAATGATAGACAAATAGCCTACTAACTTTGCTTTTAAGAACTCATTCAACATGTTTATAATGTTCAGTATCTGTAATATATCATTGTGTTTATAACATATTATATTAACCCCTGATTAATTGTCCCTGGGCTAATGCCTAAGCTTTAGCTTAGCGGGCTAGTACAGTCTTGTGGTGCACAGACAACCCGTGTTCAGTCCCAGTCGGTCAAACAGAGAACCCTATTGTGAGGTCTGGGTCTTTGGACCAGAGTGAAGGCTGTGATTTCAGGTGGGCTGGTTCCTCTGAACAGGTGGTCCACACGTGCTGAGAGCCCTTCACATACTCATATTATTTACAAGGAGGACCTCTCTGTCATCGGACGACTTTTATCAATTGGGGCATTTTGAGAGTTTTTACTTGGGTAGAGGGCGGCGAGCTGCGGAAAAGGGAGGTTTCACTCACTTTTATTTCTATCCCTCTACCCCCTCCATTCCCTTCTCACAAAAATACAGATCTGTCAAGATGAATTTTATAAACATGGCCTGTTACATCAAGCTGCTGCTGAGGCTCTTTTAACCTTTTTTTTAAGCCCTGAAATAAAACATAGAGAGGAGTGCTATCTGAAGGAAGAGAACAGGGAATGGTAGGGACCACACGGAACCCACACGGAACTGTTGCCTGCTGGGATCCTTGGGCGAACCCTCAGCGATACAGTGAGGTAATTCAGACCATCTGCAGTAGAGAGGGGCCTTTCTCTTTTAGGAGTATCCATAAACCAGGTTAGGCTAGTGGACAGCCCCGGACAGACAGACAGGCAGACAGACAGGCAGGCAGACCTGATATTTACACAGCACCCTCACAACACTGACGGCTGCTCCACCACTTCAGCAGTATCCTGTAGGTCTACATTCATCACTGTAAAGAGGAGTGGAGCGGCTCCCCATGCTTTTGATACTGTTACATACACACACACACACGCACCTACGTACAGTACACAGACACAGACACAGACTAAGAGAATTACACAGGCGAGGCCCCATACACTACACACCCAGTATAGCGTAGCTGTCACCAGGGTCTGAAGACACGTCCTATTCTGTAATCTATGTGGTGTGTAATTTCAGATAAGGACATTATATGTACAGTAAAGGCTTGCTGGTGAAACGTTAGAGAACCCTTTCATCTCATTATTTTCAGAGGTATATTAGTAAGGTTACCGTGTCAAATTATCAGACCACCTGATGTGCCGACATCTCACAGAAATGGCTTTTTAGGGTACTGCTGTGGACCAAACTCCACAAGGGAGACAGAAAACCACCCTGCAACCAAGAAAACAGCCAATCACACACACTACATAATGAGCCCTGGGGAGATGTGGCGCAATGTAACTATATATGCACTCGATATCACTGCCATCACTACTTTGCACTTCTCAAAATATATGCAAAGGTTCACATTTATGTTCATTAGAGGTGGGGTAGGAGACCATATCCAAACACCTTCGCTTGCAAATCTGACGTGGGCGTCTTGAGATGTCCACTATCAACTGTCGGAAAGAATCTTCATCAGTCGGAAAGAAACACACACCTGACTTAATCCATCTCAATCCACCCCAATTCATTACAGTGTGTAATACTACAACTGTCAATAAGTTCACTCTCACTTCTTCAAGCTCGGCGATCGAATGCCTTTTTTTATTGTCTGTTCATATTCATCCATATTACCTAAACGATTCGCCTCAGAAAAAAATACAATTAAATTCTTCAGAAAAAAAGAAAAGAAGTAAAGAATTGACTAGAATCCAAGTGTTTTAGCACCTGAACCCTAGCGAGTATAATAAACGTCACTGGGATATTTATAGCGTAGTATATGGAGAATGTCCAATTCCCTTCGCAATAACGAGAATGCATCTGTTAACCGTATCAGAGCAGCCCCCTTAGCCTGAAGAAAGATCGGGTGAAAATAGAAAAGTACACTGTGTCAGCCCCTCGACGTGCCACCGTACACTTTCTATTAACTTACACTTTAAGCCCCCCGTAACCCAAACCCTACCAACTGCAGCCCACATTGCCCTGTTGGGCCCAGGAACCAGGCTATATATAACCTTTAACAGAGCCACGAGAATACAGCACTGAGCACACACAGTCATATCAGCCACATGACCCTTAGTTAATTGTAGCTATAGGCTAATGTATGTTTTTTACTCTACAGGTATTTCTGTACTAAACTGTGGTGAGTAGTTACCAAAAAGTTATATGATAATAGTATAATGTAGATAATATAGCGGTCGTGAACACATTTTACATAACCAATCATTGGATATAAAACAACGTTGATTTGTAATTCAGAACAGCTCCTGTTGATGGAGTTGAGGTGTTAGTGATGACCAGTGAGTTTACAGTCAGGCTGTTTCTAGTGTTGTGGAGAGGGAGTTGCTGTAAGGACCTGGCAGAGTAGCACTATGGCAGAGCGGAGTGTGGACCTGGTGTGAAGCTGTTGTTTGGCCACAGTGACAGATCCCTGTGTCCTCACGGCCTCACGGTATTCTGTAAGTTTCATCTGTGGCCACAGACTCTCTTCTCAGCCAAGAAGAGACACTAAAGTAAATAACCATACTGTATAAGTAAATAACTACACTGTGACAAACCAACAGCAACTGCCTGGCTGAGACACTTGAGATTCACACACCCACACATCATTTACACAAATACAAGCGTCACATAAAGATACAAAGACTGGCCTACACCAACATTATCAGTTGGGCCGTTCCACCAATTCAATGTCTTTTGAGATGTGTATCTTGGTGGGGAATTTTGTTGTTGATTTCACCTAATTTCAACATAAACAGCACATGCTCCTGTCATAAACAGCACATGCTCCTGTCATAAAGAGCACATGCTCCTGTCATAAACAGCACATGCTCCTGTCATAAAGAGCACATGCTCCTGTCATAAAGAGCACATGCTCCTGTCATAAAGAGCACATGCTTCTGTCATAAACAGTACATGCTTCTTTCATAAAGAGCACATGCTCCTGTCATAAACTGCACATGCTCCTGTCATAAACAGCACATGCTCCTGTCATAAACAGCACGTGCTCCTGTCATAAACAGCACATGAACCTGTCATGAACAGCACATGCTCGGCTTAATAAAAACACGTTTTAATAAAACAAATGACTATAGTAAGAGCCAATTAAGTGCCAGATAAAATTACAAGGCTGACCGTAACATGGTTGATGATTTCATCTTAAATCAGCCATAAAGGCCCTTGTGACAGAGGAAATGGAAGCTTGTTGTGTACAACAGGGCGGGGCAATTGAATGTAAGCTCCACCCCTAGATGTTTTTTTGTTAAACATTTCTAGCCTGGCTTTCTATAGGTAACAGGGTTGACGTGTTATGCTCGACCCATTCAGTTTTCCACCACAAAACACCAGAAAGATCAGAACCAGCTCACCTGCTTTTAAACTATGATTTGACTATTAGATGTTCAATGTTAATTTTGATTTTTTAAATTTTTTATAAATAGTTTCACCATATTAAAAGCAACTTAGCGTTTCTCGTCATGAATCTTGTTCTGGAGGCAGCTCTGCAGAGTAGACACTAGCTGGCACAGCCACAGTCATGAAATGTTAAACCTAACCTTAAACCTTAACTTAACCACACTGCTATGCCTAATGCCTAACCCTAACCTTAAATATTTACAATATAGCCAATTTTGACTTTGCAGCTGGCCCATCCAGCAGAAATCGCTCAGTTCTGCCTCAAGGACAAGACTCATCCCAATAAATGTCAACCTGCATATTAAAACAAGAGTTCAGTTCAAGTAACTGGGTTGACCTTAAAATGAGGGACAGGTTTTTTTTCTTCCTTAAAATGAATCACTCATCACATGAAATAAATAATCATCTTCAGAAATGACTGTGTCAAAGCAACAAAATAACTAGGGCTTTATAATAATGGTGAAAAGTTGGAGAAATGTTGGGGTTACATGGGGTAGAATCTTCCTGGATGTCAGAGGGTGCACATAGGGACATGTCACAATGCAGAATTTGGACACTTTAGCAAGTGTCTTGTTCATATAAAAAATCAGATTTATTGAATTCTCCTGTGGTCAATATTAAACGGCACTTAATAGAATATAACAGGCTTTTAAAATGTATTATTGTGTGTGTGCGTGTGTGTGTGTGTGTGCGTGCGTGCGTGCGTGCGTGCGTGCGTGCATGTGTGCGTGCATGCGTGCGTGCGTGTGTGTGAGTGTATGCATGAGAGTGTGAGTGAGAGAGCATTTGTAGCTTGGTGCCCATATAAATCATTTCAGCACAGCTGCGCCCTGTCCCTCTATCTATCCTCGGATAAGCCTTCTCAAATCTCCCCCCGACATCATCTGGCCTCGCCTTGCTCACAGGCTGGCCAGCTATCAAACTACTCTGTGTGTGTGTGTGCGTGTGTGTGTGTGTGTTTACTAAGCTCTCAGATGATGAGTAAGCTCCCTATCTTTCTCTCCAGCAGCAGCTTCTCTAAAGACAGAAAGAGGATTGATTAGGACCCTGTCTGTCTATACACTCTATGAGTTTTTCAGGACACTATCTGTCTGTCTGAACGAGGCCTATCGGTTGGCTGGACAATAGTACGAGTCAAAATTCACCCAAGGCTGAAAAACAGCAAAACAACGTTGGCTAAGCTGGAACACTAGTGCGTGCCCATAGCGAGTGATGCTTAGAATTCCTATTCGCCTAAATGGCATAAACAAATGTATCCCTTTTTATTTACCACCACAATCTGTTCGTTGGACGAAACTGGAAAAAAAAAAACTCGTGTAGAAAGTAAACATCCGCACCTCGATGGTGTCAACTGTACTTATGTCTGCGTAATGACAAAGTAGGGGAAAAATTAAAACTTTGTACTATTTATGGTCTAGTGATTGATCACAAGCGAGCTCGCTGTCCAGATTTACAGAATTACAAAGAGGAGATTCTCCTGATTAAAATGGTGCCTGACTTGAAAAAATCTAAACTTACACATTGCGAGATATTTGGTGAAATAGACCGGCATGCCTCTCCATAGGAAAACAATGGGGGGAACTCAGCGTTCCAAGGGCAAAAATTATTTTGGGGCTAGCATTTGATGACAACCGAGCTCGCTGCCAGACTTACATAATTAGAAAGAGGAGATTCTCATGATTAAAATGGCGTCCAACTTGAAAAATCTAAATATATACTTTGCGAGATATTTGGCGAAATAGACAGAAGGCTATATTTCCCCGACAGGAAACAATGGGACGACCTCAGAGTTCTATGAGTAATTTTTTGTTGTTGTTTACATTTTAACTACCAACAACGTGAGCAGGTCTCATTGTCAACAATAGCGAAGCAGACATTGTGAACAATAAGCTGGGAATAGAACGTTCGGGAAGGCGAGTGTTGGTGCCACGGAGCTCAAAACAAATAATAGGAACTTGCAAGGTGAAAAATGCCCTAAAATAAGGCCTGTTTTTTTCGTGGTTACTTCAAAACGACGGCAAGCAGCTGGGAAATATGGTCATATTATGAAACTGGGCTCCACGGCGGATGCAATGAATTAGTTTTCATCAGAAAAAAGCGTTGTTAAAAATGTAATGTATCCAGTCTACTATAGGACTAGGAGATGAGATGAGAGAGGGTTTAAGAAGGTCCTAACATGAAAACTACTTTTTAACACTTCTAAATCAGGTGGAACAGGGTTGTATGTCAATCATAATGCTTTATGAAGTAGACTTTACAGAAAAGTTACAGAGATGTTGTAAAGACTTACACTCCACTGCTGTACAGTGTGTTGAACTAAAGCTCAATTTTGGTCACCCTCATTATTTATCCTCCCGTCCGCCACTCTCTTCTTCTCWCTTTCTTTCTTTCTTTCTTTCTTTCTTTCTTTCTTTCTTTCTTTCTTTCTTTCTTTCTTTCTTTCTTTCTTTCTTTCTTTCTTTCTTTCTTTCTTTCTTTCTTTCTTTCTTTCTTTCTTTCTTTCTTTCTTTCTTTCTTTCTTTTTCTTTTTCTTTCTTTCTTTCTTATTTGTCTATGAATCAGACAGAGGGGCCTGCTGTTGAGCCAAGGCAGTCAGGGCGGAAAATATGAATTTTACATAAAACTAAATGCACCGGACCCGAGGGAGGGAGAAGAGTAAAGAGAGGGATAGAGAGAGAATGCGGGGAGAAAGTAGAAGGTAGAAAGGGGTGGCGAGAGGGGGGAAGATGGAGGGTGTGAGAGAGGGAGTGGTGAGAGAAGACAAGAGGGGGGTAAAGAGGGGAGCAGATGGAGTTTGGATCAGACTCCTGGTGACTGGGCAGTCAGATTTCATATTTCACATCTACTATGTCTTGCACACACAAACAGAAACACAAAAACACACGCACACATCTGCGCACCAGAAAGTCCCCCAACCATATGAGGGCAGTACAAAGTGCAGCAGTTTGAGTGATTGAGCTTCTTTCTCACTGAAATTACCTTTGTCGTCAACCAAACCTCTCCACCACCACCCAGGACAAAACATACTGTTTCTTGGAAATCAAATCAAATCAAATTTTATTTGTCACATGCGCCGAATTCAACAGGTGCAGACCTTACCGTGAAATGCTTACTTACAAGCCCTTAACCAACAATGCAGTTCAAGAAACAGAGTTAAGAAAATATTTACAAAATAAACTAAAGTAAAAAATAAAATAAAAAGTAACACAATAAAATAACTATAACGGGGCTATATTACAGGGGGTACCGGTACCGAGTCAATGTGCCGGGGAACAGGTTAGTCGAGGTATTTGTAAATGTAGGTAGGGGTAAAGCGTGACTATGCATAGATAATAAACAGTGAATAGCAGCAGTGTAAAAACAAGGGGGGGGGGGGTCAATGTAAACAGTTGATTAATTGTTCAGCGTTCTTATGGCTTGGGGTAGAAGCTGTCAAAGAGTCTTTTGGACCTAGACTTGGCGCTCCGGTACCGCTTGCCGTGCGATAACAGAGAGAACCATTTATGACTTAGGTGACAGGCGTCTTTGACCATTTTTTGGGCCTTCCTCTGACACCGCCTAGCATATAGGTCCTGGATGGCAGGAAGCTTGGTCCCAGTGATGTACTGGGCCGTATGCACTACCCTCTGTCGCGCCTTTTGATCGGATGCAGAGCAGTTGCCATACCAGGCGGTGATGCAACCGGTCAGGATGCTCTCGATGGTGGAGCTTTATAACTTTTTGAGGATCTGGGGACCCATGCTAAATCTTTTCAGTCTCCAGAGGGGGAATAGGCTTTGTCGTGCCCTCTTCACACCGTCTTGGTGTGTTTGGACCATAATAGTTTGTTGGTGATGTGGACATCAATGAACTGAAACTCTTGACCCACTCCACTACAGCCCTGTCGATGTGAATGGGGGCGTGTTCGGCCCTCCTTTTCCTGTAGTCCATGATCAGCTCCTTTGTCTTGCTCACGTTGAGAGCGAGGTTGTTGTCCTGGGACCACACTGCCAGGTCTCTGACCTCCCCACTATAGGATGTCTCATCGTTGTCGATGATCAGGCCTACCACTGTTGTGTCGTCAGCAAACGTAATGATGGTGTTGGTGTTGTGTTTGGCAATGCAGTCGTTGGTGAACAGGTAGTACAGGACGGGACTAAGCACGCACCCTTGAGGGCCCCCGTGTTGAGGATCAGCGTGGCAGATGTGTTGTTGTCCAACCCTTACCACCTGGGGGCGGCCCGTCAGGAAGTCCAGGATCTAGTTGCAGAGGGAGGTGTTTAGTCCCAGGTTCCATAGCTTAGTGACGAGCTTTGTGGGCACTATGCTGTTGAAAGCTGAGCTGTAGTCATTCTCACATAGGTGTTCCTTTTGTGCAGGTGGGAAAGGGCAGTCTGGGGACTTTGATGGTCTGCTTGAAACATGTAGGTATTACAGACTTGGTCAGGGAGAGGTTGAAAATGTCAGTGAAGACACTTGCCAGTTGGTCCGCGCATGCTCTGAGTACACGTCCTGGTAATCAGAATGTTGACCTGTTTAAAGGTCTTGCTCACATCGGCTATGGAGAGCGTGATCACAGAGTCGTCCAGAACAGCTGGTGCTCTCATGCATGCTTCAGTGTTGCTTGCCTCGAAGCAAGCATAAAAGGCATTTAGCTCGTCTGGTAGGCTCGCGTCACTGGGCAGCTCGCGGCTGGGTTTCCCTTTGTAGTTGGTATTAGTTTACAAGCCCTGCCACATCCGACGAGCGTCAGAGCCAGTGTAGTAGGATTTAATCTTTGTCCTGTATTGACACTTTGCCTGTTTTGATGGTTTGTCTGAGAGCCTAGCGGGATTTCCTATAAGCGTCCGGATTAGTGTCCTGCTCCCTGAAAACAGCTGTTCTTGCCTTTAGCTCGGTGCCGGTAATGTTGACGGTAATCCATGGCTTCTGGTTGGGATATGTACCTTTTGTCACTGTGGGGACGACGTCTTTGATGCACTTATTGATGAAGCTGGTGACTGAGGTCGTATACTCCTCAATGACATTGGATGAATCCCGGAACATACTCCAGTCTGTGCTAGAAAAACAGTTCTGTAGGGTATAATGCACGTCATCTGACCACTTCCGAGTCACTGGTACTTCCTGCTTTAGTTTTTGCTTGTAAGCAAGAATCAGGAGGATATAATTCATATTTGCCAAATGGAGTGCGAGGGAGAGCTTTGTATGCGTATCTGTGTGTGGAGTAAAGGAGTTATTTTACTCTGGTTGCACATGTGACATGCTGGTAGAAATGAGATGAAACGGATTTAAATTTGCTTGCATTCAAGTCCCCGGCCACTAACAGTGACGCTTCTGGATTGAACCTAGTATACTGTTAGAAAATTAGGTTGTAAACTACCAGAAAACCAATTCAACGGCATTCTCACATTTTCCTGTTCCTGCGTCAGAACATAATGAGTAGACATAGAAGGTGAACACGTTCTCATCAATATTTTCCAGCCAAAGGCCAATACGTTCAAAGAGCCATGCTGCTGTATGAATCAGTCATCACACCCAGGCCAACAGCACGCACACACACACACGCACACGCACACGCATACGCAAACACATACACATACACACACACAGGCTCAACTGCAATCAGCCAGATGCTGCTGAAGGAAAGGCTTGGGTGAGAGCGAGTGTTTTTTGGATTAAGGCCTTTTGCATGCGTAATATAGCGCAATAAGGATACATTAGCCATTACCTTCTCAGCAGTGCCTTAATGATCTGGAGAGGCAATAGCATGGAAAGCCAGACTCACACATCACTGAGCAAATAAATGTAGGGAGGGAGAGAAAGAGAGGAATGGAGAGAGAGAGAATGAGATTGAAATGAAGGGAAAGGTAGAGAAATGGAGGGAGAGAGAGGAAGAAACTGGGAAGTGGAGACAAATGGTCTATAGGCTAAGAAAATGTACAATCAATATAAAGGTCAGTGCTAGGGTTAGCGCTAGTGGGGTTAGGTTTAGGGTTAAGACCAAGGCTAGGGTTATTGTTAGAGTTAAGGTTGACAGACAAACAAATTATGGAGTACTTACACCCCTTATATCCCTGTTTCTTCGCTTTCCAATTATGCAACACTGCTGTTGAGGATGGGATCCTCCCGTTCCTGTTATTACATAATGTGCTGTTTATGAGATTTTTAATGTGATGTAGTGTGGCAGATTATATCATGTAATGCTGAACCACTGGTCTGTATTCTGATACAGTCCATTAGGTCCCACCATGGTAGTTATTAATTGCTTTTTAGGACAACACCCTGGCAACAAAACTATTAATTTGAACCTATATGGAAACCAAACTATTTTAGGAGGGGTCAACAGAACTAGGCAGGTGGAGGACGTCCCATCATTACAATAGCGGGGGAAACACTACTTCTAAGAGTGTGTCCATCATCTTTAGCTGAGAGCCTCATATTTTAAAGATTTGCCTACTGTTGCATTCTTCACCAAACATGGTCATTAACACGTTAGTTAACCACCGCCGATCCTTCACATCTTGCTCACTGACACACACACACACACACAAAACACATGTAAGACAGGGAATGCCACTGATCAGCACGAAGTCACAAGACTTATCGCCCCTCATATTTAACCACTGCGAGATCTGGGCTATTTTGTTCCTTCCCACAGGTGTTAGGAGTTAATGCCACTGGTCATGTGATCGGAGTGGCCTTAGTGCGGCGGGATGCCAGGGAGGCCTGAGGGCTGTGAACAGGCCCGACAGCCTTCAGATGGGTTAGGAATAACAGTGTTAACAACCTCTCTCAGAGCATAGCACAGTGGTGCAGCTTTTCAACAAAACGCAACCCAACATAGTCTTTCAACACAACACAACACAGCTCCTCAACATAACACGATGCAATGCCACAGCCTTTCAGAGACCTGGCACTACTACAACACAACTTTAAGGAGTTAGAACAGTGTAACAAACAACAGTAATACTGTAACGTCGTTCGTCTGAGGAAGAAGGAGTAGACCAAAGCGCAGCGTGGTACGTGTTCATGATGTTTTAATATAGCCTGAACACTGAAACAAAAAACAAAAGTGGAACAAAACGCAACAGTTCTGTCAGGCACTCACACAAAACAGAAAACAACTACCCACAAAATACAGGTGGGAAAAGGCTACCTAAGTATGGTTCTCAATCAGAGACAACGATAGACAGCTGCCTCTGATTGAGAACCACACCGGGCAAAACACAATTACAAATAGACAACATAGGACAAAGAGCATAGAATCCCACCCCAACTCACGCCCGACCAACCAAAATAGAACATAAAAGACTCTAGTCAGGGCGTGACAATACAGAGATTAAACTGGGCAATATAAAGAAACCAAATTGGTATGACGGTAAAACCAGAGAACTTCTCTAACATTTTTTGTTACCTTAATTTTGCAAACAGTAAGCCATTTAGTGTAATACACCTGAATATGAGGCGTGGTGTAATATTATTAAGATGGACATTATAATGGTGTTCTCTGAGTATCAGTGACAAATCAACAGGAGAGGCTGTTTTCCATAGTTGCCTTACTGATTGAAATCTAGATCCCACTGCTCCCAAAGCCTCAGGCTCTGTAGCTGGTTGTGGATGGTTTGTGGTGCGCGTGCGCAGCGCACCACACACACACACACACACACACACACACACACACACACACACACCTCAACACAACACACACACACACACACACACACACACACACACACACACACCACACAACACACACACACACACACACACACACACACACACACACACACAACACCACACACACACACACACACACACACACACACACACACACACACACACACCACACACACACACCACACACACCACACACACACACACACACACACACACACCACACACATTCTGTAGAGGTATCCACTTCTTCTTAATGGTGAATTCCCACCTCGTGGGGTTATAATGGCATTTCCAGGCTAAATTGAATAACATGTCTTCAGCAATGAGGTGCAGAAACACTGAGGGCGCGGTGTGGCTGAAAGATAAAAGAAAGGGAGAGAAAGTGGGAGGCAGAATCAAACTTTTTTCCCCTATTAAAACGAGGCCTGGAAAACAATAGAGTTGGAGGTCGCAAACGATAGCCGGAGGACACAGAGGCGCACAGACACTGGGCTATAAAGGAGCTCTGTGATTGGGCAGGATCCACCACCCCGATCAAAGGTTTCCCCAGCTCTCCTCCTGGGCAGGGCTGATGATGACCTTTGACCCCAGAGTTGGTTGTAGTCCGGGCCAGCAGTAGCTCTAGAGAGACAGGGGAGGGATGAGTGGCTGTCTGAGACTCCCCCTTCTGAGATCCAGACCTCTCCACATTGCTCTCAGTCCTGTCCTCTGTGATTACTTGTTTAATGTATTCAGGGCTCTTGCTCTGTGTGTTTTATATCTCTCTTTAAGTATAGTCTTTGGCATCTTCACTACATCTTCATCCTGAGGTCCCTGGAGAACCTGAGATAGAGACAGATCAACGACATACAGTGCGAGAGGGAGAGTGTGAGAGAGAGAGTGTGAGAGAGCGAGAGAGAGAGACTGCCTGTGCCTGTGCAGCATGTTGTTGGAAGATGGGGCAGACAGAGAGACAGGAGGAAATGGAGTGCTGTTCTTCAGTTTGGCTTTATTGAGATGGACACGTGAGGGAACTGGTAGAGAACAAAGGCTTTCTGCTGGTGTCGTATCAAACGCACACACGCTGGGAGTGGACAGAGCACTTTTTCTTGGAGAGCCTTTCATACATAAAATGATTATTTGCTTCACAGATGGCTTCATTTTGCGTGTGTCATTATGTCATCCAAGTTCTGAGAAAAATTAATTTCCTCCAAAAATGAGAAAAGCAGGAAAACTGCTTCATAAAAAGAGAAAAAAATTCAGGGCTTTTCTCATTCCACTAAAAGGGAAAAAATTGGAAAAGGGACTGCTGAACCATTTACTTACAAGACAGCAATTACCTGTATAATAAATTAAGTAAATTAAAGAGAGGCTGTTCTTGTTTTCTGATAGTCAAATAAGCTGCTTGCTTTGTTGATTGGAATTAATATAGTATGACTTAGAGAAATAATATATAATTATATAGAATAACGTTGACTGAAATGACTATGGCGCAAGATGGCCTTCACTGCTGCTGGTATAAAGAAAACTAATGTACATCCATCCAGGAATTTGAACATGCTGCAGCACCAGCATCCACCAGGGGGGAGCTGTGAGTCTACTTTCTCCCAAAGCAGTCTTCATGTTTGCAGTTTACGATACATTTGGCTCTGAGTGCATGTGACCATAATAGCCATTAAAGGTTTGGACCAGTGATATTGGAATGTTACATTTCATTTCCACAACTCCCAACATAACAGCTTGTCATGGGTGAGGACTGAGTAGCCACAACTCCCAACATTGGGGCGGCAGGGTAGCCTAGTGGTTAGAGCGTTGGACTAGTAACCGAAAGGTTGCAAGTTCAAATCCCCGAGCTGACAAGGTACAACTCTGTCGTTCTGCCCCTGAACAGGCAGTTAACCCACTGTTCCTAGGCCGTCATTGAAAATAAGAATTTGTTCTTAACTGACTTGCCTGGTTAAATAAAGGTAAAAAAAAAAAAAAAAACATAACAGCTTGTCATGGGTGAGGACGGAGTAGCCACAACTCCCAACATAACAGCTTGTCAGGGGTGAGGACTGAGTAGCCACAACTCCCAGTGGCCCCTGACCCCTGGGCCTAGAGTACCAGTAAGTGTCTAGTTCTGCTGATAATACTGACCCAGCTAATTAACCTCATGCCAGGCCTTTAATTTGAACTGTTCAGTTCAGCGTCTCATCCAATGGCCCTTGAGGAGCTGGGGATAATGAGAGACCAATAAATTTGACTGGATTTAAGCTCAGGGAGGCAGAGATTCGGTGCACCTGTCACGGCCAGATAGCAGTGAATGCAATTGATGGGCTCGACAAGGTCAATTTCGATTGCATAGGGCCCCATACGGCCTCCTCGGATCTCCGGCGCAATGCCACAGGGATTGTTGGGCACCTGTCAATCAGCCTGGAGAGGGAAAATATCATGACTTGGCTACAGTGCCTCCTCTGTAAGACAGATAAGCCAGCACAAGGCTAACTCATGATATTCTCACGGAACCCCTGTAACAAGATAATGATCTTACAATAATACACCAACATTGAGAAACATTTTGCACACCAGCACATTATGAAGGGTGAATGTGTAACATGCTGCACTACTACACTACGAGGACTTTGTACACTTTCCACTAACAGATTAGCCTCCTGACAACAGTGTTAGTGTGTTTAGTGTATTAAGTGTGTGTGTGTGTGTGTGTGTGTGTGTTGGAACTAATGTTCACAGCCAATGGAGAGGAATATGCGCAACAGAGCTATTGCTTACTGCCCTTGGTGACAACTTGTTTGTTGCAGGTCTAGAAAAGTCATCATCCAATTCAGGTCAGCGCGTTGAGTTCAATGTCTCAACACTGATCAATGTAAGACATACTAGCTAACTGAAATGTGTCTCACTACTGCAATCTGAATGTCATCATAAAAGAAATCATGTCCCCTCTTCATCAACTGAAAGTAAACATTGTTCCTGATGCACTGTATTGTAGCGTGTGTCAGTCTCACAGGGAGATGAGATGAAGGGTTTAAGTTGTGCTCACATTCGCACAGGTGAGGTCTCAGTTCCACTAGGAAATGGCATGTGTTCAAGGAAAAGACAGGATGTCCCGCGAAGCTGAAGGTGATCCCATCTGGGACTGACCTCTGACCTCTGACTGAGAGTGGGGGAGCAGGGGGGGGAAGGGAGAAGAGAGCGAGAAGGACACCAAGATTTAATTTTGTTTTCCCATCGAAGGAGGGTTTGAGGATTTAGGGAGGAATCAAACCCCTCTCTCTCCCCTGGCTCTTCCCCCATGGTTCAGGGCCTTGCAGCTGTCCCCTTTCCCTCACATTTTTCTCAGTCAGATTTCAATCTATAATTAGCAGAAAGACCTCTAACTCCACACACACGTGAGTGTGTGACTGCGAGTGCGGCCCGAAACTAATGGACTAAATCCACTCCCCCCCTACCCCGCCCAATGGCTGGAGTGGCAGGTTCACATGTAGAGACTTAAAGCAACTTCTTTCTCAATGGCTGAGGGAGGCAGACTTAAAGGGCAACCCCTTGGCGGTCTCCTCCACCATGCCAGAGCATCACTAAGCCCCCACTGAGCCTCAGTCCTCCTCGGTTCCCTCAGCATTCCAAATGTGGCACATACAGACAGACCCACCTGCTTCCCATCGCTTTTAATGATGAGTTTTATAGAACACTTGACGATTGTAGATCTAGATTGGAATCTGATCTGTGCTGACTGATGAGGTCACAGGGAGAAGGAAGGGGGCCATTACTCCACCAGGCATGCTGTCTATAGCAGGAAGGGAACACTGACAACTTTTCCATGACATCCCTGTACAGCCCTTCATGCTTTGCCTGGTTGTTTAATCCAAGAGCAAGGTCGTGATTTTATGGGTCAGCAGTTCCCCTCTGGACTAACTAACGTACAGACCTGTTCCCAACGCTGTGATTGGTCACCAGAGCCTTCCCACAAAGCCTTCGACCTCATCTTGATTTAGCCACCTGTTATTATTCTACTGCCCTAAGCCAGGGGAGGTAACAGCACAAAACCAAAAATAACGTTTGATGTAATTTTAGTAAATCTCAACCCTTGGATTATTTTATTATTGTTATTAGAATGTCAATCTTCCCCTCACCAGTAAGTGATGGTTCCCAGTGTTCTTCATGTTCAAATAGTACCTTCTGATGTTGAGGAGAATTTACCTAAGGCCTTTATTGAGCTCACATAGGCATTTTGTGACATCTTACATTTGTTCTCAAAATACACTTAACATGTATTGGTGTTTAAAGGTAGACTCAGTGATATGACATAGATGCTGAAAGTAAACAACATAGTGGGTCAATTTTCCATAATAAGCGTGAGGCTCAACTTCTCCACTGTTTTGGTGCCCTGGCTACTGTAACAGTATGAAGCGAACCTGCGCACATGCGCAGATACTGTGTGTGACTGTGTGAGAGCGAAGTCTTGCATCTTTCTCAACTCAATATCTGTGGTGTTGCTTGTGGCTACCTTTAAATACAAAAAAACATTTATCAATACTGTACACACCACTAGATGAAGGCACCTCAGAGTATGGACAGGGCTAAAAAAATAAATATGAATTTCAGTACTTGAGAATCCATCTTTGACATGTTTTTATTTTCAAATAAATAGCGAACTACACAACTTAATATCAAATTAATTGAATCCTTTTCCTTTGAAAATACCTGACGATAAGAATAACAGTCAAATAGAGTAAACAACAAAGGTCACAGATGTCTTGAAAGGTGGGAATGGCCATTACAACGATGCAACAGCTTGAAATTCAAGCATGAGTATTTCCAGTTTAATACTGTGTAAGTCAGCGTGGAAAATGTGACAAATTCTGCATGCATTTCATACTGAGCAATATTTCCGATGAAACATGACACTTATCCTAGAGTAAACTGTGTCGTTAAAGATTTTACAAAGTCATTATTTTCTCCATTTCTCACACTTCATTTGGGCATTACTCAGGGTTATGGAGGCTTTCTGTGGTTTATCGAGTTTTTCTGGAGTTTCACTCTCGACTCGCAACGCTTCAATCACACATTATCTCCAAACAGATGTAGTTACCTGTCATGGCGTACAACCCTTACACCTTACATACTAAGGCCCGGTAACAGTTTTATTGTTTCATTACTGCGCCAGGTGGTACTTAGCATCGACCTACTGGTACAGAATGGTAATCTGACTTTGGGGTAGGATTCAGAGAAACTAATTTGGTTGGCATCTGACCCCTGGGCATGTGTTTGTTGCTTTTAGTCGCGTCAACTTCTGCGTTACAGCCTTGTTATTGGAGGAGCCAAGGGCACACATTTTTAATCATGATCTAAATTTAGTAAGGAAAGGTTGTAAACCGATAAATACTGTTAACTTGGCATGGCAGCAATACCGCCACAACGAGGGAGAATAAAATATTGAATGCGGTCTAGTGAGAGAAAAAAAGTTAAGCCCATTCAGTTTGATTGACAAATTCATATGGGGAGACCTTTACCATAGACCTTTACCATAAATGGGCCCTCTGATTTTCCGCAGTGACCGACAGTATGAGAAGGCATGTTGGGGGGAGGTGGTAGGGAGGGGGTTTGGAGGGCAGGATGGTCTTAGTTCTCCATGTGCCAGTTCACTGTGAGCCTACTGAAATGACTTGGCACAGGGAAAATGTATTCAATTCAGGGGGACAAATAATTAACTGACATCAGCTGGTGGGTCCGGACCCTCCGGGGAAAGGTTACGGTACAAATATAGCACCTTTTTTCCCAATAAATTGTATGCGGGAGGCAGAGGCGCGGGATTGACAGAATATGTAGAATGGAAGGCACGGCGACATTGATTAATGTGACGGATGGGGTCTTTTAAGTCTACGCTGAAATAGAACATCAAACGCTTATCTCAAACAGCAAATCACTGTCCTGCTACCAGCTATGAGCCAGCCGACAGTTACAACCAACACAGAGGTTGTGTGTGTCCCTTTGTCATGTGAGATGAGTTACTGTACAAGGATCAAAGCAACATTGCTCTTATGTTTGGTTCAACAAAAAATACAATCAAAAAAATGGAGAAAGAAATTATCCAATATTTTTCCTACTCCCATGCACCTGTGGTTGTATTGGATGTGCTTGCTTCGTAATTATTATTATATTCTTAAAATGTATTTCACCTCACTGGTAATCAGGTAATCAGTTATGCCATGTAAACAATAGAGACAAGTCCTAGTGTAAACAACAGCTGCACTAAATACATCCAGGAAGTAGGAGCAGACTAAAACATAGTTGTGAAGGTGTGGCTATGATAGACTGCACCAGTATAAAACACTGTGAAGGCTGTCCGTAAACACCTTGGCATAATGTATTAAGGTGTTGAGAGATGCACAGGAGTATACAGTTGACATACAATATGTCTCTCTTTTTATCTTTCTCTCTCTCTCTGTTTCAGAAGCTGGAATAGCTACCCATGGGCAGCCTAGCGGTTAAGCGCATTGGGCCAGTAAACAGACATTAGCTAGTTCAAATCCCTGAGCTGACTAGGTGAAAAATCTGTCAATGTGCCCTTGAGCAGGGCACTTAACCCTAATTGCTCCTTTAAGTGTCTCTGGATAAGAATGTCTGCTAAATGACTAAAATGTAAATAGAGGGGAAAAAACTACACAGTGTTGTTGCTGATTGGGCACAGAATTGGCACAGAACACTTTTAGCATATCTGCGGGTTCAAGCCTTCCAATGTCATAAAATTAGCACCTTTCCGGAAAGATGGTGAATGCCTGGACTGGAACCAGCCAGAGCATTGGGGGATATTTTGGCAGGTGCTGGGGCAGTGGTTAATGACAGAGCAGATAATATTTCTGTTTTTATTGACCTGTCAGTTCTTATCAGAGACTTCCTCTATAAGCAATCCAAGGTGAGCCTGAGATGCTATCCAGAGATTCAATCTCCAAAAATAGGAAAAATAGCCCAATGCTTGTGTTTACATCAATGCTAAAAGCTTCCTAAATATTCCCTGAAATATAATACAAGCATTTGGCCGACATGCTTTACTAATAAACCTGTGGCCTGTAATGTTGGCTTTGGCAAACGTGTTAACATTCTGGAAAAAGATTAACATAGATATACATTCTCATAAGGTGTAATGTAAATGTATATACATATTCAAGCACTGACATACATGTTCATATACATTCACACACACAGACAAGCACACAAATGGGTTATGCTCTGCAAACAAGGTACAAATCCTGACAACTTTGCACACAAAGTTGAGCTCACTTTTAGCCTCCAAAGTAAACCATGGTTCCTTGGCCAGCCCTTGGACTTCACAAAGACCCAGTGTAGTTATCACCTAAAGTGTGAACGGACTGCTCTCTCTGCTTTTTATAAACAACGTGGCCAGCCAAGAAAAACACACAATTCACTTGATTTACTTTAAGAAGATGTAATCTCTGGCGGTGGATGTCTCAGAGTGTATCTTTGGCCAAAAAAGGCTGAACTCTGGTACCACTTTTACATTCTTTCTATTCAACACTTTTATTTAGCTTCCACATTCCTCGGCTTGAAAACGTTCATAGGGAACGAGATGTTTTGGACTCTGAGAAGAGAGAGAACCGAATTCATACATGATATTAGTGGACATTATCTCTCAAAATGTTGACAGTTTTCGAGGGCAGCGGATTCACACCTCAACAGCTCCATGTCACTCATGGAGATCCACTAGTTCAAAATGGCTGACAAAAACACACCAGCCATGTTCAGGAGGATCAAAACCGTAATGTATTATGGGTCAGTGCAGTCACCTGGAATGTCGGCTGCAATGTCGTACAAGCCCACTGACTACTCCTGAGATGTAAAGAACCAACCAACCATTTCTGACACAGACAATGCCTATACATTATCATAATTTCTAGGGAATTTTTCCTAGCCACCGTGCTTCTACACCTGCATTGCTTGCGGTTTGGGGTTTTAGGCTGGGTTTCTGTACAGCACTTTGTGACATCAGCTGATGTAAGAAGGGCTTTATAAATACATTTGATTGATTGATTTGACATACTTACAGATGTCCTCACCAACCAAACAGAACCTAACTCCAAATGTACCCCCTCCCCATCACACTCTGCCTCTCCTTCAGCACCCCCCTCGTTCCCCAACACACACAAGTACTTACTGTATACACACACATACCATACCCCCCGCCGCAATGCCATCCAGCACAAACACACACGCACACACTCCAGCCAGGTCCACTCCCTGTGGCGAGGGTGGCTGTAAAGCAGCCTGAGGAGAGATTGATGTGTGCGGTGTGGAATCTTCATGTGATGTGACGATATCTGGAACACGTACATGCAGCGGCTGCCCAACCGCATGCCTGGAGAGGCTCTGGGTCCTGCTTTTAGATTTCCACTCACCCAGACTTTTAATGTGAAAAGACCCCGCCACTGTAATTTGTGGTCTGCTAAAACTTTGAGGTGATTCAAAGACAAAAAATGTGTGTGTGTGGAGGGGTGGAGGGGACAGGACAAGGGGGTTTGTTGTGAAATGTCACAGAGGATTAGTGAATGTGTTGTAAATGGAGTGATATTTTTCATTGGATTCTTCCCCTCATTACATTGTTTCAACTCACTGGAAGCGTACGGTTTGCATATTGACTGTGTAGTATTTGCTACAGAGGAGGGTTTGAAAACACCACATGCCTTTATCAATTTAGATATATTATAATTACAGCACGCATCATTAATCATAGGTTCAAATCAGGTATTCTGAGAAGAGCATACCAAGTTATTTTCGCCTTCTACTCATCCATCTCACTGCTACACACTGTTACTCTAGCATACTGAACAACATCCAATCACACTGCTACACACTGTTACTCTAGCATACTGAACAACATCCAATCACACTGCTACACACTGTTACTCTAGCATACTGAACAACATCCAATCACACTGCTACACACTGTTACTCTAGCATACTGAACAACATCCAATCACACTGCTACACACTGTTACTCTAGCATACTGAACAACATCCAATCACACTGCTACACACTGTTACTCTAGCATACTGAACAACACCCCATCACACTGCTCAATTAACCTTGATTTTTAATCATGTTCAGTTACTCAAATCAACAACAAGTGGATACATTTGCGTGGGTCTCTGTCTTCACTCCCATGCAATAGGTTTAAATAAAGCTTTATGCATACGGTTGTTTGAGTGTTCTTTAGATGGTGGATGGATTACTTTCTTTGTAGGCAAATACTGGATGGAGAGACCGATTACTCTGTTGCTGATTTAATCATTAACCATATAGTTAGAGGTCTCATCATGGATATAACCCATTTTAGCATGGCAATTGCCATTGAGGGCTTTCACCATTTTAAAGCAGTCAACTGGGTGGGGATTCCTATGAGTCAGGTAATGAAGAAGATGAAAATGTACTACTTTAAAATGGAGATAGCATGCACAGTGCCATTGAGGCTGTCACAGACACTATGATGGCACAGATACAAAAATGAGTCCCCTATCTAGCTCTATGTCACAAACTAACCACATTCACAGCCATACATCTGGCAGATTTGATTATGCTGAGCCGCAGGGCGCCGGGCAAAGGCCGGTCGCGTCACTGGGTGAAAGCAGGGAGGGAGGAGAGCCATTCTCAAATCAAACAGTAATCTGAGTGATTTTGTCAACAAGGCACT
Organism: Salvelinus sp. IW2-2015; assembly: GCF_002910315.2. Classification (NCBI taxonomy): domain Eukaryota; kingdom Metazoa; phylum Chordata; class Actinopteri; order Salmoniformes; family Salmonidae; genus Salvelinus; species Salvelinus sp. IW2-2015. The sequence continues at coordinate 25,033,820 of NC_036875.1, forward strand.
TTTGCATGGGAAAACACAGAATCTTACTAATTAGTACACATCTCTAATTACGTAATTTTGTTTTGATCCGACTTTGCCGTGGGCTTTGAATGGGGCACCTGGCTCACGCCCGGGAGGCAGTCCGGATCCAAATCGAATGCACTCAACTTTCAGCCAAGCAAAACACGCCTACATGGGCACCCGGTCAAAATTAATCAAACCCCCTCATCAAATACTTCCTGTTCTCTTCCAACAAATACTAACATCTGACCAATCAGAATACAGCAAAGTAGTTGCTAGGTAGATAATTAATTACCGTTACAATTCCAGACAACTGTTTCACTATATGTTAGAAATACACAACATTGATTTAGAAAATAATAATATCTCTCATAAAATGAATCTACAATAATGAATATCCATTTCACAATTTGTTTCTGATCTGATTATAAAAAAGATTGTAATCTAAATAGTTTTGAATAACGAATTTGCATAATACCTGTCTGAAAGTCCCATAGAGTTATATTGGTATACATCAGACACCTTGATCAGGCCCAATGGGACATTGTCAAATGATGAAGATGAATAATTTGCTTTTAATAATCAGAAAACCATCGATGAAACTCACTTGTTGATGGATAGATTTGGTGTGATATTTAGAATCATGAATTGCACTAATTAACACAATGCCATCAGACTGGAACCGTCCGATATAAACGTAACGACATGGTGACATGATGATTGTAAACTATCAGGAATGTGGCACCAAGACAGAACCAGGCACCAAGACAGACAGAGAGAGAGAGAGTGAGACTGATCAGCGGAAATTACACTACATTAACCCAATGAAAGAAATGGTCAGATGTATGTTTCTATCAGGGGCCTTGGAATGGGTCTTTAAACCTATAATGATGTCTTGTTTTGGTTTCATTAGAGAATACACAGCCCCAGAGAACATTGTGACCTCTTCTGGTAATGTTATCTACTGGTTTATGTGATTAAAAAAGCTCTGAGCCAACTGACTGACATAAAGTCTCCAGGATGTTCCACTTGACCATCCAGAGAATACCAAGTGAGGACAAGGGGACTGTTTAGGTTACACGGTTCATTACATCAACTGTAAATGATATGATAGAAGGCAGCCGTTGCAGAGCGACACTGTCTCTTACATATGAAAATGCAGCATGTTTTGTTAAAATGTTCCATTAGAACACTTACATTGGGCTACCTAGACAACAACCATGTATGATATAGCTACTGGCGCACCTCTAGCCCAAGATGTACTCTTAAAGAACCTAACGTTACCGTTACTCCTTAAGGTCCAAGGACCTTATATGTTATTTTCAGAGGTAGACTGGCTTTGGCAGCCAAAACAGCCAAATACTCCATCTAAACGTGAATCGATTTTCAATCGCAATACGGTGCTAGAATAATAAAGCCCTTTCATATCACATAAAAATAATTTTACAAATGCAAAATACACACTTATTGTAGACTGTTTTAACCGGCCTCATCACAGTTGCAACCAACAGTATTTTTCAGTGACAACATATTTCTTGCTGCCTTCTTCCGTTAGACACAAGTGTTCGGAGGATTCTAGATAGCTAATTAGCACAGGTGGTCCCTCTGTCTTTCATTTGTCTCCCGTAAACAGGTGCTTTAATTTGGAGATATGGCCGTGTGGAAACACCAACCCTAACCCTATAGCCCTATTTCAATATAACGTTTTGTTTCTTGAAAATTATTTTGACGCTGATGTGAAAGATAAGGTGCTTTCAAAACCGTACCTTAGGCGATGCGTGTTAATGTTCAGACCGAGCGTCGGGCTCTTAACAAAACTGACAGTCATGATCAAGGGCCAGGCCTCTAGTTAGTACACACGTCTCTCAGCTTTGTAAATATGGTGGCGGCAGGTAGCCTAGTGGTTAGAGCGTTGGGCTGGTAACTGTAAAGTTTGCTGGATTGAATCCCTGAGCTGACAACATAAAATCTCTTGTTCTGCCCCTGAACAAAGCAGTTAACCCACTGTTCCCTGGTAGGCCGGCATTGTAAGTAAGAATTTGTTCTTAACAGACTTGCCTAGTTAAATAATGGTAATTATCTTATCAGTGTAGTATACAAAGTATACTATAATTTACCATAGCACAGACCTGAATAACCTTTTAGCCAGGGCACTCAGCACATCAACTATGCTAAGGGACTCTTTACACTACACTACTTTGACGACACTAGTCCCAGGAAAGATACTTTTGTAGTGTAAAGGCGTCAGCATGCTTCAGTTCGCTGGCGTCTAGCCGAACTCGGCAAGCCGAAACGACCGAGTGTGCTCGCATACTCCCTTAAATCGCTTGAAAACGATAAAAAAGCGGCAATAGTACTGTTTGTCCATTTTGAGATGCTGTAGGCAGTATACACTACCTCAAAATAGTCAGAACTAATCTAAGATAACTCAAGAAATCTGTAATTATTGTTCACGCTTTTGCCTAAGAGATCTTAGTCTCACCTACGTAGGTAGTGTGGGAGACATTTACACCACATACCCCCCTCTGAGTGGTATAGTGTAAAGACAACTGCTTTCCCACACCACATGTCCCTGCAAGAATGATCTTAATTACAAGTAACTGTCCAGTGAAAACCATACTTTTTAAAGTTCATATTCTGTTAGCTCGTACCCAAATAATGTTGTTGACTAGTCCTACACTCAGGAAATTGGATGCAGTCCATCACAGTGCCATCCGTTTTGTCACCAAAGCCCCATATACTACCCACCACTGTGGCCTGTATGCTCTAGTTGGCTGACCCTCGCTTCATATTCGTCGCCAAACCCACTGGCTCCAGGTCATCTATACGTTTTTTCTAGGTAAAGCCCTGCCTTATCTCAGCTCACTGGTCACCATAGCAGCACCCACCCATAGCACATGCTCCAGCAGGTATATTTCACTGGTCACCCCCAAAGCCAACTTCTCTTTGGCCACCTTTCCTTCCAGTTCTCTGCTGCCAATGACTGGAACGAATTGCAAAAATCACTGAAGCTGGAGACTCAGCTTACAGATCATTGAACCTGTACATTGCCCATCTGAAAATAGCCCACCCAACTACCCCATCCCCATATTGTTATTTATTTTTTCTGCTCCTTTGCACCCCAGTATCTCTACTTGCACATTCATCTTCTGCACATCTATCACTCCATTGTTTCATTGTAATTATTTCACCACTATGGCCTATTTATTGCCTTACCATTGCTAAATTGTAATTATTTCACCACTATGGTCTATTTATTGCCTTACCTCCCTAATCTTACTTAATTTGCACACACTGTATATAGACTTTTCTATTGTGTTATTGACTGTATGTTTGTTTATCCCATGTGTAACTCTGTGTTGTTTGTGTCGCACTGCTTTGGTTTATCTTGGCCAGGTCGCAGTTGTAAATGAGAACTTGTTCTCAACTGGTCTACCTGGTTAAATAAAGGTGAAATATATATATATTTTTTTAAATACTCTATTTGTGGCCAAATCATATATTGGAGAAAAAACACCTCAAAAACCCCACCTGTATCTCAAACAGACCGTTTAAAAAATGGTTGCTGTTTCCTCATAGAACGTGTCATGTTTGCTCATCGATGGAGCTGGCCAATCAGCTGTCTACTCGCAATAATATTTTTTATGATCGGTATACGCCCACACCATTCTTTTGTTGAGGTACGTCCACACCATTCCAACACAGAAAAGCTGCTTTTTAACTTACTCAATTATTATTTGTATTTTTTTACAGGTTTCAACACTGAACAGTTACTTTAATACCAGTAGATTGCATTTTTGCTCTGTTAGCCAAATTCTAAATTAAAGCTTTTAAAATATCCATACATTTGTGAATTGTTGCATTAATCAAGTGTGCAATATGGTCTAGATGAGAAGCTCCTGTATAGTTTGAATTGCTATCCTTATTTTGTTTGTCTATATACTATATTTGCAGTATGCTAATAGCTGCACTCACACATGAAGCAGGCATATGGCTTTGGCCACATCACATCCAAGGCTAAAGTAAGGATAGTGTAAACAGAAAAATTGCAAATCTGATGTTGAAGAGAGATAGATCTTACTACACATATTTTACTCATGTAAATCCACCCTAAAAGGTAATATCACTTTGATAACCACCTTTCCATTAGGATACTAGTCAATAAACATGGTGCTGTTGATGAGAGGATAATGTCTATCTCCAAGACATCTCCATTGTCCTGAGGCACCCCTTGGTGTGGAGAATAAAGGTGTTAAAACAAGACCCTGATTTATTAAGTACTAATTGTTGGTGTGAATGTCTCTCATGCAGACTGGGGTGGGTTACTGACAGTCTCCGCTGAGTGCAAACATTAATCGGCTGGCAGATTCATTGGGCTAAAACCCTGCTGGGGACGGAATATTTTTGAAAAGTTGCAAAGTTGTTGCCACCACTCGAAAATCAACCCTCATGTCCTCAAGGGGTATTGTTAGTTTTTTTCACCTCCAACAGGCCTGTGATTGATGATGGTTGACTGCAGAGAGAGAGAGCGAGAGAGAGAGAGAAAGTCTAAAATAAACCTGGCGTGGGGATGGTTCAGGGCTGCTCAGGGGTCGTGCTGGCTGCTGGAGATGTGTGTTCACAGGCCAGCACATGGGACTCATGACAGGGATAGCAGACCATTGCGGGAGGGCCCAAAAAGAGAGGCTCGTCTGGCAGAGCTATTTGTGGAGCAGAAATTCAGCTACTGACACAGACTGTCATCCCATGATGGATCAGTGGGATAGAGAGAAGCATGGAAGCAGGGCAGAGGAGAGGGTGTGACAGGGGACAGGGGGAGAAATGGAGCAAGGGAGGGGGGATAGGGCAGCTTAATGCAACACTGGGGTTTTGGGGGGAAACATTTTGCCTGACATGAGACCTGTTGCAACAGTGAATCATGTCTGGAAAATCACTGACATCAGATCTGTCTGTCAGAGTCGAGAAGTTAATTAAAGTCCACAATGCGCCAATGCATACCTACAACTCTAAATGTCCTAACTTAGGCCACAATGTTCCTGTCAACAATGAGTAACACCTCATCTATACCTGGTTTTACAAATAATGTTTCTAATCATAATGTTTCTAATCATGAGATCCAGATAATAAGCTTTGTTTCCATTCACACTTGGTTTCCAATGTGTCATGCCCATTTTACACTAAATATCCCATGTGCAGGTGCCCTTCGGCATTATTTACCATAACAATATACCTGACCTCCAGCACTGCCATGGACTGTAAACCAATGATTCCACCACAATACACAGTACCAGTAAAAAGTTTGGACACACCTACTCATTCAAGGGTTTTTCTTTATTTTCAACTATTTTCTACATTGTATAATAATAGTGAAGACATCAAAACCATGAAATAACACATATGGAATCATGTAGTAACCAAAAAAGTGTTAAACAAAATATATTTTATATTTGAAATTCTTCAAAGTAGCCACCCTTTAACTTGATGACAGCTTTGCACACTCTTGGCATTCTCTCAACCAGTTTCATGAGGTAGTCACCTGGAATGCATTTCAATTAACAGGTGATCCTTGTTAAAAGTTCATTTGTGGAATTTCTTTCCTTCTTAATGTGTTTGAGCTAATCATTTGTGTTGTGACAAGGTAGGGGTGGATACAGATGATATCCCTATTTGGTAAAACACCAAAACCATATTATGGCAAGAACAGCTCAAATAAGCAAAGAGAAATTACAGTCCATCATTACTTGAAGACATGAACGTCAGTCAATATGGAACATTTCAAGAACTTAAAAAAGTTTATTCAAGTGCAGTCGTATGCAGAGTAGGTGAACAGGCGATCTCCGCATGTGTGGTTCCCACCGTGCAGAAAAGAGGAGGAGGTGTGATGGTGTGGGGGTGCTTTGCTGGTGACCCTGTCATGGATTTATTTAGAATTCAAGGCACACTTAGCCAGCATGGCTACCACAGCATTCTGCAGCGATAGGCCATTCCATCTGGTTTGAGCTTAGTGGACCATCATTTGTTTTTCAACAGGACAATGACACAAAACACACCTCCAGGCTGTGTACGGTCTATTTGACCAAGAAGGAGAGTGATGGAGTGCTGCATCAGATGACCTGCCCTCCACAATCACCCGACCTCAACCCAATTGAGATGGTTTGGGATGAGTTGAACCGCAGAGTGAAGGAAAATCAGCCAAGTGCTCAGCATATGTGGGAACTCTTTCAAGACTGTTGGAAAAGCATTCCAAGTGAAGCTGGTTGAGAGAATGCCAAGAGTGTGCAAAGCTGTCATCATGGCAAAGGGTGAGGGGACTTTGAAGAATCTAAAATCTAAAATATATTTTGATTTATTGAACACTTTTTGTGTTATTGCATAGTTTTGATGTCTTCACTATTATTCCACAATGTAGAAAATAGTAAAAATAAAGAAAAACCCTTGAATGGGTAGGTGTGTCAAAACTTTTGACTGGTACTATATATCTAACCCCACATCACAAGTCTCTGTCTCCCCAAAGTAGTGGTCCATATGGGGGCAAAGCGTTGACCCCCAGTCCATATGAGTGGTGCTCCCTCTTCCATCCGCATGGCCAGGTTTGGAATAGCACCGGCTACCCCCGGGGCGAAAGTCTGCAGATCCCGTTACTGAACCCCCTAAGCCCACTGTGCCCTTTGTGATTTATATATCTGCTCTGAATTTACAGCTTGTGAAATACTCTCAGTTAACAGCAGACGGGAGAACTTAGGGTGTGTGTGGGGGGTTGGGGGTTGGGATGGGGGGGGCACACAGAAACAATGGATCTGTCCTGCAGGAGAAGGAACCAAGAATTTGTGTGTGTGTGTGTGAGTGTGAGAGAGAGGGAGAGAGACTAGGCTGTTGCACCTGGTCTGGAGAGGAGTGTATACATTCCTCCAATAAGGAGAGGGGAAGTGTCGCATAGCTGGGTGTCATTCTTTTAAGATGTGAGGAAATTCCACTGGGCTTGATTTCTTTTTGAAATACAACAATACCTGATGTGCTGCGTACACTTTTATGGAGGCAGCAGAACCTGTGTCCATCTGTCCTGCTGGTTAAACCAATGATTGACATTGACTCTTGGGTTCTATTACGCAAATAACAGGCCTTCACTTTTCCTTTTTCCCTTATGCCTTTCAGTAAAACAAACTTTTGTACATTACTAAACCTGACTAAACATAGCAATATTTTACACGGTGGGCAAAAAGGTTACCTTAAGCTGTGGAAGCTGATCACTGAAGAAAAGTACCTCCACACACTTCGACAAAATCACATTTCAGAAATGTAATGGGCCAAGTATTCAGTCACAGTAGAGAACCATTTCAACTCAAGCACTGATTTAATTTGAATAATTGATTAAATAAAAAATTTAAGGGCCTCCTGGGTGGCGCAGTGGTCTAAGGCACTGCATCGCAGTGTGGCACCAGAGATTCTAGGTTTGAGCCCAAGCTCTGCTGCAGCCAGCTGTGACCGGGAGGCTCATGGGGTGATGCAAAATTGGCGCAGCGTTGTCTCGGTTAGGGAGGGCTTGGCCAGCAGGGATCTCATTGTGCACAATTGACTCCTGTGGCGAGCTGGGTGTATGGTGTTTCCTCTGACACATTGGTGTGGCTGGCTTCCGGGTTGGATGTGCGTTGTGTCAAGAAGCAGTGTGGCTTTGGGTTGTGTTTCGGAGGACGCATGGCTCTCGACCTTCGCCTCTCCTGAGTCCGTATGGGAGTTACAGTGATGAGACAAGACAATTGAGACACTACCAATTGGACACCATGAAAAAGGGGTTAAAAAAACATATATATTTTTTTTTTTTAAAGACTGGAATTACAAGACAATTTTCATAACCAGTGTCAAATAAATAGTACTGGTTTATAAGTTGTGATGATGATTGAGACCTTTTAGTAAAAGGTGAATACAGAGATTACACGTGTGTTGTGGGGCTGGTCTGAGGCTCTGGGCTAGTTAGCTGCTGCTGCTGTAGGTCTCAGGTGGAATGGTCTGGAGGCCTGGCCCCGTATTATCACACATTCCCTTTTTAAAGGGATGCTTTATGTGTAATCTCTTCATTAATGGATTGTCAGGCGAGATGTTTCACGTGTAATCTCTCTATTAATTGGTTTTAAGGAGAGATGCTGGACATGTAATCTCTTCATTAATTGGCTGGCCCGATGGGGAATCAGAGAGACCAGGGGCCAATGAAAAGTGGCTGTCAGAACCTTTCCCTGAGCATCTGAATGTTTTTAAAACTGAGACACTTTGTTGGCTGGTTGGTCAGCGGACCAATATGTAAGGCCTAATTACACATGACCAACTACGGCTGACAATTGATTCCTTTCAGATGGGAAAACCCCTGGTCTCGATGGCATTCAAATAGAGATATGTCAAACCTTTTATGAACTACTGAAAGATCCATTACCATCATGTTTTAATTAATCATACGTAAATGTCAAACTGTTCGGACGCCCCAAAAGAGGGACTTATCTCTCTCCTACTGAAGCAGGAGCCAGGGGTTGGAGGCCTCCTCACCCTTCAATGTTGTAATGCAAAAATATTGGCAAAATGTATTGCTCATGGAATAAAAAATGTTCTACCGGACATTATTCATCACGATCAGATGGGATTCAACATTAGACAACTACGAGAAATAATGGGAAACTATGAGAATGCTGGAAAACCAGGAATAATCTTTATAGCAGATTTTGAGAAAGCCTTTGACTCAGTAAATCTAGAGCCTGGATTTTTTCAATTTTGGAGAATCTCTCATGGGTAAAAGTAATGTACAAGAATCCTTTATGTAAAATAATAAACAACAGTTACTTCTCTGAGAACTTTGAATTGTCAAGAGGCGCAAAACAAGGTTGCCCTCTGTCACCATACCTATGTATTATGTCCATTGAACTTGAAAAATCAGAACAAATCAAATCAAATCAAACTTGATTTGCCACATGCGCCGAATACAACAAGTGTAGACTTTACTGTGAAATGCTTACTTACAAGCCCTTAAGCAACAGTGCAGTTCAAGAACAAGAAAATATTTACCAAGTAGGCTAAAATAAAAAGTAATAATAAAAAGTAACACAATTATGATAACAATAACGAGGCTATATACAGGGGGCACCGGTACTGAATCAGTTGAGATCATCTGTACATGTAGGTGGGGGTGAAGTGACTATGCATAGGTAACAAACAAATAGCGAGTAGCAGCAGTGCACAAACGGGAGGGGGGGTCAATGTAAATCGTCCGGTGGCGATTTTTATGAATTGTTCAGCAGTCTAATGGTTTGGGGGTAGAAGCTGTTGAGGAGCCTTTTGGTCCTAGACTTGTCGCTCTGGTACCACTTGCCTTGCGGTAGCAGAGAAAACAGTCTATAACTTGGGTGACTGGAGTCTCTGACAATTTTATTGGCTTTCCTTTGACACCGCCTATTTTATAATGTCCTGGATGGCAGGAAGCTTGGCCCCAGTGATGTACTGGGCCATTCGCACAACCCTCTGTAGTGCCTTATGGTCAGATGCCGAGCAGTTGCCATACCAGGCGGTGATGCAACCGGTCAGGATGCTCTCGATGGTGCAGCTGTAGAACCTTTTGAGGATCTGGGGACCCATGCCAGATCTTTTCAGTCTCCTGAGGGGGAAAAGGTTTTGTCATGCCCTCTACAGTTGAAGTCGGAAGTTTACATACACCTTAGCCAAATACATTTAAACTCAGTTTATCACAATTCCTGACATTTAATCCAAGTAAAAATTCCCTGTTTTAGGTCAGTTAGAACACCACTTTATTTTAAGAATGTGAAATGTCAGAATAATAGTAGAGAGAATTATTTATTTCAGCTTTTATTTCTTTCATCACATTCCCAGTGGGTCAGAGGTTTACATACACTCAATAAGTATTTGGTAGCATTGCCTTTAACATGTTTAACTTGGGTCAAACATTTCGGGTAGCCTTCCACAAGCTTCCCACAATAAGTTGGATGAATTTTGGCCCATTCCTCCTGACAGAGCTGGTGTAACTGAGTCAGGTTTGATTTATTTTATTTTATGTTTATTACACCTTTATTTAACCAGGTAGGCTAGTTGAGAACAAGTTCTCATTTACATCTGCTACCTGGCTAAGATAAAGCAAAGCAGTGCGACACAAACAACAACACAGAGTTACACATGAAATAAACAAACATACAGTCAGTATGGGGATGAGGTAGTTGGATGGGCTATTTACAGATGGGCTATGTACAGGTGTAGTGATCTGTGAGCTGCTCTGACAGCTGGTGCTTAAAGTTAGTGAGGGAGATATATGTCTCCAGTTTCAGTGATTGTTGCAGTTTATTCCAGTCATTGGCAGCAGAGAACTGGAAGGAAAGCGGCCAAAGAGGAATTGGCTTTGGGGGTGACCAGTGAAATATACCTGCTGGAGCGCTTGCTACGGGTGGGTGTCTGCTATGGTGACCAGTGAGCTGAGATAAGGTGGGGCTTTACCTAGCAAAGACTTATAGAAGACCTGGAGCCAGTGGGATTGGCGACGAATATGAAGCGAGGGCCAGCCAACTAGAGCATACAGGCCACAGTGGTGGGTAGTATATGGGGCTTTGGTGACAAAACGGATGGCACTGTGATGGACTGCATCCAATTTGCTGAGTAGTGTTGGAGGCTATTTTGTAAATGATATCGCCGAAGTCAAGGATCGGTAAGATAGTCAGTTTTACGAGGGTATGTTTGGCAGCATGAGTGAAGGAGGCTTTGATGCGAAATAGGAAGCCGATTCTAGATTTAATTTTGGATTGGAGATGTTTAACTTCTCTAGGGTATGTGGGACGGTAGCGTCCCACCTCGTCAACAGCCAGTGAAACTGCAGGGCGCCAAATTCAAAACAACAGAAATCCCATAATTTAAATTCCTCAAACATACAAGTATTTTACACCATTTTAAAGCGGCACTTGTTGTAAATCCAGCCAAAGTGTCCGATTTCAAAAAGGTTTTTACGACGAAAGCACACCAAACGATTATGTTAGGTATGAGCCAAGTCACAGAAAAAGACAGCCATTTTTCCAGCTAAAGAGAGCAGTAACAAAAAGCAGAAATAGAGATAAAATGAATCACTAACCTTTGATAATCTTCATCAGATGAAACTCATAGGACTTCATGTTACACAATACATGTATTTTTTGTTCGGTAAAGTTCATATTTATATCCAAAAATCTGAGTTTAGGCAAGACGCTACTTTATCACTTGGCAAAAAGCCTGAGAAATGCAGAGCGCCAAATTAAAATTAATTACTATGAAAATTACTATAAAATCAAACTTTAATTAAATCACACATGAAAGATACCAAATTAAAGCTACACTGGTTGTGAATCCAGCCAACATGTCAGAATTCAAATAGGCTTTTCAGCGAAAGCATACGATGCTATTATCTGAGCATAGCACCATAGTAAACAAAAGAGAGAAAACATTTCAACCCTGCAGGCGCGACACAAAACGCAGAAATAGAAATATAATTCATGCCTTACCTTTGACGAGCTTCTGTTGTTGGCACTCCAATATGTCCCATAAACATCACAAATGGTCCTTTTGTTCGATTAATTCCGTCGAAATATATCCAAAATGTCCATTTATTTGGCGCGTTTGATCCCGAAAAACACCGGTTCCAACTTGCTCAAACGTGACGACAAAATATCTCAAAGGTTACCTGTAAACTTTGCCAAAAAATGTCAAACTACTTTTGTAATACAACTTTAGGTATTTTTTAACGTTAATAATCGATAAAATTGAAGACGGGATGATATGTGTTCAAACGAAATGTTGCATGCCTTCTGTTTGATTGAAGCGCATGTCCAGGACACCTGAAGTGCCTCGACTTCAAGATGGCCGTATTTCTTCATTACACAAAGGAATAACCTCATCCTATTTCTCAGGACTGTTGACATCTAGTGGAAGCCGTAGGAACTCCAAGCAATTCGCTTAGAAATCTGGTTTCCCAATGAAAAGTCATTGAAAAGACAATGACCTCAACAACAAAAAAATCTGAATGGTTTCGGCTGCTAAATAAGTTCTGTTATACTCACAGACATGATTCAAACAGTTTTAGAAACTTCAGAGTGTTTTCCATCCAAATCTACTAATAATATGCATATCTTATCTCCTGGGGATGAGTAACTGGCAGTTGAATTTGGGTATGCTTTTCATCCAAACGCGAAAATGCTGCCCCTTACCCTAGAGAAGTTAATGTGCGTCTAGAAGGAGAGTTTACAGTGTAACCAGACACCTAGGTATTTGTAGTTGTCCACATATTCTAAGTCAGAACCGTCCAGAGTAGTGATGCTGAACGGGCGGGCAGGTGTGGGCAGCGATCGGTTGAAGAGCATGCATTTAGTTTTACTTGCATTTAAGTGCAGTTGGAGGCCACGGAAGGGGTGTTGTATGGCATTGAAGCTCGTCTGGAGGTTGGTTAACACAGTGTCCAAAGAAGGGTCAGAAGTATACATGGTGTATATGGTGTCGTGGATCAGAGAATCACCAGCAGCAAGAGCGACGTCATTGATGTATACAGAGAAAAGAGTCGGCCCGATACAGAGAAAAGAGTCGGCCCGAGGATTCTACCCTGTGGCACCCCCATAGAGACTGCCAGAGTTCCGGACAACAGGCCCTCCGATTTGACACACTGAACTCTATCTGAGGAGTAGTTGGTGAACCAGGCGAGGCAGTCCTTTGAGAAACCAAGGCTGTTGACTCGCAGATAAGAATGTGGTGATTGACAGAGTCGAAAGCCTTGGCCAGGTCGATGAATACAGCTGCACAGTATTGTCTCTTATCGATGGCGGTTATGATAACGTTTAGGACCTTGAGCGTGGCTGAGGTGCACCCATGACCAGCTCGGAAACCAGATTGCATAGCGGAGAAGGTACGGTGGGATTCAAAATTGTCGGTGATCTGTTTGGTAACTTGGCTTTCGAAGACCTTAGAAAGGCAGGGTAGGATAGATATAGGTCTGTAGCAGTTTGGGTGTAGAGTGTCTCCCCCTTTGAAGAGGGGGATGACCGCGGCAGCTTTCCAATCTGTGGGGATCTCAGACGATACGAAAGAGAGGTTGAACAGGCTAGTAATTGGGGTTGCAACAATTTCGGTGGATAATTTAAGAAAGAGAGGGTCCAGATTGTCTAGACCGGCTGATTTGTAGGGGTCCAGATTTTTCACCTCTTTCAGAACATCAGCTATCTGGATTTGGGTGAAGGAGACATGGGGGAGGCTTGGGAAAGTTGCTGCAGGGGGTGCAGGGCTGTTGACCGGGGTAGGGGTAGCCAGGTGGAAAGCATGGCCAGCCGTAGAAAACTGCTTATTGAAATTCTCAATTATCGCGGATTTATCGGTGGTGACAGTGTTTCCTAGCCTCAGTGCAGTAGGCAGCTGGGAGGAGGTGCTCTTATTCTCCATGAACTTTACAGTGTCCCAGAACTTTTGGGATTTTTTGCTACAGGATGCAAATTTCTCTTTGAAAAAGCTAGCCTTTGCTTTCCTAACTGCCTGTGTATATTGGTTCCTAACTTCCCTGAAAAGTTGCATTTCGCGGGAGCTATTCGATGATAATGCAGAACGCCACAGGATGTTTTTATGCTGGTCAAGGGCAGTCAAGTCTGGAGTGAACCAAGGGCTATATCTGTTCCTGGTTCTACATTTTTTAATGGAGCATGCTTATTTAAGATGGTGAGGAAAGCACATTTAAAGAATAACCAGGCATCCTCTACTGAAAGAATGAGGTCAATATCCTTCCAGGATACCCGGGCCAGGTTGATTAGAAAGGCCTGCTTGCTGAAGTGTTTTAGGGAGCCATTGACAGTGTACTCGGAGGGCAGGTTGGTTAGGATGATAACTATGAGGGTGCCCGTGTTTACGGATTTGAGGTTGTACCTGGTAGGTTCATTGATAATTTTTGTGATATTGAGGGCATCATGCTTAGATTGAAGGATGGCCGGGGTGTTAAACATGTCCCAGTTTATGTCACCTAACAGCACGAGCTCTGAATGTAGATGGGGGGCAATCAATTCACATATGGTGTCCAGGGCACAGCTGGGGGCAGAAGGTGGTATATAGCAAGCGGCAACGGTGAGACACTTGTTTCTGGAAAGGTGGATTTTTAAAAGTAGAACTCAAATTGTTTGGGCACAGAACTGGATAGTAAGACAGAACTCTGTAGGCTATCTCTGTTTGTAGGCCTCCTTCCTCACAGATGCTTTTTCAGTTCTGCCCACAAATTTTCTATAGGTTTGAGGTCACCCCCACAACATGATGCTGCCATCCCCGTGCTTCACGGTTGGGATGGTGTTCTTCGGCTTGCAAGCCTCCCCCTTTTTCCTCCAAACATAATGATGGTCATTATGGCCAAACAGTTCTATTTTTGTTTCATCAGACCAGAGGACATTTCTCCAAGAAGTACAATCTTTGTCCCCATGTGCAGTTGCAAACCGTAGTCTGGCTTTTTTATGGCGGTTTTGGAGCAGTGGCTTCTTCCTTTCTAAGCAGCCTTTCAGGTTATGTCGATATAGGACTTGTTTTACTGTGGATATAGATACTTTTGTACCTGTTTCCTCCAGCATCTTGACAGGGTCCTTTGCTGTTGTTCTGGGATTGATTTGCACTTTTTGCACCAAAGTACGTTCATCTCTAGGAGACAGAACGTGTCTCCTTCCTGAGCAGTATGACCGCTGCGTGATCCCATGGTGTTTATACTTGCGTACTATTGTTTGTACAGATAAACGTGGTACCTTCAGGCATTTGGAAATTGTTCCCAAGGATGAATCAGACTTGTGGAGGTCTACTATTTTTTCCTGAGGTCTTGGCTGATTTCCTTTGATTTTCCCATGAAGTCAAGCAAAGAGGCACTGTGTTTGAAGGTAGGCCTTGAAATACATCCACAGATACACCTCCATTTGACTCAAATTATGTCAATTAGCCTGTCAGAAGCTTCTAAAGCCATGACATCATTTTCTGGAATTTTCCAAGCTGTTTAAAGGCACAGTCAACTTCTTGTATGTAAACTTCTGACCCACTGGAATTGTGATACAGTGAATTATAAGTGAAATAATCTCTCTGTAAACAAATGTTGGGAAAATTACTTGTGTCATACACAAAGGAGATGTCCTAACCGACTTGCCAAAACTATAGTGAAGTGGTTGAAAAACGAGTTTTAATGACTCCAACCTAAGTGTATGTTAACTTCCTACTTCAACTGTAGGTCCTGGGTGGCAGGAAGCTGGGCCGTACACCCCATAGCGCCTTACGGTCGGATGCCGAGCAGTTGCCATACTAGGCGGTGATGCAACCAGTCAAGATGCTCTCGATGTTGCTTTTTGAAGATCTGGGGACCCATGCCAAATCTTTTCAGTCTCCTGAGGGGAAAAAGGTGTTGTCGTGCCCTCTTCATGAATGTCTTGGTGTGTTTGGGCCATCATAGTTTGTTGGTGATTTGGACACCAAGGAACTTGAAACTCTAGATCCTCTCCACTACAGCCCCGTCAATGTTAACGGGGGCCTGTTCGACCCTTCTTTTCCTGTAGTCCACAATCAGCTCCTTTGTTTTGCTCACACTGAGGGAGAGGTTGTTGTCCTGGCACCACACTGCCAGGTCTCTGACCTTCTCCCTATAGGCTGTCTCATCGTTGTCGGTGATCAGGCCTAACACTGTTGTGTCGTCAGCAAACTTAATGATGGTGTTGGAGTCGTGTTTGGACACGCAGTCTTGGGTGAACAGGGACTGCAGGAGGGGACTAAGCATGCATCCCTGAGGGATCAGCACGGCAGATGTGTTGTTGCCTACCTTTACCACCTGGGGGCGGCCCGTCAGGAAGTCCAGGATCCAGTTGCAGAGGGAGGTGTTTAGTTCCAGGGTCCTTAGCTTAGTGATGAGCTGTGTGAGCACTATCAGGGTAGGGATAATAGAGTGGGGTGGGAGTATATATATATATAAACACTGGATTTAGTGTTTAAATCAAGCAACATATCACCACTTCTATCTCACATTTCTGCTCCCTGAGATAACAACTGATTGTTCTGATGGGAGATGATTATCTTTCTGGTGAAAGTTAGAAGTAAACAAACAACAACAACTCCAGTAAATGTCATGGCCCCCCAACAAGGGTTCTCTGGGGGGGTCAAGGGGGTAAAGGGGAAAACAGGAGTGGAAATATCATAAATCAGACAGATTTTAGAATCTAATGACAAAACCTCATTCCTGTCTGAAAAGAGCCGAGCCATCCCCTCCTGACTGTCATCGAAGCCGGCCTATGAACATCACAGCTGTCACCCAAGCTCGCCTGGACCGCCAAGGACATGCCATCGCACATCTCGCATGCTCTTTCTGTGAGCCAATTCTGGAATGGAGTGGCTGGCGAATTCCACTTTGCATTTTGTCACATTCACCCCCCCTCCCAGATCCCCTCCTCCACCCCCCCCCCCCCAACGCCCATTCTTCGCTTTGCGTCTGACCTAGCTGTTTCAATGGAGAATCCTCAGTAAATGTCACTTTTCCTTGCTATCGCTCCTAAACAGGTTTCGTGAAAAATTAATATGGAAATAGGGGTGAATGTGGGGTGAGGGGACCGGCAGAAGGTGGTGAGTGGGGTAGGAGGAGGGTGAGAGGGGTGCACTTGCTAAATGTTGCTACTGTGAAAGGTGAGTAGTAGGAGCTTTAGAGGCCATTTTCCATTCAATAATGCGCGCTAACTGCACGAATAACACACACACACACACACACACACACACACACACACACACACACACCACACACACACACACAGACACACACAACACACACACACACACAACTCAACACACACACACACACAACACACACACACACACAACACACACACACACACACACACACACACACACACACACACACAAAGTTTGCGCGCAGTCGTAACTAAATAGGCCTACAGCGTTTCTGGTCTGTAACCCATACTACTCAAGCTGGCAACTCAGTCGTTGGAGAAAAAATAGATATAAAATGACACAGAGACGTCCAAGCATCCTGAGAGCATGTCTCATGGTTCCAACTGTAGCGTAACTTAAACCTCTAAGTGCAAGAGGAGCCACTAACAGTCTATAAACAAAAAATACGCCGGAACTAATTGCAGAGTATTCTCTATACGCGTTTATATATCCCCAGGTCATTAAAAATCAGCACTGCCGACTTCTCTGAAAGAACAAACTATTCCAATTAGAAGTGGATGTAGAAAATTTATTTTTATTTTTTATTTCACCTTTATTTAACCAGGTAGGCGAGTTGAGAACAAGTTCTCATTTACAATTGCGACCTGGCCAAAATAAAGCAAAGCAGTTCGACACATACAACAACACAGAGTTACACATGGAGTAAAACAAACATACAGTCAATAATACAGTAGAAAAAAGTAAGTCTATATACAATGTGAGCAAATGAGGTGAGATAAGGAAGGTAAAGGCAATTAAAGGCCATGGTGGCGAAGTAAATACAATATAGCAAGTAAAACACTGGAATGGTAGATTTGCAGTGGAAGAATGTGCAAAGTAGAAATAGAAATAATGGGGTGCAAAGGAGAAAAATATGTAAATAAATAAATACAGTAGGGGAAGAGGTAGTTGTTTGGGCTAAATTATAGATGGGCTATGTACAGGTGCAGTAATGGTAAAATGGTAAAAAGTGACGCTTGGTCTTGAATTCCAAAGAGACTAAAGAGAAGTCATTATGTAATAGTTATTGTATACTAGTATAATAGTTACCAGGTAAATTGTGAACTGTAAAATAAAGTGTAACCATCAGCGAATATATTAGTGTACGTTTTAACTTGATACCAGTGAATGTAGATAATAGGCCTACAGTAAAGGAGAGTGGGGTAAATTGACCCAAAGGGGTAAGTTGAGCCATCCTTGTTTCTAGGAAACCATACATAAAATGAATAATTCGAATACATAATATTTAGGAAGAGGTCATCATCTCATGGAGTCTGTGAAGATGGAGAAACCACATGGAAAAAGTTGTAAGCAAGTTAGGACCAAAAAACAGATTTTCACCAAGTCAAATTAATTGATTGTGTTAGAGGTTTCATGATGCTTGTATCTAAACAAAAATAGATAATTTAAAGATTGTTCTATACATCAGTTGGGGTCTCTAAAAGCTTCAATATGAGGTCCTAAACCTAGCATGAAAGTCTGTCCTTGTAGCTGTGTGGGCTAATATAGTCAAACAGTTCAGCCAATGGTTGAGTCAATGGCAAGTTGAGCAAATTGAAGTGTTTTGTTCCTAGGCATAATATAAGTTATTATTGCTAGAATATGAGGTAACAAAATGGCTTGGCCTATTTTAAAAGCTTTTTTTAAAAAGGTATAAAGTGTTTGTTAGGTGTTAAGCCTGTGTTAAAAAGCAATCGTGATTGTGTTGAATTCTGCTTGGGAAATAAAGATAGACATGGTTTTAAAAAGGTAGTGGTACTATACCCCTTGACTTTTTTCACATTTTGTTGTGTTACAGTCTGAATTTCAAAATGGATTAAATTGAGATTTTTTTTGTCACTGGCCTAAACACAAAACCCCATAATGTCAAAGTGGAATTCATTAAAAAGGAACAGCTGAAATGTCTTGAGTCAACAAGTATTCAACCTCTTTGTTATGGCAAGCCTAAATAAGTTAAGGAGTAAAAACAAGTCACGTAATAAGTTGCATGGACTTATTCCGTGTTCAATAACAGTGCTTAACATGATTTTGAATGACTACCCCATCTCTGTACCCCACACATACAATGATCTGTAAAGTCCCTCAGTCGAGCAACGAATTTCAAACACAGATTCAACCACAAAGACCAGGGAGGTTTTCCAATGCCCCGCAAAGAAGAGCACCTATTGGTTGATGGGTAAAAAAATCAAAAGCAGACATTGAATATCCCTTCATGCATGGTGAAGTTATTAATTACACTTTGGATGGTGTATCAATATACCCAGTCACTACAAAAATATAGCCATCCTTCCTAACTCAGTTGCCGTAGACGAAGGAAACCGCTCAGGGATTTCACCATGAGGCCAATGGGGACTTTAAAACAGTTACAGTTTTTAATGGCTGTGACATATATATATATAGGAGAAAACTGAGGATGGATTAACAACATTGCAGTTGCTTCACAATACTAACCTAATTGACAGAGTGAAAAAAGGAAGCCTGTACAGAAAAAAAATATTCCAAAACATGCATCCTGTTTGCAACAAGGCACTAAAGTAATACTTCAAAGCTATTCACTTTTTGTCCTGAATACAAAAGTGTTATCCAATACAACACATTAATGAGCACCACTCCTCCAGTAATGGAAAACGTACTCAAAAGTCATACTTGAGTGAAAGTAAAGATACCTCAATAGAAAATGTCTCAACTAGAAGTGAAAGTCACCCAGTAAAATATTACTTGAGTAAAAGTCTAAAGGTATTTGGTTTTAAATATACTTAAGTATGAAAAGTAACTGGAATTGCTAAAATGTCCTTAAGTATCAAAAGTAAAAGTATTAATCATTTCAAATTCCTTATATTATGCAAACCAGACAGCACAATTATTTTTTATTTATTTATTTGCGGATAGCCAGGGGCACATTACAACACTCTGACATTAATTTACAAACAAAGCATTTGTGTTTAGTGAGTCCGCCAGATCAGAGGCAGTAGGAATGAACAGGGCTGTTCTCTTGATATGTGCGGGAAAGTACTTTTGGGTGTCAGGGAAAATGTATGGAGTAAAAAGTACAATATTTTCTTTAGAAATGCAATGAAGTAAAAGTAGAAGTTGTCAAAAACATAAATAGTAAAGTAATGTACAGATTACTCAAAAGTAGAACTACTACTTAAGTAGTACTTTAAAGTATGTTTTACTTAAGTACTTTACACCACTGCACTCCTCATATTTTTAAGCATTGTGGTGGCTGTATCATGTTATGGGTATCTTTCTAATCTTTAAGGACTGGGGATTATTTCATGATAAAAAAAGAAACAGGATGGAGCTAAGCACAAGTAGATTCCTAGAGGAAAGCCTGGTTCAGTCTGCTTTCCACCAGACACTGGGAGATTCATTCACCTTTCAGCAGGACAGTAACTTAAAACACAAGGCCAAATCCACACTGGAGTTGCTTACCAAGAAGAGAGTGAATGTTCCTGAGTGGCCAAGTTACAGTTTTGCCTTAAATCTACTTGAAAATCTATGGCAAGACCTGAATAGGGTTGTCTAGCAATGATCAACAACTAATTTGACAGATCTTTAAGAATGTTTAATCGCTGTCAAAGCTGCTTCTACAAAGTATTGACTCAGAGGTGTGAATGCTTACACTACCGTTCAAAAGTTTCGGGTCACTTAGAATTTGTTGTCCATTAAAATAACATAAAATTGATCCAAAATACAGTGTAGACATTGTTAATGTTGTAAATGACTATTGTAGCTGGAATGGAATATCTACAATATCTACAATATCTTCTTCAGACTAGTTGAGTATCCGGAGCATCAGCATTTGTGGCTTCGATTACAGGCTCAAAATGGCCAGAAACAAATAACTTTCTTCTGAAACTCGTCAGTCTATTCTTGTTCTGAGAAATGAAGGCTATTCCATGCGAGAAATTGGCAAGAAACTGAAGATCTCGTACAACGCTGTGTACTACTCCCTTCACAGAACAGCGCAAACTGGCTCTAACCAGAATAGAAAGAGGAGTGGCAGGCCCCGGTGCACCACTGAGCAAGAGGACAAGTAAATTAGAGTGTCTAGTTTGAGAAACAGACGCCTCATAAGTCCTCAACTGGCAGCTTCATTAAATAGTACCCGCAAAACACCAGTCTCAACGTCAACAGTGAAGAGGCGACTCCGGGATGCTGGCCTTCTAGGCAGAGTTCCTATGTCCAGTGTCTGTGTTCTTTTGCCCATCTTAATATTTTATTTTTATTGGACAGTCTGAGATATGGCTTTTTCTTTGCAACTCTGCCTACAAGGCCAGCATCCCAGAGACAAAATGTGGAGTAAGTCAAGGGGTATGAATGCTTTCTGAAGGCACTGTATTTCATTCAGAATATACATTTGTAGGCGGCTTAACGTACCCGGTCCTGCGGCTCAACTTACTCCATACCCGGGATAAGTTGTGCCAAGAGACAACTTTTTTTGGACAAGCTAAGTTTTCAAAACTGTAATGAAATCTTATTATTTCCAGGGATGCACAACATCCTGAAATATGTGTAGTTCTCTTTGTTAGAAAGAATATTATATTTCCCTTGACGGAGTGATGTTGATTGTAAAAAAGAGCCCAGCTTGGTTAATTGACAACCAGTTGGTAAAACATCATAAACAAACGACTGAGAATAAAATCCATCAGAACTATTATCTTTTATTTCTATGGTTCAGACTTCACAGTGAATCACCCAAGTGGTTGAAATTCCTCACTAATTGCGCCTGCACGTCCAATATCTAGTTGAACAATAACGTTACAAAGAATTATGACTCTGAATAAATGTGTAGCTAACAAACTGGGGGCTTCCCCCTGTCTGGCTGTTTGGATGGAGTGATGGCCGCAACAGGTCATAAATAAGAGGAAGAATGTAGCAGGCCAACTTCCTGCATAATTAAAGAAACGTGCTGCGTGTGATGCTTTGAATGCCTGCTGTTGTGTGTGTGCACCATATGTGTGTATGATACACACATACACACACACACACTTTCTCTCTCTCGCCTCCACATATGCATGAATGTGTTTGTATGAATGAACATAAAGCAGTTTCCTGATCTCTTAATAGGGAAGGCTGAGGGCTGAAGGCAGAGCTCCAGCTCCAGTCTGGTTTTATAAATGGCACTTGACCGCATTTGGGGAGGAAAAGGGCTTTACCAGTCATGGCCATGAGCTGCTTTAACACTGGCTGAATTTAGTGTGGGTGCCTGCTATCCCCATTATGGATAGGCCTTTATTATATTATGGCCTTCAAGAAATAATGAATGAGGAAAACTTAATAAAGACTTGACTGGAGCCAGTAGACTCAGCCAAGTGGAGAGAATAAGCTCTGACCACATAGAATAATCATGCAGGATAATGCATTTTGAGTGGACTGGTAATGGAAAATATCCGACCACTGTTTGTCATTTCAAACAGTCACATTGTAATTACATGAATAGTTTAGTCTATATGAACAGGCAGCAGCACCTGAAATATGCTTTACATAAATATTTACGTTGAATAAGGTAGCACTACTGCACATACCAAACGGCCTAGCTTCCAATCTGAAAATGTACGCCAATTAAAGTGTGAGAGGCAGTGTGTGTGTATAGTACGGATGTTTGTCTGGCCCTTGGTCCCATGACCCCAAAGAGCCCCAAAAACACCCTCTAAAGCACTGAACTGCCTCTCCAGCTCCGGGACCCGTCAGTCGACACCTCTCGCCAAAACACTCATTGTGTCAATCGTCGCTCCTAGTGATAGAGATACCAGCGCCAAGGGATTTCCAAAGGCAAGAGAAAAAGGGCCTGAGTAGCTGTGATTGTTCTCGTGCTCCCCAACTGGCTCCATTGTCATTTTCAGGAGGGCGATCACAGTAATAGCCTTGTAATTGGCTTTAAGTGGATTAGGCCAGAGGCATGGCAGGCAGAGCTGCTCTGGCCTGGAGAGTGAGAGAGCTACACAGCTTGCTGCCTTGGCTGGACTGGGCTGAGCTGGGCCGATCTGTGCTGTGGTGTATGAGTATGAGGTCTGGGGGAACTAGCCTCTAGGACAGGGATCATCAACTAAATTCAGTCACGGGACGATTTCTTCTTGAACGGACGGTCGGCGGGCCGCAACATAATTACAAATAATTTGTAGACTGCAAATTGACTGCAAGAAGCCCAAACAGAAATAATATTGACTAAAACATAATCATTTTAAACCTTACTTACATTTGTATACCATCATGTGTCTGTCTCTCTGTTATGGTTGGGAATACTTGGGAACAGATTTCAAAACTTAACTTGGCGCCGATTTCCTGGTGTTTTTACAATCTTTTATGTCCAACAAAAAATAAAAATAATAATTTGCTCAGAAAACTAAATTCATCCCGCCAGTTGGGGGACATTGCTCTAGGAGACAAGAGGTGCTACTGAGACCGTTTAGGCCTCAGTCGGCAGTCGGCAGTCGGCAGTCGGCACCTAGCTATTACTAAGGCATGGGTTGGGGTCAATTAAGATTTCAATTCAGTCAATTAAGGAAGTGAATTGAAGATTTGTTTTCTTTAGGGATTTTTAAATTCCTTAATTACATTTGTATTAACTTCCTAAATGAAGTGAATTGAAAACTACATTGACCTCAACACTGAACTGGGCTGAATGATGTCTTCAACATTGAGCCCTGTTTATTTCACTATTAACATTAAATCAACCCAGGAGCCTAAGGCTCCTGCATGCAATTTCCTCTCATCAAGTTAAATACAGTTTACTTCATTGATTAGAGAAACCTGTTTAATTAACAGGCTCTTTCTAGCAGGGGCGTCATGCCCTCCAAAAATCTAAGTGGGCACAAAGTATGTGAGGATGGCTGGAACATCTTTTTGAAACAGCTTTTCCCTGCAATTTAGAGCCACAATCATTATACTTCATTCAATGTAAAAAAAAAAATATGTATATTGAGGGGGCACGTGCCCCTGTGCCCCCTATGGTATGACACCTCCGCTTTCCAGTGTGTCTCTCCTTCCTTGCTGTTGTAAATTTAACTTGGCATTCCTTTGTGAAGCAGGTGTTGGGGATTACGAAGCAAACTGCTTGGTCTGAGGAGAGAGGGGGATGGGGCATTGGCAGGGATGTGTAAAAAACAAGACTGCAGGGTACAGTTGCTGTGGGACATTTGAATTTGAACTTTGTGTCTATCCTATGTTAAGCCTGTTTTTTCCTACAAAGTAAGGTCTTCATATTTTCTTCTAGAGGCATTGCTTTGAAAGGAATGCATGAAACATACATCACACAGGAAGAGAGCAATGTTCAAAGAGCAAACATTATCCTTCACCCATATTAATTGAATCCTTTCTCTAAAAATAGTCCATTCCTCTTTGCCCTGTGTAGCGATGGTTGTGTGTTGTTATGCTGGAGCCCCACCTGCCACACCTCTCCCACCTGACTCCCTGCCCCTCCATCCCTCTCAGCACCTGCCATCTATACTGAGAAGACAAGTGTTGCTTGTGAACAGCCTTAGCCTGTAGTAACCTCTTGTTTCCTTTAAAAGCCTGATGGCTGTGAAACAAAAGCTGCAGTAAGATATTGAGAATCCGATTGGCTGGCTGACTGTGCCCACAGAGGACCAGGCTAGGTCAGAGGCCAGCCTCCCTATTCTCTTTCACACTGTCACTGCCTTTGGCATATCACCACACACACACCACAGCACACCACCACACACACACACACACACACACACACACACACACACACACACACACACACACACACACACACACACACACACACACACACACACACACACACACACACACACACACACACACACACACACACACCACACACACACACACACACACACACACACACACACACACACAAACAAACAAACACACAAATACACATCCTTTCCACATGCTCGGCCTAGGACTGGTGTGTGTATCAGTATCAGTAACTAAGCACTGACACTCACACACATGCACAGACAACCTTTGTTTTCCAACTATCTGCATGTCAGGGACTTAAAAGGGGCTTTGGTTGAGGGAAAGCAGTTGGTCAGGGTCACAGTCCTCAGAAAGACGTGGGTTTCAGGCACTTACTGAGCGTGTGCAGCAATGCCAAATTCCATCAGGGGAAGGAGCGAGCTAACCCAGCTTCCTGTTTTCCGAAACCAGCCCACGTCGCAATGTGACCTGGGCCAAGGCCTTTGACAAGCATGATGAGCACGGGTGGCGAGACAGCTTTCAGCGGCCCTGTTACCGGGGATTATGTCTGTGTTGTTTAATAGCGCTATCATTACCAGAATAGAACGCAGTTTATCCAAGTTATCAGTCAGACCTGTGCTTTGCTGAAGAGCTGTTAGGGAAAGGTCGCCGTGAAATCTCTGCGAAACCCTCTTTGTCTTGTTTCTGTCCAATAGATCCAGGTGAGGGTCATGAAGGAATGCAGCTGCCAGCCACAAACCTGCATTCAAACACGCACCCATGGCATATGCAGCCTCCATAGATAGATTGATGGTGGGGGAGCCGAGCGAGCGACGCATGACAGTCCCAAAATCAGCCCCAGCCAGCCATGTTGGCCTTAACACAACGGACACGCTCTTAAGCCCACAGCCCTAGTAACATTTTATGTGACAAGCATTATAAAGGTGATTTATAGTATGCATGTGTGTTGGCAGAATATTTTCCAGAATATTTAGCTGGGGGGATTAGCTGGGCATTTTCAAATGCTTGAATGATGGTTGTCCACCGCGTCCATCTATCGACTGTTAAACAAATTTCATCTGAAAATAACGAGCGCAGTGAATGGCGACTCAGAATGCCTATTCTGAAGGCCCGTCAAGGACAAGAGATGCATTCCGTGCCAGAGCTGGGAAATGTGCCAATTAAAAGCATTGTGTTGTTTTACGGGCCTTTTTATTTATGGCACGGAGCTTTGCTATACCCCTATAATGCTGGTTATACATACAGAACCACTTGTATTATTTACCCCATGATCACCCCTGAGATTTCTCAATGTAGACTCAGTGTCCTAGATAACACTTTACATGAAGTTGCTATTTACACCTGTGCAGTAACACTGTCTACTACCATACTCACAATCACACATTGTCATCACAATCTTGAGGAGATCAGTGATGGCATTAAAGGATATCCATAAGAAATCTCTCATTTTATTGCCACCAATCATCGTATTCAGATCATGTTTGAGCTGCGCAGGCTCCATACAAAATGAGCTGCCGTTCCTAATTTTATTTTCTCCTGGTGGAGGCACAGGGACACCTGTTTCGCTGTATCTGGGCACCCTCAAACCCCCCCTTCCCAGCACACCGTACCTCCCACCCCACCAACGAATCCACATATGTGTGCTGTTCCACCACCACCCCCCAAACCACCACAAGACCAGGCCTTTTTCTCAACCAGGTCTCTTACTCAAGTGCGGGTTTTGCTCAGCTCTGAAGGCAATTTGAAACACACAACCTTTAATCGCTCAACATCGCTCCGCTCTCCCCTCTGCGTTCATACCTTTTCTCAAACCCTGGCCATTCCTATTCCCACACAGCTCAGTCTGGCCCTTGTCGGAGTTCAGTATCCGGGTCAGCCGTCCGGGTCAGCCGTCCAGGCCGCTCCAGACCGGACCTCTTTCATTAAGCCAGGGAGGTGACCCGGTGGGACGTCTATGTACTCAGCAGGCCACCCGCCACATGAGACCTCCGCCCGCTTCCATCTAGGCCCTCAGGTTGATCAGAAACACCTGCCTCTGGGGTGATGGTATCTCAAACATCTCTGTTCCCTCCAGAAGAGAAAAATTTTAATTTAAAGAATTTCCTGTTGACCTGTGCATCCACATTTCAGAGAAAGGTTGTGTGTGTGTGTGTGTGTGTGTGTGTGTGTGTGTGTGTGTGTGTGTGTGTGTGTGTGTGTGTGCGTGCGTGCGTGCGTGCGTGCGTGCGTGCCTGCATGTTACCTCATAGACATATGAGCTGCTCTATGCTGTTTTTCTCACACAGAGCAAAGGGAAACCATGAATCACCAACCAGTTGGATCCAGGACACGTTCTGTCCTCCTTCTCCTCTCCTCCCCCTCCTCTTCTCCTTCTCCTCCCCCTCTCCTCCTCCTTCTTCTCTCCTTTCCTCCCCCTCCTCCTCTCCTCCCTGAATATGGACTAAAAACTAGAAACAGAGAGGAATTATTTTCTCATACTTACCTCGGCAAGAGGTGTCTATCCAGAAAAGTTTGTAAGTCAAATTTGATAGCCGGCTGTAACTTTACATTCCTTAATGAAATGAGATAAAAAAGTATTTTAAAGCGTTTAATGTGTCATTTGCGTTTAAAGTGTTTAATGTGTCGCAGTTGGCAATAAATCAACGTGTTGCTTTAGTTGGACACTCAGTGCTCAGATCTGCATCTTGATGTGTTACTCTCAAAATACATTCAATATGTAAAATAAAAAAGGTATGCAAGGTATTTGAAGGTATTGGAATCTCAGTTGTGACATACAGGTGATTTAGTTTTGTAATACACTTGTTGTACAGTAACACATTGAGATAGTGAATCTGCTGACAGTTAGTGACTCATGATGGGCCAGTAACACTTAACAATCCACAGCAAAGAGGAGAATAAACACAAGAGGGCAATAGTTTACCAGAAATCTTAGCATACTGTCTTATATACCCAACCAGCAGTATGGACTATAAAAACGAAAAGCTATCCTAGTGTCCCCAATCAAAGTGACGTTTTTTTTAATCCCTTTTTTTGCACAGTTTCAATAATGGTCTTCAGCCAGACTTGCCCAGTAGGGTTCCCTGGGGACAGATTGCACGTTCTGGGAGTATGTAAAACGTCTGAAATCTGCTCTGAGAGAAAGATCAATGACAGCAGAGAGGATTATGGGATACCTTCCAGTCAGCGTGCTGTCACTCAAAAATGGCCTCAAAGCCCAGCAGGCACTGGAACCCTCTCAACTTTGCTAGAGTGTCTCGTAAAATATCCAGCCTGTCAGAAGTGTTTTTGGAATCTTAAATTGTTCCAGTTTCATATTTTACTATATGGCAGGCATACATCTATTAATCAATCAATCAGATTGTTTGCATATTTTACTGCTAATGAAAGAAGCCTAGATGAAAGGATGTAAGGGGGTTGTTATTCAAGCCGTTCTTTTCCACTTCAGAACTGATCTGACATTGGAAGACAATGTTTTGATACGGTAGTGCTGTGCTATAGCAGACTGCGGTGTACTGTGTCCTATGCTTTGTAGATTTCTACTCTGTGTTCTTCTTACCATGTACGTGCCTTTCCTCTGTAAAGCTAAGGTAAGTTTGCGGTGAAGAGAAGTTGATTTTAAATGCTCCTGGAACCGAGTAGGGGGATATCAGACAAATAACGTGAATAATTATTGCAAATAATATTCAGATACATGGAGTTATGCCAAATTATGAAATCATTGCTGCTCTTCTCTCCAGTACATCTACTCATTACTGTGGTCACGGTTGGAAAACAGGTGTTTCCAATAGAGCCCTGTCTCCACGGTCCCGGACCCCCTTCATTTTCTGATGATGGTTCAGATATGATATTTCATGGGTAGAACCGTACTCATGATAGGAAGTGATTGGGCAAGAACGTTCTCCTCTGAGGACATCTATGTAATGGATGCTGATTGGCCTGCTAAATCACTGTGGTCTGTAAGGCTCTAATGAGGGACAGCACAGATCAAGAATAGAATCATCATAAATACTGTATGGTTTCCTTCTCTCTCTCTCTCTCTCTCAAATGTTCAAATGATTACGAGCTACTTTTCTCTGGCAGACAGAACCAGCAGGACTGGGCTGTGTTTTTTCAGTTTGATAGATGTGCTGTTGAGTCATTGATTAAAACCAACGAGAGCAGATGTCTGTTTACAGGACCTTAAGCTTGTGAGAATAAGATCATTCTTGAATACTGTTTCTTAAATACATGATATACTGGTTAATCATTTTCTCCATCTTTACTGTTCCATACTTGAATAGTTATATAGTATTGCAGATTTCCAATGTTAAAGCCACAGTTAGTAAGATGTCCTGTTATTTCAACTAATGAAATAAACCTGCTTGATTTTGAATAATATATCATGCTGTATATTCAGTGCCTTCAGAAAGTATCCCTTGACTTTTTCCACATTTTGCTGTGTTACAGCCTGAATTTAAAATTTAATAAATTGAGATTTTGTGTCACTGGCCTACACACAATACCCCATAATTTAAAAGTGGAATTACGTTTAAGACATTTTTACAAATTGATTAAAATTGAACAGCTGAAATGTCTTGAGTCAATACGTATTCAAGCCCTTTGCTATGACAAGCCTAAATAAGTTCAGGAGTACAATTTTGGTCAACAAGTCACATATGCTGCATGGACTCACTCTGTGTGCAATAATATTGTTTAACATTATTTATGAATGACTACCTCATCTCTGTACCCCACACTTACAATTATCTGTAAGATCCCTCAGTCGGGCAGTGAATTTCAAACACAAATTCAACCACAAAGGCCAGGGAGGTTTTCCAATGCCTCACCCAAGAAGGGCACCTATTGGTAGATGGATACAAAAAAAAGAGTAGACAATGAATATCCCTTTGAGCATGGTGAAGTTATTAATTACACTTTGGATGGTGTTCTGTGTCAATACACCCAGTCACTACAAAGATAAAGACATTATTCCTAACTCAGTTGCCCTTAGAGGAAGGAAACCACTCAGGGATTTCACCATTAGGCCAATGGTGACTTTAAAACAGTTACAGAGTTTAATAGCTGTGATAGGAGAAACTGAGGATGTATCAACAACATTGTAGTTACTCCACACTACTAACTTACATGACAGAATGAAAAGGAAGCCTGTACAGCATTTAAAAAAAATCCAAAACATGCATCCTGTTTGCAATAAGGCACCAAAGTAAAACCGCAAAAAATGTGGCAAATAAATTAACTTTATGTCCTTTATGTTTGGGGCAAATCCAACAACTCCAAATGTGGCAAATCCAACACAACAAATCACTGAGTACCACTCTATTTTTTAGCATGGTGGTGGCTGCATCATGTTATCATGGGTATGCATGTCATTGGCAAGGGAGATTTGGGGGATAAAAAGAAACAGAATAGAGCTAAACACAGGCAAAATCCTATAGGAAAACCTGATTCAGTCTGCTTTCCAACAGACACTGGGATTTCAAATTCACCTTCCAGCAAGAAAATAACCTAGAACACAAGGCCAAATATACACTGGAGTTGCTTACCAAGACTATGTTGAATGTTCCTGGGTGACCTAGTTACAGTTTTTACTTAAATCGGCGTGAAAATCTATGGCAAGAATAAAAAATGTCTGCCTAGCAATGGTCAACAACCAACTTGACAGGGCTTGATGAATTAAAAAAAATAATAATGTGCAAATGTTGTACAGGTGTGCAAAGCTCTTAGAGACTTACCCAGAAAGACTCACAGCTGTAATTGCTGTCAAATGTGATTCAAACACATATTGACTCAGGAGTTTGAATACTTATTTAAATGAGATACTGTATTTTTGTATTTCATTTTCAATCATTTGGAATACAAATTATAAAAACATGTTTTTGCTTTGTCATTATGGGGCATTATGTGTAGATGGGTGAGAAAAATATATATTTAATCAATTTTCAATTCAGGCTGTAACACAACAGCATGTGGAATAAGTCAAGGGGTATGAATACTTTCTGAAGGCACTGTATACCATATATATAGATATATGGTAGAATATCATAGTAATCAAGTTCTATTTGCATGGGAAAATGTCAGGGGATGCATTTACTCTATTGCTTGTGTTTTTGTTAATGGTCCACTTTTTTGAATATATGCACATCTTACAAAGAGTGACAGCTGTAAATGAATCAAAAACATGTAAATGAATTAAAATGTTTATTGAACTTTTGTGTGCTTGGCACCTGTATTTACAGTTTTTTAAAAGGCCTTTCAAAATAATAATTTTGCTATTTCCATTTTTTCTCACATTTGTTTTCATGATAGATTGGCCCATATAATTGTATTATTGCTTGGCACTTAAATACAATTATCTACAACACACCAAAACATACTATAATTACTCTGTTTCCTATTCTATCTTTATAACCTTTCACACAACAACTGTAAAGCTTATGGTTTTTGCTTGCATTCGCCATCTTATATATGCTTTTAAAAAGGTAATCCACTCAAAAATAGTGAAGCCATTCCAGTCTGTGAGGAAAGGAGTTGATAAGATTATGGTGATTTCACTGTATTTCACTATATGTTCAGTGTCCACTTGAACAGAGCTTCTCGTCCAGCGTGTCCACTGAGAGGTGCAGGGCCAACAACTGGACCCCACTGTCAGACACACATAGTTCCTCCCTCACCCTGACCTTTAGTTTTTTGACTTCATCCTTCCAGCATGTGCTGTATTATATTATATTCACCCTCTGTGCCTCATCCATTATCCTCCCATCATCCCCGCTGAGTGGCCAGAGGGGAAAACCTTCATATTGAAGTCCTTCATATTGATCCGGCACTGTTAATATCCACAACCCTCTCAGTTCTCTCCCAATGTTGCCACAACGTTATGGCATAATGTTGCATAAATGTCTTGTTAAAACTAGAGCAGTGGAAGTGGAGGTGAAGTTTCTGGATCACACAGAGCCTCTGTCACATCCTGTCCGGGACTGGATAGAGTCCATAGCAACAAGGCTGAGTTACTGTAGAGACTGTCATTACTATTGCACCATAACAGATTCATGGGTTCACTCCTGAGAATCCCTCGACAGTAAGAGTATGTGGTCTCCTCTCTTTCACATATCCCCCTGTATGTCCCCATGGTTGGGGTTAGTGTTCTAAACAGCCACATGTGCACTGAGAGCACGGTATATGGTTCCACTTCCCCTTTTTAACACTATTGTGGTAATTAAATAACAGTTCCTCCTCCTTGTTTAAAGCATGTGAGGTGAAATTTAAAAAAAATTAAAAACACAATGAGATGAAAAGTCTGTTTTTTGAAAGATTCACTTTGTACCTCAGTATTACAAACAACGCTAAATGTAAAATGACTCATCAATAGCATATCTTAGTAGAAGAGACAGAACTTCTTGAAATAACAGGACAGTGAAAATTGGTGTCAGAAGTGGGATCTCAGTTTTTACACCATGTGCATTGACATCTGAGAGGAGGAGCCATACTGACGGCCATCACAGGAGCCAGCCCCCTGCTGGCCAGCGGAGGGATTGCCGATCATGTGCATGCTGTCCATGCCACCGTTGGACAGGTACTGGCGCTCAGCAAACACCCCGGCAGAGGAGGAGGAGCACAAGAGGCCGCCCTGGGTCTTCTCAGGGCTGGAAGCCAGGCGAGGGGAAGTGGGGAAGTTGTATCCATACAGGTTGTAGGGGTTGTGGAGTGAGAAGGCGTTGTAGGATCCCTGCTGCACGTGGTGGTGGCCCCCGCTGAACATGTGGGCAGAAGAGGGGGAGGAGCCTGAGGAGGAGGAGGAGCCAGAGGCAGAGCTAGCTCCACCCTGCATCACATACTGCAGCTGGGAGGCCGGAAATGAGGTCAGCTGACCTCCGTAGGCATCCATCTTCCCGCCACCGCTGCTTCCAGACAGAGGGCCATGGCCACCCCCTTGCATGCCTGCAGCGATCAGGGAGGATGTCCTCTGGGGCAGGAAGGATTCAGACTGCTGGGTGGAGGCCACAGCGCCTCCTGCTGCTTGGAGGCGTCCATAGGAGCTGTCGGACAGTCCCCCGTAGCCCTGCAGGGCCGCCATGTTGCTGCGTGCGCAGGCCGGATACTCAGACAGGCCCATGCTGCACAGCTGGCTCTCCCTGCAGCCCACGTTGAAGGTGTTGGGGGCCAGGTGGAAGGTGGGCGGGGAGCAGGAGGGGGACAGGAGGTGGGCCGTGCCAGAAGGGGAGGGGGCTCCTGTGCTGGAGGTGGTGGGAGAGGTGCCCGTACTTCCTCCTGAAAAACACACAGGGACACACACACACTCAACGCAAAGACAGTGAGACAGAGCCAATGCTACGGAGTGAAACAACAACAGAAGCATTGGCCAACAATCACACTCAGAGTATCTCTCATTTCAGCCATTCGACCTATCGCCGCCAGAATGTCTCATTCCAGTGACTGCTGCCGTTTGATCTTAACCGGTCAAATATGAGAGCTCTGTTTAAGGCTGGTGCATAAGCCACTTAATTCACATGTATTAAATAATTTGATATTACATTTACTGGTCAATTTCAGCTGACTTTACAACTTTCATATGCTCAACATCTGATTTTAAGGACTAATTGCATGACATCATTACTTCTTTGAAATAGTAGTATTTATTGGATCCTAAACCCTAAAATAACAGTACTTGTTTCTGAGCATAAATGTGGCTTCAGTTTGATACAGTACATGTCTGGTCAACAGAGCTCCGAGCTTGCCCCTTTTCTCAAAGAATCATGCATTCATAATTTAGACATGTATGGACATAAAAATATATATTTTTTGATCTTGGCACAGTTTAACATGCAATAAGTCAAGCTTTTGGAATTGAAGGATAGCTGTGGGATATCACTCACATATTTCTTTATTGATGAAAATTTGGCCCGCATTAATTTTAATGTTCGAGAAATTCAGTTTGAAACCAGCTAAAGAAAAGAAAAAATTCATGACTCTCTCCTGGCCTGGGTTCTGATTCTGACTGCACCATATGCCTTCGATAATGTTCAGCTCAGTTCTGCAGGGTTCTGTTGGCCAGGAGAGGGGGATATCATAGTGATGTCATGTTTTCCTCTCTGGTCGGACAGGGGTTAGAGCAGCTTCAGCGTTGCTGAGGGGAACTGTTGATTACCCCACTGGAAGGGCTGTTGATTACCCCGCTGGAAGGGCTGTTGATTACCCGGTGAGGGTATCTGGTGGCGCTGAGGGAATGTTGATTACCCCGCTGGAAGGGCTGTTGATTACCCAGCTGGAAGGGCTGTTGATTACCCCCTGGAAGGGCTGTTGATTACCCGCTGCAGGGTATCTGGTGGCGCTAAGGGGAACTGTTGATTACCCGCTGGAAGGGCTGTTGATTACCCCGCTGCAAGGGTATCTGGTGGCGCTGAGGGGAACTGTTGATTACCCCGCTGGAAGGGCTGTTGATTACCCAGCTGGAAGGGCTGTTGATTACCCCACTGGAAGGGCTGTTGATTACCCCGCTGCCAGGGTATCTGGTGGCGCTGAGGGGAACTGCTGATTACCCCGCTGGAAGGGCTGTTGATTACCCCGCTGCCAGGGTATCTGGTGGGCTGAGGGGAACTGCTGATTACCCGCTGGAAGGGCTGTTGATTACCCCGCTGCAAGGGTATCTGGTGGCGCTGAGGGGAACTGTTGATTACCCCGCTGGAAGGGCTGTTATTACCAGCTGGAAGGGCTGTTGATTACCCCACTGGAAGGGCTGTTGATTACCCCGCTGCCAGGGTATCTGGTGCGCTAAGGGGAACTGTTGATTACCCCGCTGGAAGGGCTGTTGATTACCCCGCTGCAAGGGTATCTGGTGGCGCTGAGGGGAACTGTTGATTACCGCCTGGAAGGGCTGTTGATTACCCAGCTGGAAGGGCTGTTGATTACCCCATGGAAGGGCTGTTGATTACCCGCTGCAGGGTATCTGGTGGCGCTGAGGGGAACTGCTGATTACCCGCTGGAAGGGCTGTTGATTACCCCGCTGCCAGGGTATCTGGTGCGCTGAGGGAACTGCTGATTACCCCGCTGGAAGGGCTGTTGATTACCCCGCTGGAAGGGCTGTTGATTACCCCGCTGCCAGGGTATCTGGTGGCGCTGAGGGGAACTGCTGATTACCCCGCTGAAGGGCTGTTGATTACCCGCTGGAAGGGCTGTTGATTCGCCCGCTGCCAGGGTATCTGGTGGCGCTGAGGGGAACTGCTGATTACCCCGCTGGAAGGGCTGTTGATTACCCCGCTGGAAGGGCTGTTGATTACCCAGCTGGAAGGGCTGTTGATTACCCCACTGGAAGGGCTGTTGATTACCCCGCTGGAAGTGTGTCTGGTGGCGCTGAGGGGAACTGCTGATTACCCCACTGGAAGGGCTGTTGATTACCCTGCTGGAAGGGCATCTGGTGCCGCTGGGGGGGACAGGAGTGGAGGTGGGGGGACGACACACGCTCTAGCTCCGAGCACTTACGGAGCGTCCAAAGTTCATCAGCGGCGTGAGGACTCTAATTAACGTCTAATCGGTTTGGAGGAGTTTGTGATAACAAACAGATGTCGGCACAGACAAAATACTGAGTGGTGTAACGTCATCAATACCTCGGAAGAAGGAGCATTGAAGAAATTGGCTAACTTTAAAGCATCGGGGCCTGTGATACGAGCCATGACCAAGACGCTGAGCTATCACTGATTCTACTCATGTCACAAAGCCGTCCAAAAGCAACAGGGTTAATTTAATAAAAAGTTCAGCTGATTCCAAGTTAGGTGCCAAAACAGGTGGTGATGACCAGAGTGATGAAGAGAATTGATGTGTTGTGAGGTAAAGGAAAGATATGAAGTGACAGTGAAAGAGTGTATATTGTAGAAGATTGTAGAGATTAGGCCATAGTTTAGAGACAGTTGTACACACCTTGCTGTTTCTGCATGTTGGTGAAGTCCTCAAACGTGAGTGTCCTCACAGGCGGTCTCCAGAACGCATAGGTCTCCATGATCGCCTCTAGACCAGTCCTGTGTGAGAGAGAGAACGAGAGACTGAAACAGTGGAGAAAAAAAAAGAGGGTCAGTGTGAGGGACGGATACATAAAACATAACAAAGGCGGGGTAGGAGAAAGAGGAAGGAAGAGTTGTGATGGCAAAACAGATAGTCGAAGAGAGAGAGAGGGACATAGAGAAAGGAATGAGTGTAAGTGAGAATGAGAGAGGAGGGAGGAAGAGAAGGAGAAGTAGAGTCAGACTGGGAGGAAACTGGAGCCATTAAAATGTGCAGGTTTTTACTGTGATCATAAATCTGAGTGACGTTTCATCTAGAATCTGTACACGGTTCTCCTTACTGCATGATTTACTCCTGTGTGCGCCGCTGGGCCCTGTCCCAGGGAAATGAGGGCCTGTCCCGACCATGTTATTTTAGGGCCAGTAACTCCAGGGCCATTCCAGCTCATTTGCGCGCTACGCTAATCACACTGGCCCTGGCCATCAGTACGCTCATTCATAGCGCTCAGGACCAAAACCCAACAAATGAGCTCTGCCCTGTTTTACCTCATAAAGTCAAGTGTCACCAGTCAAAAAATCTGATTGACGACATTCATAATTTAATGCCTGAGCGAGCTCTATATTAAGATATAAATTCATAGAGGGGAAACAACTCAGTAGTTGATTAACGAATTAGCTTGTGTCATATGTCCTCGTTTTAATTCATTTCAGTTCGCTATAATGTGGAATAACTGACAGCTTAACAGTGATGTAGTAAATTACTATAATGCATTGGTATGAGTAGTTAGGGGGATATGTGTGAGGATAAATACATTTTCTGTCTATAAATATCTTATTTCTACATAATCTTTTCATCTGTAGTTTTCTGCAATGAAATTCTAATGCTAGTTCATAAATCATGCACTGTATTGTTTGAAAAATGAAAAAATATGTCTCAAATAACTGTGCCGATAATGCGCTCCAGATGGGAGGGGAGCTTTCATGTGCTGAGGGTCTGGTTCAGTGTTTCCCCTGTTACATATGATAATCCAGACTGAGAGACAGAGCGAGGAAGAGAGAGAGCTCTCCCCTACCCAGAACCTGTGGTTCTATCTCAGATCTAGTGGGCTTTTCTTGGATGGGGAGAGAGTGATTAATTTTATATGGAGCAGCATATGGGATTAGGAGGTATCTCCAGGGGATTATTTCCATATTAAAGGCCACGTTGGTTTGCAGCACAGAGCATGGCGAACGTTGAGACAGGTTGCATTACACGGACCTCGGGTTAGTGGAGGAATGTATACCTGTTTCTACCTGAATCCCGAAATCCTTTAGCAAATGGGTTGCGATCAATCTTTAGTCTAGTTATCTGCGGGAAAGAAAAACATGACAATCAAAACAAATGACATACATATGACCGATGCACATGTTGGAGAGAGGGGAAAATGTATCAATATATAGATTTCAAAGAAATCAAAGGAGAAATGAAGGGGAATAAATTAAATAAATTAAAGGGGAATAAAGGAATTCATGAAAATCTTTTTTTAAATAATAATAATAGGTCATTTTCCATTCATAAACAAACTGAATTTAAAGAGGAACTGACACCGTTTTAGCACCATACATTTCCTTAAAATATGTTTATATACTGTACACCCTCGGGAAGAATATGTTGAATTTTTTTAACATTTTGTGACAAGCGAGCATTTTACATTTGGATACATTCATAGAATGTTTGGGAATTTGTGAAAATGCTATAGCAATATGAGTGGGAAAGCTGCCGTGCATTTGGGCAATTAATAGACACCGCAGTAAATAAAAACAAATAAAAACGTATCTGTCTTGTCCAGGCCCAGACCCTACACAGACCGGTGCACCCTAACCAATCAGAGCTACAGTTGGTGTATATGCAAATAACTCATTGCCATACTGGGGTATGCCTTTCACTTTTAACTGTATGTTTACAGGCAGCTACAACAACATGACTTTAGAAAGAGCCAGATGAGCTAACATGAAATCTAGTAAGGGATAAATGTACAGACAAAAGGGGAAACCAGTATCTTTGGATAAACTGTCAAATGTTTCAGCATGTAGTTGCACTGAGATGAGGAATAGTAGCCTGCTCGCTTGCCCTGTTGCAGCCTGCCTTCCAATACCTGCTTATGTCCCATAACCTATGTTTTTGACAAATGAATTGGATTTACCAGCTTGCTTGCGTGCCTGCCAATTTGATCGATGACAAATACATTTGATTGACAAATAAGAGTTTCCTGTGAATAACAGTTGTTCAAGTTCAGAAGCGAGTCACATTTCTTGTTAGCTAGCTAACCAAATAACACCTGCAACATAGCTATAGCCACCTAAGCTGCTAAAAACTTTTTGGGGAAAAGTCTGCCACTTACCCACTCGTCCGAATGATGACATTACATCCTCCCAGCAGCTAGCTAGCTACATCAAAGCTCTGTGTTTTTAGCTTGCTAAATATTAGCCACGTTATATAGCCACGTTATGACTTATGATCATTGCCCATGCTAGTTTGATTGTGTTGAGATATCCACCTAACTTTCACCCTTTTTGCATCAACCAAATGGCTTCAGGCTCCAAACAATGCATGAACTGTGATTTACAACCTGATAGCAATCTTTATTAGGCTGCCAAGCATTGCATTGGTTAATTACAGCTGAAGTCGGAAGTTTACATACACCTTAGCCAAATACATTTAAACTCAGTTTTCACAATTCCTGACCTTTAATCCTAGTAGAAATTCCCTGTCTTAGGTCAGTTACGATCACCACTTTATTTTAAGAATGTGAAATGTCAGAATAATAGTAGTGAGAATGATTTATTTCAGCATTTATTTCTTTCATCACATTCCCAGTGGGTCAGAAGTTTACATACACTCCATTAGCATTTGGTAGCATGCCCTTTAAATTGTTGGACTTGGGTCAAATGTTTTGGGTAGCCTTCCACAAGCTTCCCACAATAAGTTGGGTGAATTTTGGCCCATTCCTCCTGACAGAGCTGGTGTAACTGAGTCAGGTTTGTAGACCTCCTTGCTCAAACACGCTTTTTCAGTTCTGCCCTGAAATGTTCTATAGGATTGAGGTCAGGGCTTTGTGATAGCCACTCCAATACCTTGACTTTGTTGTCCTTAAGCCATTTTGCCACAACTTTGGAAGTATGCTGGGGTCATTGTCCATTTGGAAGACCCATTTGCGACCAAGCTTTAACTTCCTGACTGACGTCTTGAGATGTTGCTTCAATATATCCACATAAATTTCCATCCTCATGATGCCATCTATTTTGTGAAGTGCACCAGTCCCTCCTGCAGCAAAGCACTCCCACAACATGATGCTGCCACCCCCGTGCTTCGCGGTTGGGATGGAGTTCTTCGGCTTGCAAGCCTCCCTCTTTTTCCTCCAAACAAAACGATGGTCATTATGTCCAAACAGTTCTATTTTTGTTCATCATCTCCAAAAAGTATGATCTTTGTCCCCATGTGCAGTTGCAAACCGTAGTCTGGCTTTTTTATGGCGGTTTTGGAGCAGTGGCTTCTTCCTTGCTGAGCGGCCTTTCATATTATGTCGATATAGGACTCGTTTTACTGTGGATATAGATACTTGTACCTGTTTCCTCCAGCATCTTCACAAGGTCCTTTGCTGTTGTTCTGGGATTGATTTGCACTTTTCGCACCAAAGTACACGTTTCATCTCTAGGAGACAGAACATGTCTCCTTCCTGAGCAGTATGACGCTGCGTGGTCCCATGGTTTTTATCTTGTGTATTATTGTTTGTACAGATGAACGTGGTACCTTCAGGTGTTTTGAAATTGCTCCAAGGATGAACTAGTCTTGTGGAGGTCTACAATTTTTTCTGAGGTCTTGGCTGATTTCCTTTGATTTCCCATGATGTCAAGCAAAGAGGCACTGTGTTTGAAGGTAGGCCTTGAAATACATCCACAGATACACCTCCAATTGACTCAAATTATGTCATTAGCCTATCAGAAGCTTCTAAAGCCATGACATCATTTTCTGGACTTTTACAAGCTGTTAAGGCACAGCAACGTTAGTGTAGTAAACTTCTGACCCACTGGAATTGTGATACAGTGAATTATAAGTGAAATAATCTGTCTGTAAATAATTGTTGGAAAAATTACTTGTGTCATGCACAAAGTAGATGTCCTAACCGACTTGCCAAAACTATAGTTTGTTAACAAGAAATTTGTAGAGTGGTTGAAAAATTAGTTTTAATGACTCCAACCTAAGTGTATGTAAACTTCCGACTTCAACTGTATATGAATCATGCATTGATTCCATCCATCCATTCTGCAAACAATACCTGACTATATGTAATGGAATTTTGAGTCAAATATAACCTTTTTGTTTAAACCTCTTACAAAGTATATTTTGAGGCATAAACTGTGAATTTGATATTTTGGACTGATATTATGATTGTCTGTTTATTTCATTCATATATGCAAAGTAGTTAAAACGGTGTCAGTTCCGCTTTAAGTTCACTTCCAGAATTGACTCAAATTAAACTTGAATTGACCCTAAGCCTGGTGCAGATAAACCAATTGAGTGGCAACAGCATCGTAGCAACAAAGAGAAAAGTGTCTGGCCTCAGACCTGTTGGTTCTGGTAGGCGGTGACGGTGGTGAAGACAGTCTCAGGGAAGCTGAAGGTCTTCACTCCCTCTCCGCTGGGAACAGGCTTTGTGGGGGACAGGTCACTGCTGAAGTCCTTCCTGATCACATGGACACGAGGCTGGTACTTATGCATGGAGTGGAGGATGATCTGAAACCACAGAGATCGTAATGGTTACATTGTGTGTGAATGTGTGTGCATGTGCCATGCGTGTCTAAGCAAGTCTGAGTTAATATCAGGGCTGTATGATTAAGAGGAACACTAGTCCACACTTATGATAAGAGAGGTGGTAAGGTAAGTATTTAACACCAGAGAGCAGAGCCGAGGCTTCAGGTTACGACGGCCCAGCCTTCCCTCCGGCTCTCTGTCTGCTCTTGATTACAGCCCGAGTGAGAAAGCCTCCCTGGAGCCACAAACAACTAAGGGGGTCATTTCAAAAAGATTGGGGAAACAGTAACAAATAACATTGACAACAAATGTAATATTCCAGCCCCCCATCCTCTTCACCTTGCCCCTTGCTCAGCCCAGGGGACCCCAAGTCAGGGCCAGGGTTCTGGGTCAGGTCAAACCCTCCCCAGTCACACATACACACACTGAGCTCACAACAACACAGAGCAGACAAGGGACTTATCTGACGGATCTGTTATCAAAACAATACATCTAGTAGTGTCCTTAAAATAAGAGGCCTACTGTAGCAATAAAGTGATTTCAGTTACATATTTATTACTTATTTATATGAATAACAAGCAAAAGCCAATCAGCTTGGTTAATCACCCGTGCGTCAATCTAAGTAACATAATAAAAAAATCCCCATCCAAATCCGTCAGTTTAAACTAGAGATATCTTTTTGCATGGGCTGGTCTCAACCCACCACATCCACCTATGTCGGCCTTCTGCATCTGCGGTGGAAGGTGGCTGAGCTACAGCGGTGTTTGTCAGACCATGAGACATCCCGAAAATCGGTCTTCTCACAAAAACATCTATACTATTATGACCACTATATGGAAAGGGGAGACTCTCTCCGTTTTGGTCTACAACCCCCACAAGTGTCACGGGACTCGTCTGAAGGTAACCCATACAAATGAATGGAAGTATGGAGGTAGTTTTGGAACAACAAAAATAAGGGGTTAAACTAAAATATTTCCTGAGCTTTCTTATATCTCTTAGAGACATAGAACAGACACTTCAAAACCTTATGATACATTTATTGTCTATCTTTTTTGACATTTATTAACATGTTATTCAATGCGTTTCTATGGGCTATAGCAGTAAGGCCAAATTCAATATTTTATCCCCAAATAATGTATACATAAAGAGGTCCTAAAGTTCTAAATCAAATAGCTAAATGATCCATGGTATGACCATCTTAAAACAATTCCATATGTTAGCCCCCCCCAACAGCTTAGGCTTTTAGAGTTTTTTAAGAACCAATAGCCCTGCTTATGTGATTCAGAGGCGTTGGGTTAAATGCGGAAGACACATTTCAGTTGAATGCATTCAGTTGCACAATTGACTAGGTATCCCCCTTTCCCTTTCCCTTTATTATAGCAACCACTGTTAATGGAGAGGTTTGATACTATGGTAAGACGGAGGAAGAAGAGAAGAGTGATGGGACAGATACCCGCCTATTTGCAGTGAGGTTTCCCACACATGAAGTTCCAAAGTTAATTTCCTCTCGCCTCGATGCCTCCAGCGGAACAAAGGCCTTATAACGCGGCTGTGGGAGAGAAAGGGGCATTGCCTGACTCCCCCCCCAAAATACGTGCCCACTGCTGCATTTAACACCCATCTGTTATTACATTTGTCAGAAGAACGGAGCTGCGATAGCATCAGCTGGCCGGTTGGAAAACAGGCCCATATGAGGACCAGAATGTGCCGGCCCATCAGTGCCTCACTAAGCTACATGAAGCCACTGGCATCCATTTTGAGAGAGGATTCCAAAAATGATGTATCTCTCTGTCATGGCTAGGGAGGTTGGGTCCATCTTGAGTAATTACATTACCTGGCATCCCTAAATCAGGACCTCTATGGAGAAATGGATTTGCACTGGCTCCTCTGACTGTTTCAACAACGTCAAGCCCCCGTAATAAAAGCAATCTGGCCTGTAACAGCACGGAGTTCATGTCATAAGGAGATCCATCTTGTGCCATAACTACATCAATGCCGATCAACTATTTCAGCATCAGTCGATAAAGGCCGCAGTCTTCTTCTCTAAGAATAGTCTTATCTACACATGGGTGGGATGAAGTAAATTCCCATATTACAATGTGAAACACTTTGAGAAATACTGAAACAGTACAATTACTTATATGTCTTTGTATTAGTGTACAGGTGTAACAGTGTACAGGTGTTGGAGGGAGGCGAGAGTATGGTATGTCAAGTTAAGCCGGCTCACCGGCTCACTCACATGGCCCTGATCGTCCAGCTCATTGTTGGTGAGTTTGAGTTTGTCGAAGCTGACCACCTGCCTCATCCAGGTGTCTCCAGAGGCCAGGGAGTCTGGGTGGATGTAGACCCGCGGGGGCACTGGGGAGTCCGCGTTCCCCGCCACCATCCACTTGGAGCTGTGGTACACATACCTGGAGGACAGACACACAGTGACAGACGTATCAGCACCAAACCTTATTTCACATTTGATTCTCTGTTTTTTTCCCACAGGTTTTGCACATGTTATTGTGAAGCATTGAAGTCAGGGAGTTCATGTGTTGCAGATGCAGAGCTTGCTTACAATGGAGACATCAAATATCCCCACACATACTACATATGCTTTTAACAACATATTCACAACTAAGCTCAGTCATAATATTTTATGTTGCATTGCGAGTTAGGGTACAATATGACTGCCCCGCCCAGCACAGAGCATTCCCCTCACTGACTGACTGAAGCAAGAGAGGGACTCCAATCCACTGTAGCCCCAAGCACAGCTGTTTGCCTTTAGTTCTGGCCATGCGCACAGTTGAAAGTGCTTAGCTGCAACGCCTCTTCCATAGTCATCACTCAGTGGTAAAACATGGACAAAACTCTAATTTGGCCTCTTTGTTATTGTCTAGCAGCGTTACACCACCCTCTCGGTCTCTCTATCTCTCTCTCTCACACGCACAGCCTTGAGCCCCCTGTAGACACATGCACACTCTCTCACCTCTTTAGCACACAAGAACACACTCACAAACACACCAGACCAAACACACACACAGAATGCCAGGCGTTTGTGTAATTTCCTGTTTGGAGTGCTGTTTAGGGTTAAGTTCCGTGTAACAGGGAAAGTGTTGAAGAAGAGAGAGACCTTAGCCCCAAACAGGACTGGAAATTTGATTAGCCCCCTTTCATCTTCCATAAATCTGCCATCTGGCTCCAGCACAATCAATAAAGATCTGACTTTATGTGACACCATTCGGACAGATGGGGCTAGCCTAGCCCGCTCACGCACACATCACACACTTTAACACACTTCACACATCCTTCACCACCACACACAACACACACACACCACACACAACACACACACACACACACACACACACACACACACACACACACACACACACACACACACACACACACACACACACACACACAGACACACAAACCAGGACACAGACAACATTGTATGCATGCAACTCATCAAACAGATATTACTTTTATGGACACAGAAATTCAGACAGACACACGTTAAAGTACTCACACACACTTGCCAAACCCAGGCTGTACTGTATATTGGGTTACCTTAACTGACAAAGTAAGTATCACTATTACATTTCCTTACAGCAGGGTTCCCCAACTGGTGGTCTGCGGGCCGAATTTGGCCCACAAGTGGTTTTATTTGGCCCCCAAGTTTTCTGAGCAAAAATATGTATTATTATTTTTATTTTTGGGGGGACATAAAGACTGTAAAAACACCAGTAATCACCTCCAAGTGATTTTAATGTTTGGAATATTCCCAAATATTCCCTCGCATTATAGCGAGACACGAGATCGTTTACAAATGTAGCAAGGTTTGAAAATTATAATATTTTAGTCAAATGTTATATAATGTTTGGGCTTCTTGCAGTCAATTTGCAGTCTAGAAATTATTTATAATTATGTTCTGGCCCCCCGACCATCCGCTTCAAAAACAAAACGACCCGTGGTTGAATCTAGTTGATCATCCCTGCCCTACAGGGTTGACTGGTGTGTGTTCAGAGTTTACATCATTAAGTTAAGTCCTTGAATGTGAACGTGTTTTTGTGTTGTGTGTGTGTGTGTGTGTGTGTGTGTGTGTGTGTGTGTGTGTGTGTGTGTGTGTGTGTGTGTGTGTGTGTGTTTTTGGTTGTGTGTGTTGTGTGTGTGTTGGGGTTGTGTTGTGTGTGTGTGTGTGTGTGTGTGTGTGTGTGTGTGTGTGTGTGTGTGTGTGTGA
Organism: Salvelinus sp. IW2-2015; assembly: GCF_002910315.2. NCBI lineage: Eukaryota > Metazoa > Chordata > Actinopteri > Salmoniformes > Salmonidae > Salvelinus > Salvelinus sp. IW2-2015. The sequence continues at coordinate 25,078,224 of NC_036875.1, forward strand.
GTGAGTGAGTGTTTTCAAATATAGAGGACAAAGTCAATTTGAAGAGCTAGACAGTGCTGGTGTCTGCACTTGTCTTTTGTGATTCAAATTTAGAACATACCAACTGTCCACATAAAAGACAAGTAAAATATGGAGATTTAACGAGCTCAGTATAAATGAGACACACCTGAAGAGAGGCAGAGAGCCTAAGTAAAGCAAGTAAATTTCAATAAAGACTATTTCCAGACACCAACTCTATGAGAACTATGAGACATTCCAGTGACAGCTCGGAGCTCAGTTTGCAAAGCCCTGTGGTGGTCCCCAGCCAGGAAGAAAATCCTATTTAATTTTACAAGATCTTTTGGCTTCTAAAAATACTCCATAATATGTTGGTTCTCTAGACCGTCCCCTCGTAGACAAACACTTCAGTCAGTGAGAGAGCCAGGGTTCTACGATCCTTCAATGACACATTTACATAAATAAACAACTGGGGGAAATAATATGAATGCATTGTTAAAGTGGTTCCTCAGTGTTCCATTCAAGAAAGCCAAGTCCTGTTTCTCAAATAAAATGTAAACATATTAAAAATATCTGTAACAATAATATAACATTAATGCATGTTATTGATATATAAACTGAAGATGTACACTGTAAAATTAGAAAATGAATTTAACAAATGCATTGTAACCCATCTGTAGCGCTGCTATAACATTAATGCAACTATGACACTTTTCCACTTAATCTGTCGTCTGCCACGTCACCAATGTATGACACATTGAACTGCGTCCTTCAGCTGAGGTAGTACATTAAAACAATATCTTACGGCATAAAAGTTGTATTCCGCCATGGTTAAAGAACCAGGTTTAGGGTAGAAAGATGTTTTGCCATTTCCATAGTGAATAAAGCTATCAATATTATGGTCTCACTCTAACCATACACACATATGATAAATAATTTTCATTCTCCTCTCCTATGGTCTCTTTCTCTCCAGACATTGTGCTCTATGCCAGAAATTCATTCAGATACTTTGGCAGGAGATATCCATCATAAAAACCTATCCCCAAGATGGACAACTGTAAAGGTCATTGTTTCAGGTTTCATTCAGATTTATGTGCATATCAGCATACCATTTGAAATTTGCAATGAGCTGTGTATGTTTTTTGGGGTTCATGGGGACTACTCTCCATCTTAAAATACACAACAACTATTTATCGGCTATGTTGTCCAAATTGGGGGTAGAGCCTATTTTGGTTTGACTGAATAAGAACATCAATCTCAGACATGGAGAGTGTAATGTTCCAATAGCACATGTTGTGTATATATCTGTACATCACCGTGCACACACGATAGTACACACCCATCTGAATGAGTGACGGGAAGTTAGGAAATGTTAGGAAGCGCTAATAAGTGTGAGCATACCTTAGGAAGATAGGAGCATACCTGTATCTCTTATTGTCCACAGGAACAATGTCCATGGCTATGTAATACTGCTGATGGGGGTCCAGACCCACAATTTTTACTCTCATTGCAGGGAACATCCGCCTGAGAGAGAGCGAGAGAGAGAGATTAGCAATATAGCTTAAGTTTAATATTATATTATGAGTATCAGCATTACAAACGGAACCCTGCACCATGTAGACATTAAGTATAATTCCACTCATGCCACTAGAAATATATTCTAGTGCGCCACTGTGCATGGTTTAAAGTTTGACCAATGTCTTGCCAGTCATATAGCTAATTTCCACCCCTCATCCACTCATAACAGCGCCTAGACACATCATTTTATGATAATTCCTTAAAATGTCTGTATCAACATTCCATGTCTTCATTAAATAAATATTATTCAGATTAAAGAAAGTAGGTCATTTCATCCTCAAAGAAGATTAAAACTGTTTTAATGCATGAGCTGGCAACAAACTCAATCTTCCTTGAAAATATGCACCCAATCATGAGAAGTTTTTTGGTAATTCGATGCAAACCAAACCAGGAAAAACAAAAAAAGCCATATTAAAAGTAGGACTACATACACAGAGACATTTTCAAGTTAATTCCTCGTTTTACACTTCAAAAGCTGCATTTTTCTTTTCATTTAAACATCATAAATCTTTGCCCTCATAATGACAAATGAGTTCTGTTTTCTTACTTTCTTTCTCCTCTGAATTTATAGGGTTATTATTAGCAGAGGCATGAAATACACGCAGCTAGTCGTTTAAGCTCTACTGCATTTAAACAGACACTGATTATATATATGGGGCTGTTAACAACGTAAATCTGATTCATGAATATCACGAAAACAACGTTGATCATATATTGTTTAGGTAAGTCAGATGTATAGGTTAACTGTAAAGTTGGTGTACATGTGTTATTAAAACAGAAGAAAAACGCGAAAATATAAACCTAAAACTTTACAATACAACTTTAAAATATTGTTATGTAATTTGATAGAGGCCTACCAAAAGAAAATTAAACACGCAAACAACTTGGCCCTTGCCATTTCTCCATAAAAACATGTTTTTTGGTCAACTAATTGGTCAGCTTTAAATAAATGAAGATACATTGACGAAAATAATCAGTGGATAGCCAATCTAGTCTAACGAAATGGAAAGCATGCTTTTCAAATTAGAAAATTAAGAGAAATATGCCGCATCCCCGTGTTAGGCCATATATAGCCTATACTGCTCTGCCCTCACTCCCTTCTAATGCATGACACATATACAGAGGAATCATCATAGGCCTATGTTTGTTAAATGTGATTAATATCATACTATTTTCTGTTGTTAAACTTCATAATATGTTCTGTTATTACAGGTAGTAGGCCGATATTAGCCTAAAAGTAATAATAATAATAATATATGCCATTTAGCAGACGCTTTGTCCAAAACGACTTACAGTCATGCGTGCATACATTTTACGTATGGGTGGCCCCGGGAATCGAACTCCCGGCCCTGGTGGTGCAAGCGAGATGCTCTATCAACTTAGCAATACAGGACCATACATGGTTACAAATGTGGAAAAATCAAAAGGCTTGATGCTGATTGACATTAAATGGGAGCCTGAAACATAACTAATATTCCTAATTAATTACAATTATTTTGAAATGGGCAACTGGCTAAGTCGAATTTCGCAATCCAGAGTAAAATAAAGTGGCCTTTAAAACTAAAACCTGTTAGGTTAGATATAAGATGAACACCTTGACCTATATTAAACATAGTTTTGAAATCAACATATTATGCATTATAAACTATAGGCCTACAGATGACCATATGCTTTCACAGTGTTTTTCGTTTGTTTTATGGAGGAAAAAGTCATAACCTCGACCGCTTTATTGCTAGGCCTACTTGACTACATAAATTCGTCGTCCGCCTATTGCATGATCGTTAAATTCAAAATGAACGGGAAATACCTGGTGTTCCTGGCGAGGGGGAAAAGTCTTCATGAGAACAGTGTAGGTTAAGTTATATGCTCGGTTTCGGTTGTAATTGCTGCCTGTTACGTTCACCAGTACGTAACACTGCCCAAAAGAGCAAGAACCGAAAACATGTTTCAAAGAGATTAATTAGAAACAGTTCCTTTCTTCCCCGGCTATTCTCTGACATCAGCCATGGAATACCCTCATACGTCATTTATGGCCTGTGATTACAGAGCGGCCCTCGCGCGTCCGGAGCCCTTGCCCCCATGTGCAACACATTAGCACCCCTCAAAAACATGCGTGCTACAGGGGTAATGCATAGCGCACGGGGGGGTATTTTGCGCAAAAGTAGGCTACATGTGTGTCACCTTAGAAAAAAAGATGATATCAAACCTAAAAGGGTTATTCGGCTGTCCCCATAGGAGAACCCTTTGAATAACCCTGTTTACAGGTAGAACCCGTTTGGTTCGAGGTAGAACTCTTTTGGGTTTCATGTAGAAACCTTTCCACAGAGGAACTAAAAATGGTTCCACCATGAGCCAAAAATAGTTATCCTATGGGGACAGCCGAATGAGCCCTTTGGAACCATTTTTTCTAAAAGTGCATGGTAGGTGCCAGAAGAAAATATATTTATCAGCGGAGTCCTTTAAATCATAAATATGCAGCAGCTGCTTTACCTCCCGGCTTTAGTGATGATCATCTCCGTGCCAATTTCATGGAAGCGCTTCCAGAGGTCCGCGCACTGCAGCTCCACCTGAATCTCCTCCATGGAGGCAGCGGGAGACAGCTCGCAGGCCGCCGGGGCTAGGTCCTCAGGGGAGCCGAAGGAGCACGACGTCCTCTCCGCCAGACCCTCGCCATCTGAACCTGGGCTCGCCTCCGAATCTGTGGAGATTTACAGGATTATGAAAAAATGTAGCCCGGGTAAAGCGGGGACCTCAGGAAGATTAGTTGAGTATTGACGGTTGAGGCCAAATCATCTGTAGCATGAACTCCGAGAAAGCACCGAATCTGACTCACTCAAATAATTTGGGTTTGGTTGGATTTCAAATAATAAAAAAGAAATCTGACTAAAACTATTCCATTTACGTTTGAAATGTCATAAAGTGTCCACAAGGGTAACGCTTGCATCAAACGAAATGTGCATTTTACATGAAAAAACGCCAACCAACAAAATTCTAAAAGCTATATTTAGCCCAACTGATTGTCATGCCAACTACAAACTAGCATTCATATCTGTCACGTTCTGACCTTAGTTCCTTTGTTTTGTCTTTTGTTTTGTATGGTCAGGGCGTGAGTTGGGGTGGGCAGTCTATATTTGTATTTCTATGTTGTCTATTTCTATGTGTTTGGCCTGATATGGTTCTCAATCAGAGACAGGTGTTTTGCGTTGTCTCTGATTGGGAACCATATTTAGGTAGCCTGTATTGTATTGTGGGTTGTGGGTTATTGTCTATGTTATGTTGCATGTTTGCACAATGTTTATATAGCGGTCACGGTCGTCTTATTCGTTTTGTTGTTTTTGTGTAAGTGTTCTTCATTAAACTTAGAAGAATGTGTTCAAACCATGCTGCGCTTTGGTCCGCTTCTTACGACGATCGTGACAATATCACTATGTCTACAAATATAATATATTACTATGTCACATAGGCTATGAAAACAGCCCACAACAAAGTTAGAAAAAAAGTTATATTTTCCCCAATGGTATCTCTGGCAACACAATAAAAACAACTACAATAGCAAAATAAATGTATAGCCTGCATATAGAACTTGAATAGTCAAGGAAAATTTCCAGAATAACTGTTCCAGATCTTAGCTTCCAAATAAACCTATAGGCTTACATTACTACTGGCTGCAGCATTTTATGTTCAACATTGACAACACTATGTAGTGAAAAAAACATTTAGCCATGTAGCAGCTCATAAATATATATATTTTTATTCTATACAGCACACAGTAAAGTTATGGATTGTATATTTCAATTTCTTATTAATGTACTTGTCTCTGTTATTATGTGCCAATATGTAATATGATATGATTTATTGAGGGACCTGACATGAGTAGGTTGCTTTGGCAGGACACACCATGCAAACAGGCTTTTATGCAGATTCAGGACTGCTGAGAGACTGGAGTGTGGCCCAGGACTAACCACCAAGTGATCACGACCCCAAAACAAGAGACAAGAGCAATAAGTGGAGACATGAAGACACTGCAGGCAGGACAACTCCACCACAGAAACAGAGAGGGAGATGAGAGAGGTCCAGAGAAGGGGAGCGAAAGAGTGAGAGGAGAAAAAATTATTTTCATCATCCTCTTGAGAGATCCTTTCAGTATGATGGCAGTGATGACTCTCTCTGTGTTAGCCAAGGAACATGGTAAGACAGTGCAACTGTTGATTGGCCCATACAGCCATCATGCATCCAGCAGCCATCAGCCACACAGCGGGCCAGGCCAGAGATCTGGGCCTGCTCAGAGCCATCATGGCTGCTGTTGCTGCTGTTGTCTAGGCGCTTTACTGTCATCAAGCTACACCACGTCCATCCACTAGCACTCAGAGTCACCATGCTGTCCCTCACATGTCACCAGACCAGTCCCTGTCCTCCACCGCTATCCCACTGTCCCCCTCCACACGGACAGCCTGCTCTCAGTCACACCCACTATAAACAGCAGGAACAGAGCAGAGCTACAAAAGTGTGAGAAGAACTATACACATCTGTCCCACATTACACAGGATATTGCTGGGAAGAAAGACGCATGTCTCGAGAGAAGGGGAAAGAATGAGAGAGATGGAGTGAGGGACAAATAAATAAATATATTGAAGGAAGTAGCACCTCATGGCAGCTTACAGATAGAAAGGTGGAAGCAGAGTCAGAAATCTGGTGCTAACCTTAAGTGCATGACTAATGCTGACTAACTAGCCAATCATAGACAGTAGCCAACCTCTGCTAAACGGTGGAGAGCAGCAACCACTTTTCAAAACCCAAATGAACTATCTTGTGGTTAGGCACAGAGAAATCAACTTGCGGTGAGCCTCAATGGAGAACATAGATCTTCTCAACTGATATGTCTACCAAGTCTAAAAAAATAACAATAATGCCATCTTCTGTTTGTCAAAGCTTGGGTACACACAAGAAATTCAGCTAGTTGAATGTGAATATTAACAGCTTGTAGGTGCAAAGAATATGGATTTCAGCTAATTATTCTTACACAAACTTATTCACTATGTGATTATCTAATTTGGACAAAAATGTTACGAATAAAATCGCAAAGACCTTTCTATGGAAACAAGTTTATGAATAGAAAATGCATTTAATACAGTTGTAACCGAGTGGGTAAGTAGCAATCTACCAACCTTGAAATTGCAGAGTAACCCAATCCACAAGAATCAGAACCACCTGTTTCCGCCTGTAATTAATGCAGGCCCATGTTAGGGAGAGGCAATAAAATAAGGATTAAACCCTTTTAATAGTACAAACATCTGTTGGCTTGGAGTTAAGCTTTTCTCAGAGGCATCATTTTAAAAGTTGGGTTTCTAACATACAACATTATTTAGAGATGATCAGCAGCAATTTGCATTTTGTGAAAGAGGAATCATCACCCCAGAAGTACCAAGTGACAATTTATATATCATATATTAGGCTTTATCATATATTATTATATAGAATAGGTTAACAATATTGAAACCTCAGAGCTATATGAAGTACGGACAGAATAAGATTAAACATTCTGTCACTTAAAAATCAGTGTCACTCCATAGACTAAAAACATAAAACAGTCTACATGGTTATCCATAATATAATTACAGATTCCTAGTGAGACAGACTACTGTCCAAACCATATAGGCCAGTAATAGGTTTAAGAGTGAGATTAAAGATCATCTGTAGTGATATATTTCACAGTCTGGATGTTTACATTTATTTGTTAATCCATAAAAGAAAAGCAGTCTCTCTCTCTCTCTGACACAAGCTCGCGCGCGCACACACATAAACTGCTAACAGTGCTGATGTTTACATTTAAGGCAGGCAATTTAATATTGGAGGGGTTAATTCTGCAGATAGGCCTACATGTGCTTGTCTGGAACAAAGGTAATGTGTCATACATGCTGGCTCTCTGGGAAACGGGATTGTTATTAATCCAATTGAAACTATTGTGTGGAGGTGGTTTTCTTACACTTGACATTTTTTCCCATGACGTGTCTTTCAATGAGAATGTTATTTGACCATGTCGGTTTGAAAGCCTCACATGGAGGCAAAATCATTATGTAAAAAATCTAAACCGCACAAACTGACCACAAAGACTAGCTGTTATCGGTGATGGCTGGTCTATACGTGTCAACTGGAGGCTAGTCAAGGTTGGATACTCAGACTACTTGCGACTCTGCCAGGAATATGGCTCCTAAATTACTTGGAGCTAGCGAGACAACGTTCCTTTTCAATCAACGACGACTCTAACTTAATGTGAAACCGTGGAGGATATATAACATTTCCTTAACTGACTGAATCGCAGTCAATGGTAGTACTGAAACCCTGCATCTCAGCTGTGAACAAATTCAGTTCGGTCCTCCGCATTTGTGAGGCATCCCCCAAACCCACAACACTTGCTGCTGCACTTCACGCGTCAGACAAGAGCCTCTGTGCATGAGGTTCAAGTCATGTTGCTGAAGGCAAACCACAAAGCTTTGCAGCTTCTAAAATGAACTGTACAATTAGAAAATAAATGTGTAGGCCTAGATTATTAAACCATGCACGTGACGCTAAATTAGGTTCTAATGAACCAAATAAGATATATATTTTCTATGTATAGGCATATAGTTTATAATACGGGTAGGCTATTAGTTTGAGATCCTTTTAGATACAAAAAAAATGTTGGCCTATATCCTATTTGATAAAAAGCAGGTGGGACTTCGCTACTAGGCCTATTGTGAATCCAATTGTAATGGAGATTGTAATATTGAGATGTTGGTTTACGTGTCTGTTGAAATTCAATGTAGGGTATACTGAGCTGAGAGGAGATATCAATTCATATTAGGATTATGATTGATATTTGCGGCCTGGGAGGGTTAGAATGGGATATAGAATATATCCATCATCATTCATTGATGTATAAAGTAAGGATATTCAAACTCAAAGCCTCGAGATTGAGTCATTCATGCTAGCTTTGACATCAGTCTCTCTTCGATGAGTTCAATGTTCTTAAATTCAAACCTACCCCAAATCCCCCAAGATTTAGAAAAGACGAGTCAATTGATTTTGTGACATATAGCCTATTAAATAACTTATTAGTTCGTTTTAAATTTGTATAAAAATTAAGTCCTAGACGTCTTTGTAAATAATTTGGAAAAATCTAGAATTTAAAATGATAGGATATGCCCATCTTGAATCTAATGTGACTTGCGTCAAAGGCATGCAATAACTTTGGCCTATTGAAAATCGGGATAGCCCAGGCTACTTATTATTACAACATTTGCAACAAAGAAAAGCGAAAACAAATGGTTTACCTAAATATAATTGCGATTTAGGAATATCAAGTGTTTTGACAGTAATAAAAAGCCTGCGTGATTCATAGGCCTTAAAGATTAGCCTGAGCCTTTTGATTTTGCGATTTCAGATTTACAAAATGAATATTATCAATTTGAATTAAATAAAAATTGATATCCAATTTTACTTTAGACTATCTTTATAGGTGATTGCTTAAATTGTCAAGAATTGACTGAGAGCTGAGTTGATATTTTCCTTAGCCTTAAGGCAGAGTTTGCGTGTCCATTCCATTTCATATAGATAAATAGTTTAGCCTATATTATTGGAAAAATAAAGTACTAAAACATAATAATAAAAATAGTTTAAACGTAGGTCTACGTTTTATTGGCCTATTGTTTCCCAGATAGGAAAAATTATGGCGTTAGCCTATAGGCCTATAGATATGCTTCACGAAATTAGAATAGAAAATACAGGGCACACAGGCAAACCAGGTGAAAACAACAAGCACACAACAGCTCTACATTCAAACAAACTCTCTTCACACGAAAACACACGTATTGTCTCATTATATTTGGACTCACACAAAAACAGGTATAAGTAACCCAGGTGTGGCTTGTGATGGCAAATTTTGTATATTGTGCCATGCTCCAAACATGCATAATTTGCATTGAATCACAGAAACCAATGTAGGCCTTTATAATCGCAGTAAAACATTTCATCCAATTCAAAACCATCTTAATTGAATATGAATTACAACTGACCATGTCTCCCCTTGAGTCACTGGCATGGACAATTGTATTGTATCAAGAGAGGCACGCGTGAAAGAGAGACGGGGCAATTTTATGCAGCTAGGCTTCTGCAAATGGAGAAGGGACAATGGCCCCACACGCAACCTTCATTTTGTACCAATGTGTAGTAATTTGCGAAAAAATGGTAATATAACTTTTAACGTAACCGCTTATGATATTTATGATCATAGGCTGTATCACATCCGGCCGTGATTGGGAGTCCCATAGGGCGGAGCACAATTGGACCAGCGTCGTCCAGGTTTGGCCGGGGTAGGCAGTCATTGTAAATAGGAATATGTTCTTAACTGACTTGCCTAGTTAAATAAAGGATACATTAAAATAAATTAAAAATTAAGGAATATAACTGCGCAAAAAGAATATGAACCGTGCTCTGCTGCAATAGGCTACTGCGTTTTTCTGCGTGCGTCATGGTCTAGTGACGCCTCGATCAGACCGACAGTGACTTGCATTCTGATACACCAGAAGAACATTCAGTTCCATTTATCCAAATATGCATCAAATTGCATGCGTAGATGTGACAGAAGTACACTGAACAAAAATATGAACGCAACATGTAAAGTGTTGGTCTCATGTTTCATGAGCCGAAAGAAAATATCCCAGAAATTGTCCATATGCACAAAAAGCTTATTTATCTCAGATTGTGCGCACAAATTTGTTTACATCCCGATTAGTAAGCATTTCCCCCTTGCCAAGATAATCCATCCACCTGACAGGTTTGGCATAACAAAAAGCTGATTATAACAGCATGATCATTACACAGGTTCACCTTGTGCTGTGTACAATAAAAGGCCACTCTAACATGTGCAGTTTTGTCACACAACACAATGCCATAGATGTCTCAAGTTGAGGGAGCATGCAATTGGCATGCTGACTACAGGAATGTCCAACAGAGCTGTTGCCAGAGAATTTAATGTCCATTTCTCTACCATAAGCCACCTACAACATCGTTTTAGAGAATTTGGCAGTATGTCTAATTGTCCTTACAAACGCAGACCACGTTTGCTGGTGTCAACGTTGTGAACAGAGTGCCCCATGGTGGCGGTGGGGTTACGGTATGGGCAGCCATAAACTCTGAACAATGAACACAATTGCATTTTATTGATGGCAATTTGAATGCACAAAAATTGTGATGAGATCCTGAGGATCATTGTGAAGTTCATTTTTAATTTTTATTATCTGTGACCAACAGATGCATATCTGTATTCCCAGTCTGTGAAATCCACAGATTAGGGCCTAGTGAATTTATTTCAATTGACTGACTTCCTCATATGTACTGTAACTTAGTAAAATCTTTGAAATTCTTGCATGTTGCGTTTATATTTTTGTTTAGTATAGCAGCAAGAGGTGAATGTTGAACTTTTGTTGCTCACATATCCAGTAAAAAATTGGTATTTATGAATAAAGTTTGACTGCAGAATTTATTATGCATTGATACATTGTCCCTGTCAATCTGACCTAGGTGTGACTGGCCTATTCATTTGCTAAAGTGATGGCATTTATACAAAATCAATAATTTGGGGTTGGTTAACTCCTTTGATAATTTATGCAAAGTTAAAACCCCACTATTACGGTATGGTACATACATATTATTTATGGACACTATTAGCCTACAGATGTTATTATTCCACATTAGTAGGTCTATCTGAGGAAAAGGTTATAACTAGTTATCTTTGAAATGGTGATGAAATAGTAGCCTTTTCTGTATTCCTCTTTTCCGTGAGATAGGCCAATCCGTAGTTTTGTTTTGGAAGCATAACAATATTCAAAAAAAACAAAATATGAAGTGATGGTGGTTATGCACTGACCGGGGTCGATATCCAGACAATGCACAGGGTCGTCGCCGTCTCCTAATTGTCCGTTGTTGGCGAGGCTCTCCATAGACAACTCCAGATCCTTTTCCTCCCAGCCCCGGAGCTTTCTCTTCTTGTTTGACCCGATCAGGGCTTCCACCGAAAAGGCGTGCGCTCTTGAGCTCAGAGCAGCAGCAGATCGCCTTCTGTCACTCATTTCTCTCAAGGCAAATCCACCAGAGGGAAAACAAAAACTCCGTCCACGCAGCGAGCACAAGGAAAATGCACACGTCAATGTTTAAAACGGTGCAAAAGTCGCCAATGACGAAAGTAATCCAAAAACTATGACTAGAAATGGTGTTTCAAACCTCTAAAGATATGATACGCCATCCCCACGGCGCTTTTAATTGCTAGAAAGTTAGCATTAAATATATTCCTGGCTATCTATCGCTTTTTGTCTCCCCGTCCTGCTTTCCTGCCTCTTTCTCTTCCCCTTTCTGTCCTTCTCCCCTCTCTCTGATTGATACTCACTTCTGGATAACTTTTTTTTTGAAGCGTTAAGGGCAACCCTTTCGCTCACTGTCAAATCGCACACGTCCAATGAGAAGTTTGGAAAGAGAGAGAACCAAAATGTGTTAACCAATAGCAAATGAGAGAAACACCAACTCCTGAAGCAAGAATCCTAAACCCGACCCTTGTAACTGACCATCCAACACTGAATTAACATCGTCAGGGCTTTATGGGGGGAAAATAGAACTAAACGTATTTTATAAATGTTATGGTCAGCTACCTGCTCCACCGCGCCCCCCTCCTCTCCCCCCCCCCCCATCCGAACCTCCTACCCCCCTCTACAAATATGTTACTAAGATTTACTTGAATTACCTGTATGAAATCATTGTGCAATGATAAACTGTCACTGGAAGCCTCCATGCACAGCTATTGAATGTGCGAAGACATGCATAAAGGGCCCAGAACAAGTGATGTTTCCAACTAACCACATTTATAATGCGGTATTATACAAAGGTTGGCTATGTTTCCGAATTTGTATTAGGATCCATACAATGTCGGAACACTGTCCACTTACTTCTTATCACCACGTATCATAGTCTACTCTAATGCATAAATAGGGCTTCATTGATTTCAATATTACCAGATTTAATTAAGTTACATTACAGCTTCACGAACAGCTGAAAAACAGAGCGAGCTCAAAGACCGTGACAGGTGGCCTGGTCAGAACCAAGGTTAGCCTATTTGATTGAGGGAAAAATATAGACGACAATAATTATCTTTATTAGGTAATTGAAACCGGTTATATGTAGCCTCTAGCTGTGCACTGTGCACTAGATTGTAGAAGACACTGAAAACAAGGTTTTGTTTATAGTTTTATTTGCCTTGATTGTTTTAATCCTAACGCTTGCATGTTGCTGGTGCGGTCAGTGCGCAGTCGAGGGTAGCCTAAATATTAAAACCAGTTCAGTAAAGCAACCTAAATAGCTTATCTAATGAATAACGTTTACACACTCACATGTTTAAAACGAAGGATAGCCAATATTTTCTTATCATATCTTTCAATGTGGAGAAGATGTAACAAAACGGAATAGAAAATGTAATTATTGAGTTATACAAGGTTTTTATGGTAGACCTACTCATCCGAAACATATATGTCCTATGATATACATAGGCCATGATCTAAATAAAATGTTGAACTAAGTGATATACAGTATCTTTCTCTAGATGTAGGTCTACGCTATACAGCATTTGTGCAAACGTTAAGTATGAAATAAAACCACAGCGCACAAAATTTACCATGAATTAACACTTTTAGATTACTGTTTTTTATTAGGAAAGATGTAGTATTAGACCCCTTGACTTGAATCAAACGAGCGTTCCCTGGGCCAAGTCCGCACTACAGAAAATACAAAGTCGCTTGGTAAACCATTAATTTTCAAACAAGCATAACCTTTATTTTATTATTAGAATTAATGTAGGACTATGTATTTTGTATTTTTCTGCGTATAGTAGCCTATTGAGATGCCTCTGTAATGAAAAGTGCTGTAGAAATTAAATTACTTATTCTAAAACGTAGTCTATATCAAAATGTTAACAACATTCTTCGAGTTGTGGTAAAACTATGATTTCATATACTTACAAAATTAGCTACTTTTGGCTGCATATTATCGTTTGATTATGAAATCATCCTAGCCTAAATGCAAACCTGGTGCATCAACGAAACAAACTGAACTACTTGTGTCAGGCTAAATAAACTGAATTTCAATCACCACCTGAGCTTGACCCATTATTGATGCATGAATATAGCTATTAATTCAGAGTAAATAATAATTAATAAGCAGTCTAAATGATCCTTAACGACAACAAGATGGAAACAGTTTAATTAATCATGAAATTCATTAGAAAATAAAAGTAGTAAACGAAGATCATTCTAATTCAAGATGTGATTGCTGAATGCCTATCAATGTAGAACTTGAAGTTCATAATCCATTAACTTTGAAAATACAAAATTACAAATGAACAAAAATACCATAAAAACAGTCAATCGTCGTGGTCCTTTCTCATCCAAATAAGAATTTATCGCATAGGCTACAGTCCTATTGAGCTACACGTGAAATTAAAATGATTTGTCAATCATAATTAAAAACGGGAACGAGGTTTAGTAAATAATAGCTACCCTAATATTTGCGAGGAAAGGTTTGTAATAGGAGTATAACAAATCGGTGGGTGTAGCAGCATCAATTGTGATGAACATGGTCATATAGGCTAACAATATTGAAATGATACCATCAAACAAACTTTGAGATAGGAATATTAACAACATTAGGCAATGTGCAAACGCTTATACCTAAAATGTGGTAAGCATGTTGCCATCATGTCTGGATTTTTAGTGTCTCCCGCCCTACGGTGGCCATGTAGAGTATTTCACACCTATAGCTCTAAAATTGCACAAGGCAAATGTGTGCATAATGTCCAATATTCCAGGACAAAGAGTGTAAATCCCTCAGAGCCTCAGGGAAGAATTGGGACTATAATATCAAAATACTCGAGCACTGTTTCCCATTCTAAAACCATTTAGATCCCAATTTCTGTTACTGGAAAATGTAAAATGTCTCATTAGAAAGTATGCAGGATTTCCATTTCAGATGATCATGAGGGTTTTTCATAACGGCCCTATTTGAGCTAATCAGCGGAATAAGATATGGGTTACTTTTCACTTTTCACTGTAGCCGGATATCATTTTGTTGATTATGAAGTGGCTAAAGACTTCAACACCCACCGTTCACATTCAATTTGTGCAAGAAGTCGTTTGACCCCGTGACCTCGGGGAAATAAACCATGCAACAGAGGAAACATGTCCGGGCGCAGTAAACCATCCAAAATGACGACACATCGGCTGTTTATAAAACTTCCAAATGAACTGGCAGTTCAGGCTATAGGCGACCCGGTCTCCTCTACGTCAACTGACAGGTCAAGTATTTCCAAACACTGAACGCAAAATTCTGAATTAAGGGCCAAATCCTAGAAATCACGCAGATCTCTTCAGTGGATTCGGTGTTTACACAGTGAGCTGCTGCAGGGTATAACAAATGAAAACCCGATCGGGAGAAGTTCAAGGCTATTATCTGGTTTCAACCTATGCCTTCAGATAACACAGCAGAATGGCCTATACAAATACTATTTTGAGTTGACCATGCATGGGAATTTTAAGGAGCGTGGAAATAATCAGTTTATTTTCTGAACGTGATTGTTTGCTCCGACAAATATTTCCGATTAGGAAGAAAATGCAATTGCACGGACGTCAGTTACATATCTAGTTTTGGTTAAGGATTTAGGTTAAAAGTTGGGTAAAAAAATCCCTTACCTTGATGCAGTTAGTTTTCCACGTTGATTCAATGTCATCGTTTTTTTTTGGTTGAAATGACGTTGAAACAACGTTGATTCAAGTAGTTTTTGCCCAGTGGGTTATTTCAGGGTTATGTTATTTCAAACTTCTGAGTAAATCAATAAATATATTACCAATAGGACTATAGTACAAAAGTCAAACACAAATTCAAAAATACATGTAAAACCCTCAATGTTTGTTTTTTGTTTCATTGACTAACGTCAAATAAAAATGTACATTAAATAGGCTACATTTCCTAAACTTTGTATTCTACTTGCACATCATCATCTGCACATCTATCACTCCAGTGTTAATGCTAAATTGTAATTATTTCGCCTCTATGGCCTATTTATTGCCTTGCCTCCCTAATCTTACTACACTTGCACACACTGTACATATACTTTTTATATTGTGTTATTGACTGTATGTTTGTTTATCCCATGTGTAACACTGTGTTGTTTTTGTCGCACTGCTTTGCTTTATCTTGTCCAGGTCGCAGTTGTAAATGAGTACTTGTTCTCAACTGGCCCACCTGGTTAAATAAAGGTGAAATAAAAATACATTTTGAAAGTGCATTTGCCTCCGTTACGTTTTTCAATTTAAATTAAATGAATCTAACACTTCATAAAGTATCTGAGTCCGGCTACATGTGTTGCGAATGAAAGTGCCTTATAGTCCAGTCAGAGTACTTCAGCGGCTCTGGGGGTGCAGGCTTTTTCCAAGTTTTGGCCTATGCTCTGATGGAATATAGCCTCCATTGAGATACATGTACAGCTTTTCAGGTGGGCAAATTGGGCATACACTCCATTTCACAGTGTATTATACATATGCCTATAAACCGGACATATTTCGGCTACATATGAAGTCTGGACAGAATATAAGACCGAGAGGAGAGATTCAGCCGAGGCAGGCAAAAAAAACGAAATAGGCCTATATATTTTTTAATAAATCAAGTCGACCTGTGTAAAAACGTTAGAAATTAGAATCGAGACCTTTATATGTGTACTCAAGTACGCTCGATTCCATTAGGCCTACATTTATATTCAAATTACCTTGACATATATGAAATGTTTTATAGCCTACTGAAAGATCCTGCAAGTTAATATTCTATAAAAATAGCATATCATACTGTATGTCTTAAAGGTAGAGTCAGCCATGTGATGGAGATCAGGTTTCCTCTATTAGCGGCCCACGTGCTGAATTTGGCCCGCAGGTGGTTTTATTTGGCTCCCAAAGTTCTGAGCAATTTGTTTTTATTATCATCATTATTATATAAAAAAAAAAAATCATTGTTGGACATAAAATACTGAACACCAGGAAATCAGCTCCAATTGATTTACATTTTGAATATTGTTTCACAAGTATTCCCACACACATTAGAGACATACAAATGTAAGCAAGGTTTGAAATGATTGATTTAGTCAAATATTACAGTGCCTTCAGAAAGTATTCACACCCCTTTTCCACTGTTGTTGTTACAACCTGAATTTGAAATTGATTACTTTGAGTTTTGTTGTCACTAGCCTAGACCCAATACCCCAAAATGTCAGTGGAATTATATATATATATATATATATATATTTGTTTAAACGGATAAAAAAAAAGCTGAAATGTCTTGAGACAATAAGTATTCAACCCCTTTGGTCATGTCTACATTTGACACTTACATGCGACTTCTGCTATCAGAATATGAAGATATCATTGAAAAGACGAAGATGCGCAAAAGTCGCTTTGCGGTCTGATTGTGTTCAGATCTGGCTGACCACTTCCGGTCAGGGATGCATTGTGTGCAGATTTCTTCTCAGTCTGGACGCAATCAGGCTACTGACACCACATACTGTGTGCGACATCATCAGCACTCCTCCCACAAGTCTCCAGAAAATGTGTGTTTTGAGACCGAGAGGCACCTTTTCATTATAACGTTGGAGGAAATTACATTCCTAGCTTGTGAGGAACGTGTTTGCTGGCCTCATAAATGCTAGCCAGCTTGCTAATATTTAGAAGAAAAACAATGTTTCTTAGGCTCGAGTTATGCTAACCCATTTGCAATCCCTTTAGCAGGCTACAGAGGTAAGCTGGCTAATTAGCTACAGTAGTTAGCTACTGCCACCCGTTGTTGTTGTGTTATCATATTTAGCCTATTCCACCGTTTGTAGAATGCATACTGACATTTGAATATAGTGCGGGAAAGGGAATCCGGACACACTGTGGACACGGTAGACACATTTAAATGTAGGGTTAGACGCATGACGTGTACGGAATTCCATGATCAGAACTCTATGATCAGAATACTAAAGCTGCATGAACTGTCAAGTCTAGACACAGCCTTTGTTATGGCAAGACAAAATAAGTTCAGGAGTAAGTAAAAATGTATCAAGTAACATAAGTTGCAATAATAGTGTTTAACTCATCTTTTTAAACCACACATATAATTATCTGCAAAGTCGAGCAGTGAATTTCAAACACAGATTCAACGACAAAGACCAGAGGTTTTCCAGTGCCTCACAAAGAAGAGCACCTTTTTAGTAGATTGGTAAAAAAAAAAAAGCAGACATCGAATATCCCTTTGAGCATGGTGAAGTTATAAACTACACTTTGGCTGGTGTATCAGTACACCCAGTCACTAAAAATATACAGGTGTCCTTCCTAACTCAGTTGCCGGAGAGAAAGGAAATCGCTCAGGGATTTCACCATAATTTCTTAATTTATTTAACTAGGCAAGTCAGTTAAGAACAAATCCTTATTTACAATGACGGCCTATGCCGGACAATGCTGGGCCAATTGTGCGCCGCCCTATGGGACACCCAATCATGTCCGGATGTGATGCAGCCTGGATTCAAATCAGGGACTGCAGTGATGCCTCAGTGCCTTAGACTGCTGCGCCACTCGGGAGCCCGTTCATGCCACTGTTGACTTTAAAACAGTTAGAGTTTAATGGCTGTGATAGGGGAAAACTGAGGATGGATCAACAACATAGTTACTCCACAATACTCACCTAATTGACAGTGAAAAGGAGAAACCCTGTACAGAATAAAAATATTCCAAAACATGCATCCTGTTTGCAATAAGGCACTAAAGTAAAACTGCAAAAAATGTGGCAAAGCAATTCCGTTTTTGTACTGAATACAAAGTGTTATGTTTAGGGCAAATTTCAATACATCGCTGAGTACCACTCATCATATTTTCAAGCATGGTGGTGGCTGTATCATGTTATGGGTATGCTTGTCATCGGCAAGGACTAGGGAGTTTTATTTAGGGTAAAAAGAAACGGAATAGAGCTAAGCACAGGCAAAATCCTACAGGAAAACCTGGTTCAGTCTGCTTTCCAACAGACACTGGGAGACAAATTCACCTTTCAGCAGGACAATAACCTAAAACACAAGGCCAAATATACACTGGAGTTGCTTACCAAGATGACATTGAATGTTCCTGAGTGGCCTAGTTACAGTTTGGAGTTAAATCTGCTTGAAAATCTATGGCAAGATCTGAAAATGTTTGTTTAGCAATGATCAACAACCAAAGCTCTTACACTCACCCAGAAAGACTCACAGCTGTAATCACTGCCAAAGGTGATTCCAACATTTATAGACTCAGGGGGTTGAATAGGCCAACTTATCTAAGTCAAGATATTCCCGTTTTATTTTTCATATTTAAAAAAATAAATGTTCGAATTTTTCTTCCATTTTGACATTATTAAGAGGGTTTTGTGTAGATCGTTGACAAAAAAAAATAAATGCAAATGAAAGTCCTGTGGCTACCATGCTGTAACAGCTTGAAGCGAATCTCTGAACATGCACAGATACTGCGTGAGAGCAAAGTGTTGCATCTCGCTGATCTCAATATCTGCGGTGCTGCTCCTGCCAACGTCATTTCGCTGAGTCTAGAATTAAATCAAATTTGGTAGCTTATAGTTCTTAGTCATTGTAGGCTATTATTGGCTCATATGAATAGGCTGTATTTTCAGTCTGCTGCTTATGCCACTGCAAATACTAAAGTTGAAATAAACTGCAGTTGGATGTGATCTGACTAGTTAGTTCCCAGGTAAATATGGATCTGGAAAACTACATCAGAGTCCAGCTCCCACAGATGGTCTGCTCCATCACCAGGATGGTGGGAGCAAAGAGGGTGAAAATATTATCCTAAGCAGTCAGGATCCCAGGTTAGTCTATCCAAGTATCACAGGGAGGCTGTGCTCTTCTTTATGTTCCATCTGCAGACAAGAGCCCAGAACTGAACAGGCAGAATGACTACTATTGACAGGGCATTGGCCTACTCATTACTCACTGCCCACAGACTGTGTCTGATGACGTGCGTGTGTGTCTGTTTATTGTATTAGAGCTTGAAAGTTCTCATTGGACTTTCCACAGAAAACCCATAGCATATCCTATACATATATTTATTGTTTAAGTAAAAAATATATTGCCATTAATTTGAAGTAAGGCATAGAGATGAATAAATGACAACAACAATATACGTAACTCAAGCAAACGTAGTCAAGCACCAGTAGAATCTTCCATTCCCCATACACAGAGTGCAAGTCTCTACTTTTTTAAACAGTTTAACAAGTCCCCCCCCCTCCTTCAGCAAAAGTCTACTCTGTGGCGGACCTCCTTGAGGATGGGTGCAGCCAGTTCCGGGCCCCTGTGGGCTCCCTGGGCCAGCAGCCTCTCCAGGTGCCTCCTGTCCCCCCCTCAGCCTCTCAATCTCCTCCCTGATCGGTGTGAGTCGCACCACCATGGCCTCCGCGACCAGCTGTTTGTACTTCCCCATGTCTAGCCCCACCGCCTCCTCCACCGTGCAACATGCTGCGTGCGTCAGCACCAGGTTGGACACACCCAGGCGCACCGCAGGGTCAAAGGTCACCACGGAGGTGAAGTCTGACGGTACAGCGGATTTTGAGGACGATGTTGTCGGGCGAGTCAAGGAGGTTGACGGTGGCCATCTTCTGGGGGTCTGACCTTCCGTGTGGAGCTTGATTGGGATGAAAAGAGAATATGCCTTGTTAAGGCTGGGTTGTGTTTGGCAACGATATGGCTATTATTGTTATTAAGGTGAATGTACGCATGGGATATCATTACATCAGTTAATCATATCCCGATAAGAAGAACCAGGTCCTGGCAGTATGCTGTCAGCAGAGAAGTCAGGGGTGCATGGGGGGTGGCACTGGAGGATGAAAGGGGGAGGGTCTCTTTCCTGATGAGCTCTTTGTTTCAGGGTGATTTAAGAGGACATCTTTGATTGGGTTTCAAAGTGGTGGCGGATGACTGGCAGTTCTGCCAGAAGCTGTTGCTCTGGTCTCTTTCCCACAAAACGTCCATCGGTAAACAGCCAAAGACAGCACAAAAAGGCAGCATCAATCAGCCTGAGCCAACCACTGTCCCTAACCCGCCCCTGTAATACACACACAGTTTTATCTATCCATCTCAACACGCGGGCGCACACACACATCTCTGAAGTCGTCTTGAGGACATACCCCCTCCCGCCTCCCCAAATCTATTATCACTTTATTTCTCAGATATATGAGGAAGGGAACGGTCCTTTAATCAAAGCTCCATTGCACGCATGGCTGGTTACATCTTGTGCTTTCATGACGGCGATAATGAAGGAGTATAAAACGGAGTATATCAGAGTGGGGTTATTAAGTATCCATCAGTAGAACATGCTGGCCATGTGTCTTTGTGCATGTGCATCTGGACGTATGTGTATGTATCCATATGGGTATATCTATGTGTATGAGAGAGAGAAAAAGAGAAAGAGAGAGTTGGATTTTGAGTATGTTTACATATGAGTGAGTGTCTGAGTAAGAGAAAATGTACTACACTGCCTGCATCCATAGATGTAACCCCTGTGTGGTACACAGTAACTTACTGAGCAGAACACGTGGCTCAGGGAATAAGTCTCCGTATGTGATCTTGAAGATGCGGGCTAGGTCCTGAGCCAACTCCAGATGTTGGACCTGATCTTATCCTACTGGGACGTGAGTGGACCTGTAACAACATAGAAAACCTCACACTCAGTGAATTTGTTTTTTAAATATTAATTTAATTTATTTGCTGCAGCACACCCACACTTAATAGAGACTGAGCTCACTTGTAAAGGAGAATATCCGCAGCCTGCAGGACGTGGAAAGACTACAGCCCCACACTCCCCTCATTCTTCTGTTTACTTTTCATCTGGAGAGAGAGCAAGAGAAATAGGGGAGAGGGGTGTAGCAAGAAGAAAGAGAAAGAAACATTGCAAGGAGAGAAAAGTAGAAAATGAAAGACAAAAAGAAGAAAAAGAAAACAGGTTAGCTTCTCTTTAAGGCGGCATGTTCTCTTTACGAATGAAGAGCACTCGCTCATACAAACTCAACATGGCTGAATCACAGGACATTTTCCACCACGTTTGACGTGAAGTCAGCTGTTGAGTAAACAAAAGGTGTTTTCAGTGTAGAACCAGAACACTGCTGGCCGTCCTTTCCTTCCCTCTGGCCTCCTAGTAAAACTGCATGTGGCCAAGGAAATCACTGTCATTATGAGAACATTTAAACAGATCTGGCAAGTGAGGTGCTGCTATGAGAAACAAACAGGACTAACAATAGTCAGTATGCTGAACATGAGAAAGGAAATGGAGGAAAATGGAAGGATACCATTGAACTTTCCACCATTTGTAACTTGACTAACAATTTAACTGATCATCAACTCAATTGTGCAGCCATTGATATTAATGCATAATTTATACAAAAAGCAGGATTTGTCTCCATGTAAACTCATTCAGTGGTTGTATCACTGCATTTCAAATCCTACAGTATTCCCAAGCTGTTATGTACCTTTCACTGAGGCAGGTGTCAGAGTCGGGGGAATACTGGAGGCAGCCCAGGATCCAGGACAGTTCAGCGTGTTCAGAGACCTGTGGAAGGGAGGGAGACACCACAACCAGTCACTCAACATGGTCCAAGCCTAAAAATTATTATTGGTTTTAAACTAAGCCCACATGTAAAATAAAAAATCAAGTCTCTTCTCCATCACCTCAAATAAATATAACTAAAAACCTTTCAGATCCTCACATGGTGGGACTCCTCAGCTCCACCATGTGGCAGAGAAAGGAACTATACTGGATCTTCCCTGTGCCCTAACAACCAGGTGCTCTGTTGCCCAGATGCATAGCCAATAGCCATACTCCATTATACTACATAAGTGACAAGGCATTAGAGCCATTAAATAACTCCAATCTCCTGGACATTAGCAGGGCTGGATTTAACGACTCCCTCTCTGCATCACGCTACAGCCATCCCATACTTTTCTCTCTCTCTCAACATGGGTCTCTCTAAAACCTATGGGCCTTGCCAACAACTCTCATTAGTGGGAAAAAAGGCGCAAAATCCTTCTGCTTCAGAGACTTAGAGTTTATGGGTGCTGGCGAAGTGACTGCCATCCCTCTCCGCTTAAAACGGATTCTAAAGAGTGTGACATAAACTCAAAACAGCACGGACATAAACAAAATGTTTACAATGAATACTTGTAGCTAGAGAGGGGGGGATTAGTTACAGACAGACTATGAACGTGAAATAGGACAGATGTTGATGACAGCAGAGTGAGGAAGGAGACACTGATATAGATGTAGGTGCAATAAAATACATTTTAGAATGAACATCAACTCCATTCATATTGAATGTGATCTGTCTTCGTAGTATCTGAAACAAACACACTACTAGTAATGTTATGGATTATGTGATTATAGGACTCTTTTTTTATTTATTTAGGAGAAAGCCAAGATATTCCTATTAACCTCAGAGCTTTGTGGATCTGCTGCTATTATTTCAGTAAGAAACGGTGTAACTCAGTGGCGACCAGTGGCGTTTTAAGACTAGGGAAGACAGTTTTTATTTCATTTTTATGTGCATGTCCTTATTTCTTTTACAGCTTATTGAATGACTGTCATTCATATTCCATTCACCTAGCTCAATATAACATCGATGAGATTTAGGCTTCTACATGATACTCCAATTTGACCTACACCCATCATGAGGTTGCTACAACGTAGTCTATAAATTAAAGTTTATAACGTAGATGCACAGATTGAGAGACAAATTGGAGTAATCAAGGTGACAGACAGTGGTTGTGTCCGAATACCCATACTTGCATCCTAAATAGTAGGCCGTTTGCGTATGCAAAAAAAATATGTTTTATAGTATGTGACATTTCGAAAATCGAGTATACTTTCGATGCCCAGATGTCATAATCATTTCTCCTTTGACAACAGCTGATAATAAGATGTCAATTATATATGGAGATGCACTACCAAAATTAACCAAAAGCGGGAAACAAAACAATCACACATGACACATTCTCAGTATACAAAAATATAATGTTTTATTGTATGTAACTTTTTAATTAAAAAAAAATAGAGTATGCTGTAAATGCCAGGATGTTATACTCATTTTGGCTTTGTAGCTGATTTGTAGTTGCCTGCCGTGCCTTTAACTATCTATGTGCTTTAGTAGCTAGCTAGGACTAGAAGTTATAACTGTTCAATCAGTAACGTTTGCTAGCTACATGGTTACTTGCTGTTCACCGTCATCTTCCAATTTAACTTTAGCCTAGTTAGCTAGCTGGTTAGTTTCATTGCACATATGGGTGTAATCATTACCCCAAACAGTTGCAAAATATTCTGTTTTGCAACAAAAACGAGTGTTTCTATTGGACAGATTCAGGCAGGTTCCCTCCTCGTTTGCTGAACCTTTCCAATAGAAACGCTAGTTTTTGTTGTAAAACGTTTTACAAATGTTTGGAGTATACATCCCTGTTAAGGTAAAAGTAATGGTAAGCTGCACTCATTACTGTTTCACCTTGGCACTCCAATTTTATAAAGTATGTGGCCATCTAGCTACATAAAGTTCAAACAACTCTACTTTACTCATGTTTTGGTTAATGTACTTAATCTCATGTCTTTCAGGATCTAGATAAAGGAGTGTGAGCTGGAGGGGCAGCTGTCACCTGCATGGGTGAAAAATAAGTGGAAGAACCATAGACTTAAGCAAAAATACATTGCAGATGTGGGCTCCTCTTTCTCCCCAAAGGGTCCAGATGGGGAGGTGGGAGAAGGAGGTGACTGCCTGTGAGGCACTCCTTATGGTCATTTTAGAGGCCATGATTAAGAAGTAGTTTTATTTATTTTGTATGCATTTTATTTATAGCTGTTAATGTATTCATTTCTTTACTGTTTTTGGTGAAGTTAGTTTTTTTTAAACCCAAAGTGGATTTCTGTTCTCATTGAAAGTGTTTTTTGCTTGTAATATTTTTTATTTATTTGATACCGTTACATTTACTGTTGGTGTGTTTTACTTTCAACATCAAAAAATGCACTCGCACATCTGAGCTATCTTGTTGCAGGTGCATGGTAACAATTAGAGAAGTTCAAAGTAAAAAGAAACCCTGCACACTGCTGTCGCTTTGGTATAGTAATAAATTGCATTTCTATAATACTTTTCATAACAATCTCAAAGCGCATCAAAAGCAAAAAACAAACAAGCAATATCAGGAGTAGCCTAGGTATAGTTAGGTCAACCAATAGAGGCCAAGTCTTTGAGTGCATGCATCCTCCAAAGCTGGAGAGGGACAGTTCCTGGCTTGATCAGAGGAAGGTGGTCAGGGAGACGGGTGATGAAGATGGAGTCTGGTGACGATCTTTTAGAGGAATAGCTACTCTGGGAACCAGCTTGAGTCATGTAGCCACTAGCATCCTTCACAATGTATGGCACCCACCCAGCTCTGGGCGCCAGAAATCTCAGCACACAGTTCAGAGTAGTAGCCAGTTGTCCTCATTATGAGCCCTTTGCCTCACCACTGCACTCCTCTACTGCTTTACCCACTCCTCTCAAGCTCCAGGTGACTGCAATTGATACATGTGTAGGCCTACGGTACATTCAAGTTCACTCCAAATACGTCATTCCAAATTCTAGCCACTTAGCCCACAACAATAACACGAAAGGTCACTGGGTTGGGCTACAGACCATCCTTTCCGGTTCATATGTGAAGCCGACACTGATGGACCTTGGAAAAAACCTGCTACGACTGGGAAAAATTGTTTTGAACGGTCATCCAAAAAGTCAGAAACTCAGGCAATTCTTCGACCTGAAGATCACCGACATCCTGATTTTACACAGTCTGAGCTAATTTTGTTGCCGAATTCCGAGTTGTCGTGAATGCACCAAAAGTAGGACATTTCGGGAATGGCATACTGCATACTTTTTCTAAACAGTATTTACATTTACATTTACATTTAAGTCATTTAGCAGACGCTCTTATCCAGAGCGACTTACAAATTGGTGCATTCACCTTATGATATCCAGTGGAACAACCACTTTACAATAGTGCATCTAACTCTTTTAAGGGGGGGGGGGTTAGAAGGATTACTTTATCCGTAGCCTAGGTATTCCTTAAAGAGGTGGGTTTCAGGGTCTCCGGAAGGT
Source organism: Salvelinus sp. IW2-2015 (assembly GCF_002910315.2). Taxonomy (NCBI): domain Eukaryota; kingdom Metazoa; phylum Chordata; class Actinopteri; order Salmoniformes; family Salmonidae; genus Salvelinus; species Salvelinus sp. IW2-2015. Next base: position 25,104,036 of record NC_036875.1, read on the forward strand.
GGTGATTGACTCCGCTGACCTGGCGTCGTGAGGGGAGTTTGTTCCACTATTGGGGTGCCAGAGCAGCGAACAGTTTTGACTGGGCTGAGCGGGAACTGTACTTCCTCAGAGGTAGGGAGGCGAGCAGGCCAGAGGTGGATGAACGCAGTGCCCTTGTTTGGGTGTAGGGCCTGATCAGAGCCTGAAGGTACGGAGGTGCCGTTCCCCTCACAGCTCCGTAGGCAAGCACCATGGTCTTGTAGCGGATGCGAGCTTCAACTGGAAGCCAGTGGAGAGAGCGGAGGAGCGGGGGTGACGTGAGAGAACTTGGGAAAGTTGAACACCAGACGGGCTGCGGCGTTCTGGATGAGTTGTAGGGTTTAATGGCACAGGCAGGGAGCCCAGCCAACAGCGAGTTGCAGTAATCCAGACGGGAGATGACAAGTGCCTGGATTAGGACCTGCGCCGCTTCCTGCGTGAGGCAGGGTCGTACTCTGCGAATGTTGTAGAGCATGAACCTACAGGAACGGGTCACCGCCTTGATGTTAGTTGAGAACGACAGGGTGTTGTCCAGGATCACGCCAAGGTTCTTAGCACTCTGGGAGGAGGACACAATGGAGTTGTCAACCGTGATGGCGAGATCATGGAACGGGCAGTCCTTCCCCGGGAGGAAGAGCAGCTCCGTCTTGCCGAGGTTCAGCTTGAGGTGGTGATCCGTCATCCACACTGATATGTCTGCCAGACAAGCAGAGATGCGATTCACCACCTGATTTTCAGAGGGGGAAAGGAGAAGATTAATTGTGTGTCGTCTGCATAGCAATGATAGGAGAGACCATGTGAGGATATGACAGAGCCAAGTGACTTGTGTATAGCGAGAATAGGAGAGGGCCTAGAACAGAGCCCTGGGGGACACCAGTGGTGAGAGCACGTGGTGCGGAGACAGATTCTCGCCACGCCACCTGGTAGGAGCGACCTGTCAGGTAGGACGCAATCCAAGCGTGGGCCGCGCCGGAGATGCCCAGCTCGGAAGGGTGGAGAGGAGGATCTGATGGTTCACAGTATCAAAGGCAGCCGATAGGTCTAGAAGGATGAGAGCAGAGGAGAGAGAGTTAGCTTTAGCAGTGCGGAGCGCCTCCGTGACACAGAGAAGAGCAGTCCAGTTGAATGACTAGTCTTGAAACCTGACTGATTTGGATCAAGAAGGTCATTCTGAGAGAGATAGCAGGAGAGCTGGCCAAGGACGGCACGTTCAAGAGTTTTGGAGAGAAAAGAAAGAAGGGATACTGGTCTGTAGTTGTTGACATCGAGGGATCGAGTGTAGGTTTTTTCAGAAGGGGTGCAACTCTCGCGCTCTTGAAGACGGAAGGGACGTAGCCAGCGGTCAAGGATGAGTTGATGAGCGAGGTGAGGTAAGGGAGAAGGTCTCCGGAAATGGTCTGGAGAAGAGAGGAGGGTACATGCTAAATAGTATGTAGTACAATTAGTACACAGTATGCAGTTTAAGTAAGTAGTAGGCAAACAGATTTCAAACACGGCCAGTGACACATTCAATACGGCCTTGCACACAAAGTAAGTAGCATACTGTATTCAGGAAATATTTAAAAAGTCAGTTCCACTACCATATTTACATGTGCAGGGATACTGGAGTGATGTAGGTAGATATTGATAGGGGTAACGGGACTAGGCAACAGGATATAAGATAAACAGAGAAGTAGCAGCTTGTATGTGAATGGGTGTGCGTGTGTATAGAGTGTAGAGTCAGATGGAAGAATGGCGCCGGAGGGGATGGCTGCCGTTTTACGGGCTCCCAACCAGTTGTGCCATTTTGTGTGTTTTTTCGCACTTATTTTGTGCATAATGTTGATGCTACCATCTCCGAAAATAGCTTCTGGATATCAGAACAGCGATTACTCACCTCGAACTGGACAAAGATTTTTTCTATAATGAGTCTGACGCAAAGGATATAATATTGCTCCCAGGCAAGGCCCAAATCCCTGTCATTCACATGAAGAAAATAAGGAAATACAGGGGGTGTAGATCAGGGTGTCTTGTGAGAATTAGTCGGCGAGTGGTTAACCTGCCTCTACCATACGTTCTATTAGATAACGTGCAATCACTGGAGAATAAACTGGAGGAGCTCCATTCGAGACTATACTACTAACGGGACATTAAAAACTGTAATATCTTATGTTTCACAGAGTCGTGGCTGAATGATGACACGGATAATATACAGTTAGCTGGGTTTTCGGTGCATCGGCAGGACAGAACATCTACGTCTGGTAAGACGAGGGTTGGGGGTGTGTGTCCATTTGTCAATAACAACTTATGCGCGATGTGTAATATTAAAACTTCTTAGGGCTAGGGGGCAGTATTCAGAAGTTCGGATGACTGACGTGCCCAAAGTAAACTGCCTGTTACTCAGGCCCAGAAGCTAGGATATGCATATAATTGGTAGTATTGGATAGAAGACACTCTGATGTATAACAGAACTGATATGTATAACGGAACTGATATGGCAGGCGAAAACCAGAGGATAATTTTTTGAGGTCACCACCCATTCAAACACTTGTCTATGGGATATTCAAAGGAAATCTTCCCAGATTGCAGTTCCTATGGCTTCCACTAGATGTAACCAGTCTTTAGAAAGGGTTTCAGGCTTGTTTATTGAAAATGGAGCTAGAATTTGTAGTTTTTCAAGGTGGCTCTCATTTGGACTGTAGTCTTGTGGCGCGCGTGGATGAAGGCGCGCCCTTCGTTATTTATCTCCGGTATTGAACATACTATTCTCTGTCTTAAATTTGATTGTTTATTTACATATTAAGGTACCTGAGGATTGATTAGAAACGTTGCTTGACTTGTTTGGACAAAGTTCATTGGTAACTTTTGGGATTGCTATGTCTGCATGTTGAACGACTGGAACGGGTGGATTACTGAATCAAACGCGCCAACTAAACTGACTTTTTTGGGATATAAAGAAGGACTTTATCGAACAAATCAACCATTTGTTGTGTAACCTTGTGATGCAAGGTTAATGCAGATAGTCCGTGTAGCTATTTTGGTAGTTATTTAACAGTCATATTGCTTGGGGATAGAAGCTGTTTAAGAGATTGTTGGTGTCAGATTTGATGACCGGTACGTCTTGCCGTGCGGCACCGGTACCTCTTGCCTGCATCTAGCTGATCTGGGGAGTAATCATTAGTCCAAAATGTGTTTATTTTGGACAAATTCAGGTAGGTCCATCCAGAATCAGCAGAATGAATACACTTCTGATCATCAGTCACACACAGTTCACTTTCATAGCAGCCACGTACAGCATCATCACTTTGCTCATTGTATAATTTCTTATCGCATCTGCGCGCTCTCCTCCGCTCACCTTTTCCCTTAGCTGTTGTGTTGTGGAGTGAAGTCCACAAGCAATCTGTGACAAGGCACAAAAACCTCTCCAAGCCAAACATTCAAACCATAAATGCTAACCTCTACAGAGTCTCCATCATTGTAACCATATTAGCTAATGTAATAGTCAACAAACTCAAAATCAAATAAAATTGTATTTGTCACATGCGCCGAATACAACAGGTGTAGACTTACAAGCCCTTAACCAACAATGCAGTTTTAAGAAAAAAAAGAAATGTTAAGAAAGTATTTACTAAAATAAACTGAAGTAAAACTAACGCTTTAGTAAACCCACAATCAAATCCATGTGCACAACAGTGTACAGTAAGCAGTTTGCAATTACACCGGTGGCAATACATTTATAAAACCAAAAGCTTACCTTGACTTGGAAGAGATGCAGTGTTGGATGGCCTTAGCCAGCTAGCTAACAGAAATAGCATTCCTCTCTGTTTGAGTCAGGTTGTTGAGTAGGCTAAATTAGCTGTATTAGCTAAGTAAGTGAAAGGTTAACTAAGAAGAAGAAAAAAAAGGAAAAAAATAAATATATATAGCCAGCTCTCCCCCTCTGCTGCTTCTCCATTTAAGAAATTAATTTGTTCAAAACTCTTCAACTATTGTCTTTCTCTCTCTGAGTCAACTACTCACCACATGTTATGCACTGCAGTGCTAGCTAGCTGCAGCTTATGCGTTCAGTACTATATTCATGCTCTGATCCTTTGATTGTATGAACAACATGTCAGTTTATGCGGCAAGAGCTCTGATGGGTCGGAGGGTGTCCTCTGGAAGTCGTCATAATTACTGTGTCTATGGAAGTGGGTGAGAACCATGAGCCTCCTAGGTTTTGTATTGAAGTCTGTGCTACCCTACAGGGTGCTGTTGAGGCTACTGTAGACCTTCATTGCAAAACATTGTGTTTTAATTAATTATTTGGTGACGTGAATATATTTAGTATAGTTTTATCTAAAAAGGATAACAGACGTTTCACTATTTTTATATTTTATGAAGTTCACTGAGTAGGATGGTTTTCCCCTTCCTCCTCTGAGGAGCTTCCATTGGTGTAACTTTACTATGGTCTTTCTCTCGGACACACATATGCCCACGCACACACACTCGCGCCAATCTTTTCAAGCTGAAGGCCCTTCACTTAAGACACTATTGATTTCAACTGGTCACCATTTTTTCAATGAAGTCAAGTGTTTTCTTTGGCCGTAGTGGTATTTGTACATGTGGAACAGACTCTGGTTAGTTTGTTCAATAGGAGATCCCCTTCGCTGCCAAGATATGTGGCATGAAGCTAAATGGGAATAAAAATAGGCCTTGGTGCGTGTGTGAGAGAAATATCACAGATGGACCACACTATCAAAACACATATGTCACTTGCAGAGATAGTCTGACACATATAAACACACATTTTAAGTGTCCAGGGAGAAAATGTCTATTCGGATTACACTTCCTTTCCTAACTCAGGAGTTTACCCCAAAAAATAATTATCCCCTTCATGTGGCTTCCTCTGAAGTAAATGGTGGTATGTGTTTTCATAATCCCTGTGAATTTGCAGAGCACACAGTGAAGATAAGGATTGGAGTGATAAAATTTTAAACTGCCTGCATTAGGTAACCATTCAGAGCTTGCCATGATAAAATAAACATTCCAATATGGCCACCACTTCAGCTGACTTTCTTGATGACATGCTGGGAAACAAATCCAAAGCAGCCTGCTCAGACCGCCAAGTCACAAACACACTCTCAGCTTTTCCAACTGTTTGCAACACCACATTAGAAAATAGGCTCAAACTCTTTTAATAGAGCAGTGATTATGTGTGTGTGTGTATGCATGAGTGTGTACCTGCCTGCATGTGTCTGACTAATCTGTGACTGTTGGAAGAGGATAGATGTCTCTGGGTCGATGCCACAGGCCAGCAGGCTGGCAACCATGACCAGTATGTTGACCCGCAGAAGGGCGGGGTCCTGAGACTGGGTGATGGAGTGCAGGTCCACTATGCTGTAGAGCACTGAGGGGTACTGGCTCTGCAGGGACACCCAGCTCTCCAGAGCCCCAAGGTATTTCCCTAGGTGGGGCACAGATGTGGGCTGGATCCCAGAGAACACATACCCTCCTGGAGGCTCCTGTTGAGGAGCGGAGGAGAGAGAAGAGTTTGAAAAGAGATCAAACTTGAGAGGGAGAAGCAACTTCCTGATGGGCCGCCCCCAGGTGGTAAGGGTAGGCAACAACATGTCTGCCACGCTGATCCTCAACACCGGGGGCCCTCAGGGGTGTGTACTTAGTCCCCTCCTGTACTCCCTGTTCACCCACGACTGCGTGGCCAAGCACGACTCCAACACCATCATTAAGTTTGCTGACGACACAACAGTGGTAGGCCTGATCACCGACAACGATGAGACAGCCTATAGGGAGAAGGTCAGAGAACTGGCAGTGTGGTACCAGGACAACAACCTCTCCCTCAATGTGAGCAAGACAAAGGAGCTGATCCTGGACCACAGGAAAAGGCAGGCCAAACAGGCCCCCATTAACATCAACGGGGCTGTAGTGGAGCGGGTCGAGAGTTTCAAGTTCCTTGGTGTCCACATCACCAACAAACTATCATGGTCCAAACACACCAAGACAGTCGTGAAGAGGGCACGACAACACCTTTTCCCCCTCAGGAGACTGAAAAGATTTGGCATGGGTCCTCAGATCCTCTAAAGTTATACAGCAGCACCATCGAGAGCATCCTGACCAGTTGCATCACCGCCTGGTATGGCGGGGCCAAGCTTCTATGGGGCCAAGCTTCCTGTAATCCAGGACCTATATAATAGGTGGTGTCAGAGGAAAGCCCATAAAATTGTCAGAGACTCCAGTCACCCACGTCATAGACTGTTTTCTCTGCTACCGCACAGCAAGCGTTACCGGAGTGCCAAGTCTAGGTCCAAAAGGCTCCTTAACAGCTTCTACCCCCAAGCCATAAGACTGCTGAACAATTAATCAAATGGCCACCGGACAATTACATTGACCCCCCTTCCATTTGTTGTGTACACTGCTGCTGCTCGCTGTTTATTATCTATGCATAGTCACTTCACTCCTACCTACATGTACAAATTACCTCAACTAACCTGCAGCCCCACACACTGACTCGGTACCGGTACCCCCTGTATATAGCCTCGTTATTGTTATGTTATTGTGTTACTTTTTATTTAAATTTTATTTTTTACTTTAGTAAATTTGGTAAATATTTTCTTAACTCTTCTTGAACTGCACTGTTGGTTAAGGGCCTGTAAGTAAGCATTTCACGGTAAGGTCTACACTTGTGTTATTCGGTGCATGTGACAAATAAAGTTTGACTGGATTTGAACAAGAGTAATAAAAGTAACACACTTCAAGACAACATCAAGAGAAAAAAAATAAGAAATTAAGGAGAGAAAGAAAAAGTGAAGTCACCTGCAGAGGTGTTTGTACTGTATGCAGCCAACTGGCAGATTGGGAGGCAGTGGTCATGGTTGTATTGCTGTTATGGAGATGCTTAATAAAATTCATACCTAGCACCTCTGTAACAGTCAATGGGAGAACGTAACCAGCATATGTCCAATAAAAATATAGAACACTCTCCAGCCAGCCAATGAGGCCAGAGCAACAACTATAAATGGCCAATGAAAGCAGGGCAGAGTGGAAAATAAACCAATAAGAGTTGAAAAAAAATGTAGGTATATAGTCAGAGCAGAAATCAAGTGGGGTGTGTGTGAATGAGAGTCTATACTCAAGAGCATCATAAACCACAGCTATCAGACACAATTACATGAAGACCTTATTTTAAAGCCTTGGTCGGTGTTGAGGAATAGGCTCTTTTCAAAATTGGGATCCTTAACGTTAAGAAAAATCCCTAACCGATTTCAATTGTTGTTGTTTTTTTAAACAAAATTTAAAATCACAGTGCAGTTATCACGGAATGTTATTCTCCGTTTTATAGCCTACTTAGACGATAGGCTATAAGGGCCAGGGGAAAGTTGTGTCATTTAAATTAAACCAAGAGAAAAAGGCAAACTTTAGGCTACTTTGCTAGACATACAAAAGAAGACATCTGCGATACAGATTACCAAGACATTCTTTCTGTCTGCCCCATCTTCTCTCTCCCTCACGCTTGCTCGCCTGCCTTTGCTCATCGCTAATGATGCGAGCGTGTTCAGACTTCAGTCTGTTGCGTGTAGAATATCCTAGCCTATTCATTGATGACAGGCCCTGCTTTACAGAAATTGCGAGACATTGCAAGCCAATAAATTGCAATATAAAACATTCCATTGTAAGATACAGCTTTTGATTGCCAATAGATAGGCCTAGTGCACGGTTTTGACTCCGTCTGCCTGGTGGCCGAACCTGCCCTTACTGTGCCCCTCCGCTCTCTCTCTGTCCCTTGCTAGCTCACTATGAAAGATGCGAGTGTTTGTGTTCTCGGAAGTACGGCAACTAAATCAGTCTCCTCCATTTAAAAAATACTGAATCTTAGGAGGCGATTATTAGCGGAATGTACATATGTACATACTACCTCAATTGGCCCGACCAACCAGTGTTCCCGCACATTGGCTAACCGGGCTATCTGCATTGTGTCCCGCCACCCGCCACCCACCACCCGCCAACCCCTCTTTACGCTACTGCTACTCTCTGTTCATCATATATGCATAGTCACTTTAACCATATCTACATGTACATACTACCTCAGTCAGCCTGACTAACCGGTGTCTGTATGTAGCCTCGCTACTTTTATAGCCTCGTTACTGTATATAGCATCGCTAATGTTTTTCACTGTCTTTTTACTGTTGTTTTTATTTCTTTACTTACCTATTGTTCACCTAATACCTTTTTTGCACTATTGGTTAGAGTCTGTAAGTAAGCATTTCACTGTAAGGTTGAATACCTGTTGTATTCGGCGCACGTGACAAATAAACTTTGATTTGGTTTGATTTGAATTTAATCCTGACACCATAGAGGAAGAGGTGAAGCGAGAGGTTTCACTCTCGCCAAAATAAGCCCAATGCATTTCTATGGACTTGTTTCGGACCTAAGCTTGTCACCTGCCTTCTCTCCTTTAGGACGACTCCCATTGTTAGGGCAGAGACATGAGCATCTCGTCATCATATACAGATCTCTGTTGACACTCAGAAATGGCAGTGGACATGCAAGGAGTCGAGGAATCAATTATTTTGGAGTCGACTCTCAATCACCAAGTCATCGTCAGTAACTTTGGAAAAATGCAAGCGACAGCACCAACAATACTTTTGAGAAGTTAAATGAGAAGGAAATGCAAACATTGCGAGGTCGAATTGGGGTACAGTAATGGCAGTACGGGTGCAATGCTTAACCATCTAAAAAGGGACACATCGTGAGACCCAAACCATTGCTGGCAGCAGCATTGTGAATTCACATGGAATTTTAAAGGAAAACCAATATGAAAATGGTTGTTTAAATGTTACATCCCTATGTCCTTTCGACTCTAAAAGAGGGATCACTTTTCGCATTCTGATCTGTGGGCAAATATTGTGTTTCTGGTTCTGCTGGGTTCTGGCAGGCTTGGGTCTGGCATTGACCTACTCCATTGAGCCTTGGCATCGATAAAGTATACTGATTCTGGCCTTGGTCCATTCCTACTAGTAATGGCATTTTGCTCGGCCTGTACTAAAATACTGTGTTACTGAGGGGGCAAGGGGAGTGGCATGAAAGGGGACCTGGAACTTTACTAATGACTAGAGAGGTTTCTTAGTGTCACGCCCTGACTTTAGTTATATTTGCCTTCTTTATTATTTGGTTAGGTCAGGGTGTGACAAGGGTGGTTTGTTTAGTTTTTGTATTGTCTAGGGTTTTTTGTCTTGTCTAGGGTTTTTGTTATCTATGGGGATTTTGTATTGTCTAGGGGTATGTAGGTTGATGGTGGCCTGGATGGGTTCCCAATCAGAGACAGCTGTTTTTCGTTGTCTCTGATTGGGGAGCCTATTTAAGTTGACATTTTCCAAGTTGGTTTTGTGGGTAGTTGTCCTTGCTAGTTGCCTGGATGCACTACGTTGGCGTCACGTGTCGTTGTGATATTTATTGTTTTTGTTGGTGACATGGGTAAATAAATAAGTATGTACGCTCCAAACGCTGCGCCTTGGTCCACTCCTTTAAATGGCCGTGACACTTAGCTAAATATATTAAACAGCAGCGCAAGGCTTCTGTTATTAAGCAGCGCAAACAAAAAGCGTAAACAATTGTCAATTGGAACCATTTTAATATGTTAGAAGAGACTGTCAGCAATACCTGTCTGAAAATGTTCTCTAAAGCCAGTTATACACCGTGCTTGAAATTGTATCGACACAATACCCTCCACAACACAAGCAAAAACAGCTGTCATAAAATGCTGTAGAAGTCGGGATACCTTACAACCATGGCTCTAAAGTGTGACCAAAGCATTCGCTCCTAAATATTTTGCTATGTGACCTGACATTTATTCTGGGAGCACCAGTGCGACTAGAAAAAAAATACACCCACATGCCGTGCGCCTCCCAAATTTTGTAACAATGTGGAGGGCTCTGCATAGCTCCGCAATGACATGATTGGTTGATGGTAGGTGGGGGAGATACATCCTGTATAAATCCTCTCTGGGATAGGGTCTAGTTTGCTGAATTTTCGCCTGACTGACGTGCCCAAAGTAAACTGCCTGTTACTTAGGCCCAAAAGCCAGAATATGCATATAATTGGTAGCATTGGATAGAAAACACTTTGAAGTTTCTAAAACTGTTAAAATAATGTCTGAGACTATAACAGAATTGATATTGCAGGCGAAAATCTGAAGAAAAACCAACCATAATTAATTTTTGGAGGTCCCAGGCTCTTATAATTCAAACCTATTGTTCTTAAGTAAATCAGTCTCCCAGATTGCAATTCCTATGGCTTCCACTAGATGTCAACAGTCTTTATTCAAGGTTTAAGGCTTGCTTTTTGAAAGACAAGCAAGAAATTTGAGTTTTGGTTAGGAGAGCACTGGCAAAATATCAGTCTTTCGGCGTGCGAGAGAGAGGGTGCACTCTTACTAATTTTGATTTCCTATTGAACATACTACTTTCCCTATGAAATATATAGTTTAATTACATTTTAGAGTACCTGAGGATTAAATAGAAATGTTGTTTGACTTGTTTGGACGAAGTTTAGCAGTAGCTTTTTGGACTCCTTTGTCTGCATGTTGAACGAGTGGATTACTGAAATCGATGGCGCCAACTAAACAGAATTTTTGGAATATAAAGAAGGATTTTATCTAACAAAACGACCATTCATGTTGTAGCTGGGACCCTTGGGATTACAAACAGAGGAAGATCTTCAAAAGTAAGTGATTTATTTAATCGCTATTTGTGACTTTATGAAGCCTGTGCTGGTTGAAAAATATGTTGATGTGGGGCGCCGTCCTCAGACAATCACATGGTATGCTTTTGCCGTAAAGCCTATTGTAAATCGGACAACGCAGTTAGATTAACAAGAATTGAAGCTTTTAAATTATATAAGATACTTGTATGTTCATGAATGTTTAATATTACGATTATTTATTTGAATTGCGCCCTCCAATTCCACCGGATGTTGTTGGCTAGTGTCCCGCTAGCGGGAGCCTATCCCTAAACACAAACTAAATTCCTTGAAAAAAAACATGGAGAACTTTGATGAAAGGCTGTCAGAACAAATTCACAAATAAAATTAATCTTTATGATACGTTGTTTAGAAATTTTGAGGACACGAAAATGAGCTTGTACTCCTAGAAAGAGATTGGGGAGGTAATGGGGAAGATGCAGTAAAGAGGTCGATGGAATGAGGACCGTGGTGGATTGAAGGACGCTGGGTTGGCGCAGATTCAACAAATCTGATCTAACAAAGTGGATATTTATCAAATTCGTTATGATCGATGCATTGTAACAGGCCCACAAATGTGGTTACCAAAACACGATTTGGATATTTGGCTGTTTTCGCTGCATAACATTTAGAAGTTGTCCCTGTTCCGGATGAGAAGAAGTGACTGCTAAATGCTAACTCCCGTTTGTATAAACTAGTAGCATAGTTAGCATACAGAAATCGTTCATTTTTAACTGTAATGCAGATGACTGATGACCATGACATGAACATGCATTGGGGTTGACATCAGAACAAGCATTATACTCCAATTCTTTCCTCAACATAGTGTGAAATACACATAAATAGTAGGCAAATTTTCCTGGGGGGCAATGGGGAGATTCGGGATGGAGATGCAGGTGAGAAAATGGTGCAGCCTTTTTACTTCATGCTATCATGGCAGAGCACCGGGAAACGGACTCCCCAACATCTCACAAGAAGTAAGGTCTTTTCATTTAGCCAGTTTCTCGCAATTAGCTGGATGGCTATAGAGATTAACCCTGAATCACTACGAGTGGTGCAGTGAAAACCAATTTATTGGATGCGTATGTCAGCGCCCCGAAGCACAAGAAGTATGAATGCTCTGACTTCTGTGGAGGTCGCATCCCCGTAATTGAAACACGAAGCAGACCAAACTCTTTGGTCCTTTAAAAACCTACTGTATGTAAAATAGTGTGTATCCGGAAAGTATTCAGACCCCTTGACTTTTTCCACATTTTGTTACAGCCTAATTCTAAAATGTATTAAATAAAACATTTTCCTCACCAATCTACACACAATACCCCATAATGACAAAGCAAAAAAAATAATTGAAATATATATATTAAAAAAACAAACAGAAACACCTTATTTACAAAAGTATTCAGACCCTTTGCTATGAGACTCGAAATTGAGCTCTGGTGCATCCTGTTTCCATTGATCATCATTGAGATCTTTCTACAACTTGATTGGAGTCCACCTGTGGTAAATTCAATTGATTAGACACGATTTGGAAAGGCACACACCTGTCTATATAAGGTCCTGCAGTTGACAGTACATGTCAGAGCAAAAACCAAGACATAAGGTGGAAGGAATTGTCCATAGAGCTCCGAGGACAGGATTGTGTTGAGGCACAGATCTGGGGAAGGGTACCAAAAGATTTCTGTAGCATTGAAGGTCCCCAAGAACACAGTGGCCTCCATCATTCTTAAATGGAAGATGTTTGAAACCACCAAGACTCTTCCTAGAGCTGGCTGCCCGGCCAAACTGAGCAATCGGGGGAGAAGGGCTTTGGTCAGGGAGGTGACCAAGACCCCGATGGTCACTCTGACAGAGCTCCAGAGTTCCTCTGTGAGGATGGAAGAGCCTTCCAGAAGGACAACCATCTCTGCAGCACTCCAGCAATCATGCCTTTATGGTAGTATGGCCAGACGGAAGCCACTCCTCAGTAAAAGGCACAAGACAGCCTGCTTGGATTTTGCCAAAAAGGCACCTAAAAGACTCTCAGACCATGAGAAACAAGATTCTCTGGTCTGATGAAACCAAGATTGAGCTCTTTGGCCTGAATGGCAAGCGTCACATCTGGAGGAAACCTGGCACCATCCCTACGGTGAAGCATGGTGGTGGCAGCATTATGCTGTGGGGATGTTTTTCAGCGGTAGGGACTGGGAGACTAGTCAGGATCAAGGCAAAGATGAATGGAGCAAAGTTCAGGGAGATCCTTGATGAAAACCTGCTCCAGAGTGCTCAGGACCTCAGACTGCGGCGAAGGTTCACCTTCCAACAGTACAGCGACCCTAAGCACACAGCCAAGACAACGCAGGAGTGGCTTTGCGACAAGCCTCTGAATGTCCTTGAGAGGCCCAGCCAGAGCCCGGACTTGAACCTGATCGAACATCTCTGGAGAGACCTGAAAATAGCTGTGCAGCAATGCTCCCCATCCAACCTGACAGAGCTTGAGAGGATCTGCAGAGAGAAATAGGATAAACTCCCCAAATACAGTTGTGCCAAGCTTGTAGCGTCATACCCAAGAAGACTTGAGGCTGTAAGCCAAAGGTGCTTCAACAAAGTACTGAGTAAGGGTCTGAATACTTATGTAAATGTGATCTGTTTTTTATTTGTAATAAATTAGCAAATATTTCCAAAAACCTGTTTTTGCTCTGTCATTAAGGGGTATTGTTTGTAGATTGATGAGAAAAAACAAACAATTGAATACATTTTAGAATATGGCTGTAACCTAACAAAATGTGGAAAAAGTCAAGGGGTCTGAATACTTTCTGAATGCACTGTATTTACAGGGGTCCAAAAATTCAAAATCAATAGCTAAATGATCCTCGGTATGACTATCTTAAAAACAATTCCATTTGTTAGCCAAGTAGAAACCCAACCCCCGGACCCTTAGACCTTAGTTTTTTTTTAAAAGTACTACAAGTTTGATGGTTGTATCCATCAATTGTCCCATTAACAATCACACATATTAGTAAACTAATTCCATTTCAAACTTCACATTTCTCTAGTATAGGCTACTTACCGTAATGAATGATATCAGCAAAATGCCTACGATAAATGATCGGTGTGGTCGGTGTCGATAATTTTTGGTTTATCTGTTAATCGTGGTTACTTTACCTATATCCCACAATTTCGGGGCACAGAAAGAGAGAAAAAGGGATAGCTTATACAGGAGATCAATATCATTAGCAATGAATGAATGACTGATGCCGTTAGCACTATTAAATACATTTTATAAAGCAAACATTATCCATTAGGTCTTGCACAGCAAATACTTCAATAGTTTAAGCATATGTTGCAGAACAGTGATTAAAATATTTTATCAGAATATTAAGGTCTTAAGGGTAAGCTATAATTGACTGAGTTGACAAGCCACAGAAAACGATTCATCATTTGAAAATCCCCAATAAAAACAACCATTCTATCAGATCTTTAAGCATTGGTTGAGTTGACGTTAGACAAAAATCTAACGAAGTTGGTTGTCACGGAGTTGACAAAATGTTTATATTTCATTCAAGTTGTATACACAGTAGCAATGTTGTTTTCCTCATAATCAGTCATTAATTTGACTAAAACCTAAAGAAATGTAGGCCTAACATATTGGATCCAAAATTCTAATTCTATCAGGCAGATGGGGTTATACGTATGGTTGTGACCAAGGTGATTCCAATATTGTTTGATAAAAAGTAGAGAACTTTACAGACAATGAGTGGTCTTGTTGCACTACATGTAATGAGGACATGAATAAGGTATGGTATAGCTGACCCTGCTCATTCCTGATTAATTTAGGATTTTATAAAAATCTGACATCTTTTAGTTATCACAGTTTTGAGATAAATATTATTTAAAGTCACAGAGGGCTATTGCAAGAAGCTACATAATATAATTTTTCATATAATATCCATTATTGTCATTTTTTGGAGAGTTTGAAATGTAGATCCTTTGCTCCGGACAAGGGCATGGGCCATCGAATGAAGAGGACCAAAGCGCAGCGTGGTAAGTGTACATATTCCTTTTATTTAGGATGACGCCGACAAAAACAATAAACAATACAAAAACAACCGTGAAGCTTAAGGCAATGTGCCACAAACAAAGTTAACTTCCCACAAAGAAAGGAGGGAAAAGGGCTACCTAAGTATGGTTTCCAATCAGAGACAACGATAGACAGCTGTCCCTGATTGAGAACCATACCCGGCCAAAACATAGAAATACAAAATCATAGAAAAACAAAACATAGAATGCGCACCCCAAATCACACCCTGACCAAACCAAAATAGAGACATAAAAAGACTCTCTAAGGTCAGAGCGTGACAGTCCAGGCATAGAGCCTATTAAATTCATCATATTTAAAACATTTAGAAAATTCCCCAAACAAATATTTTCTCAAAATCTTTTCCTTTAAATTCCCCAAAATATAAATTGTAAACTCAAATAATGCAACAAAATCGAATTAAAAATAAAAGTTTCCTTGCCGGACAAGGATTGTCCCGACTTTCATGAATCCCTGAGCTAATTTCCTGCTATTCTACACATTTTGTCATGAGGCTGAGAGAATTGTTTTTAAAGCTAATTCCCTGTTATTCAAAATATATTTTCATGGCTTATGACGTGTTCATATGCTATCTGGGGGGCCCAACCTCTAGGTGGATTAAAAAAATAATAATACCATTGTGATTATTATATTTTTTTCTTGGGTTCGGGGCTCCCAAAACTCGTGGGCCCCCCACCTTGAGGGGGTTGCAGGAGTGTGTGCTACGCCAGTGGTGCCACGTACAAGACAACTCAGAAACTGAGAGGTAACATGTACATACTTTTTTTTGCATAGAGCTTTCTATTGGTTGATTCTGATACTTTCCAAGTGGGAAACTCGTACCTAATTTTTCTACAAGTTTCCAAGTCGGACATATGCGAGTTTCCGAGTTGTCTTGAAGGTGGGACGATCTCTTGCATGTCTTCACTCACAAACTTGATGCTCTTAAAGAAACTGTGTACAATTTCCAATGTAATGCATCTCAGTAGGTACTGCTTTTACACAATGTAGAAACCTAATATTTTGACAAATGACTTTGTAATACCGGTTTTTGTATCAATATTTTAGCTTTTTATAATAAACAAATGTCTTTACACTGTTAAATATTAGGGTTTAGGTTTCTAGTGCACAACATGTGCTTCAAAAATAGCTATAATTCATATAGGCTAGGCCCAATATAGGCTATCTCTCAATCAATAAAAAAAACATCTTCTGGTGCTCCTACATTTTGTTATGTTGTGTTTGTAACTTTTAAGTTGGGAGCACCAGTGCTACCAATGAAAAGTGTTCATTTAGAGCCCTGCTTGCAACCAAGAAAATCATGTTGAAATCCCTGCTGTGTAACTTGGGCTGCCATCTTTGAAATTCTTTATCTTTACAAATCTTTAGAAACTTAATCTCAAAGTTTGTGCAGGAAATTGTACAGTATTTTCTTTTTTAGGTTATCATAACTAATTAGAAAACACTTAGAGGATACTCTCACTCTTGTAAATTTGGCAAAAAGCAATAGTACTCTGAATCACAATCAGTTTATCTGAGGAACCAACAGCCTTCTACGGCCTCTGGGATCAGATAACCACTGTTCTGAGAACAGTCCTGTCTGTCTCGGTTTTTGGGGCTTAAAGGATCAGATAACTACCCTCCGGTATCAGATTTCAGGTCAGTAAAAGGCGATGGCAGGAAGGAACTGGGTGCTTATGTCATTATTACTGAGGGGGTAATTGTAGCAGAGAGCCATTGATGCTGAGGGCCCCTTAAGAGGTGTCAGGAGTGATTTGGGTGCGGACGGCCTGAATCTGGCTCATGTGTGTTCTCACCTCGTGTTGACACGCCAAACGCATGTTCCCCCCTTGCCCCGGGGGAGGCTTTTAGCCATGCAGACATGGTAATGGTGTCATTTGAGACAATAACAGGCTAACTGAGTCAGCGCTAACTCTTAACGAGCCACTGGGTAATCAGGCTATCACACGTCACAGCGCCTGCCTGACACATCTGCTCTGCGTTGCATTTGGTCAGAGAAAATACACTTATTTTTAACTTGTGCCACTACAGTTATGAGGATAGAGACAGAGAATTTGGAAAATCTGATAAATGTTGGCAGCACAACAGTATTGGTGTAGTTTTAAGGCAAACATTGAATGTGAATGCGGCGTTATTTGAGGGTTCGCCGTTGCCATTAACTGAAAAGAAAAGATAAAAAGACGATGCAGAATCTCTTCCATTCATGACCAAACCCCCTCAACCTGTCCAACTGTTTCTCACTCCCCCACTCGCTCTTCCTGCACTCTCTCCTTACTCATTTGTGTCTCTCCATTTTCCCTTATTCCATCTCTCCCACCAAATGTGGGCCTGTTGATGACACGTAGCAGCAGCGGTAACTTTGGGTGTTCTCTCCTCATATTTTACTCTGACAGGTGCGTCGTGGTCCTACCACAGTGTAGCCTAGGTGACGAAAGGTTTCTTCATCCACATCTAGCATATGGTGAATACATTACACACTGTGTGCGAGTGTGACATTAACGCCAACAGCTAGAAGGGTTACGCACACTTTCAGGCCATGTTTTCACACTTGCAGACACTTTCCGGGAATGTGTGTTCATATAACATGTGTGTGTATATATATGTGTCCTTACATGTAGGAGGGTATGCAGGAGTGTGTGTGTGTGTGTCTGATCAACCTGAGTGAAGCAGGAATGACAGAACTCATCACAGGTGGGAAAAGCCAATCACATCTGACATCAAAACAGCACGGATGACATTACACAGGAATGTAACGCAAGGCTTCTATTAAGCATACTTTTTTTTTTATCATTTAGCAGACGCTCTTCTATAGAGCGGCTTAAAAACAAACAATCGTTGATTGGACATTTTGAAACTGATTCAGTTAGTTGGGAAAACAACAGTGTTTTCTTTATTATGAGAAGACCTCAGGCCAAAATTCCATGAAGGAGCACAAGTCTCTTCTCTTTCCGCACTCTCCTAGATCTTTGAAACACATGTGGATCATAGCATATGGATGAAGAGGAATGCCAGAAATCTTTAACTCAGTGCAAAGTAAAGTGCTGTGACATCTTTCCACTAGAATGTGTAAAGATGTCAAATATATTGCTATACAATGGGAGGATCTGCCAGGACAGAGAGTGAAAAGATTTCTCATTAACCAGGTTTCCATCCAACGTTTTATG
Organism: Salvelinus sp. IW2-2015; assembly: GCF_002910315.2. Taxonomy (NCBI): domain Eukaryota; kingdom Metazoa; phylum Chordata; class Actinopteri; order Salmoniformes; family Salmonidae; genus Salvelinus; species Salvelinus sp. IW2-2015. Next base: position 25,122,003 of record NC_036875.1, read on the forward strand.
CGAGTAAAGTACATGTCGGATAAAAAGAAATGTAATGACAGGCCTGATGGAAACCGAAAATGTGTTGGTAAACCAAATGTTGCCAAAACAAATTACGCTAGACAAGGTGGGATCTTTTTGTGTCTGTAAAATTAATTATGCGAGAAATGTCGGTGGTAACGCTTTCATGTGCCAATATTGATATAACCATCATATCGACGTAAACTTGCACATGTGCAATCCTCCAACCACGACTCGTCTGGAAAGCATGCAGTTTATTAGGCTACAGATGAAATAAGTTATGATGAATTCACAGGGTGGTAAAAGTGCACGATAATGCTCCTTCTTTTCCAATACATATTTTGGGTCTTATTTTGGTGACATGATCATCGACGGTTGGCTGCAGTTCGACAAATTAAAATAATCTTGCTCTTTTGTCCATAATAATCTCATCATGTAGACAATACCCGCATTGTATCCGCAAACTGTTGGCTAGAGCATATGTGCCAATACCAGAATGGACACACTCGCTATATAACGCAATATATTTGATGAGTTAAAAATGCGATAGAAACCCATTTAACTTGTATTTTTTATTGGGTACATGGGAATTTAACCGCAAAAGGTATTTTTTATGTGCACTACATCATCATGCACAGCCTTTTTGTCAATTTGATGGAAACACATCACTGGTGGGAAAATGTACACATTGTTTTTATGCAGATTTTAGAATAATCGCATGAAATTCTGGTCGCCAGTTGGTTGGAAACCTAGCTACTGAATGATGGATATTGTGCTCTTAAGTTACCACAAAAATATAAGTCTGTTTTCTTAACAGTTTCCCAAGCATGTTGTGTAGGCCTACATTGCAAGATCTAGACTTCCAATGTCATTTGAGTTGACTGGCTGCTGTCCCAGCCAGCCAACACCATAAATCACTGGTGTCATTGGATTGGGCAAGAGGCAGTTTCTCTTCTCAGGGATTTTCTCCTCATACATCATATCAGAGTGGCTCACTGACATCCCCCTCACAGGGCTTCCAGAAGACCAGCCGCTGCAGTGGCCACCACTCCAGTATGCCAATTTCAACACTTCTCAGAGTTGCCACCGGGGGAACCAGCCACCCCTGCAGGGTACAATCAGCCTCTCGTGAGCCCAGGGAAGCTATCCAGATCAGACCCAGCATGGGGAGCACTGAGCTGGGCCTAAGCAGAGTGGATTAGGCCCTCTCTGGTTCTTGTGTACGTCCGCCTGTCTCTCTCTCTCTCTCTCTCTCTCTCTCTCTCTCTCTCTCTCTCTCTCTCGTTCTCTCTCGTCTCTCTCTCTCTCTCTCTCTCTCTCCCTCTCTCTCTCTCTCGTCTCTCTCTCTCTCTCTCATCTCTCTCTCTCTCTCTCTCTCTCTCTCTCTCTCTCTCCCTCTCCTCTCTCTCTCTCTCTCTCTCTCTCTCTCTCTCTCTCTCTCTCTCTCTCTCTCTCTCTCTCTCTCTCTCTCTCTCTCCTCTCTCTCTCTGCCTCTCTCCAACTGAGACACACACACACACACAGGTTCACGTGTTCCCCCTCAAACCCGCACACCCCATTAAAACACAGACACCATGCTGAACCAACCCTAAAACAGGCTAGCAGCTATCACTACTCCTTCCTCATCTCCCCCTCCCATCCCTCTTCTCTCAGGTCCCGTGCATCGGGACCTGTTAAGGCAGGCATCAACAGAGCCCCACTTCAGTGAGCACTATTGAGCAGGAATGGAAGTGTTTAATGTACATCCTCCCTTTTAGAGGGTGATAGAGCAGTGTGGTGGTGTGTGTAGTGTAGCCTGTTTCAGATCACACCCAGCTTGAAACAAAGTGTGAATGACACACAGAGAAAACACAGGAGCGAAAATGAAAGAGAGCAATGGAGAAACTAGAGGGAAAGAAGAGTGAGAGGTCAGGGTGAGCGAGAGAGAGAGAGAGTTTATTTTTCACTGAAAAGTTGGTGTGACTGGTATGGATGCAGGACGGGGCCCAAACGGAGCGTTTGATTAAATCTGTGGTTGACGTGTGAGACAGGTAGATTGATGAGGTTCCTCTGTGCTTCACACTGGGCGGGAGAGCGGGGATGGGGGGGGGGGGGGGGGTAGGAACAGAACGTGGCAGTGTGGCGAGCCAAACAGGGCCGCTCACGCCGTGGGGTCCCCTGGCTGTTAATGGGACTGGAGGCCCTTCAAAAACAGTACTCCCTGCAGACAGACCGACAGCACTCCAAAAATAACCGAGGAGGCAGCCCAGCCCGGGCCTAGCTAACCCAATACAGAGCTATATCTGCTAAAGCCCAGGCCCAGGACAACCCCAATATACAGTTGAAGTCGGAAGTTTACACACACTTAGGTTGGAGTCATTAAAAACTCGTTTCAACCACTCCACAAATTTCTTGTTAACAAACTATAGTTTTGGCAATTCGTGTAACATCTACTTTGTGCATGACACAAGTAATTTTCCAACAAAAATGTTTACAGACAGATTATTTCACTTATAATTCACTGTATCACAATTCCATGTAGTCAATAAGTTACATACACGAAGTTGACTGTGCCTTTAAACAGCTTGGAAAAATTCCAGAAGATAAATATGTCATGGCTTCAGAAGCTTCTGATTGGCTAATTTACATAATTTGAGTCAATTGGAGGTGTACCTGTGGATAATATTTCAAGCCTAGCTTCAAACTCAGGGCCTCTTTGCTTGACATCATGGGAAAATCAAAAGAAATCAGCCAAGATTGTAAACCTCCACAAGTCTGGTTCATCCTTGGAAACAACTTACAAACGGCTGAAGAGTCCACGTTCATCTGTACAAACAATAGTACGCAAGTATAAAGACTATGGGGACCACACAGCCATCATAACCGCTCAGGAAGGAGACGCGTTCTGTCTCCTAGAGATGAACGTAACTTTGGGTGCCGAAAAAGTTGCAAATCAATCCTAGAACAACAGCAAAGGACCTTGTGTGAGAGATGGTACAAAAGTATCTATATCCACAGTAAGAACGAGTCCAATATCGAGCAGTTAACCTGAAAGGCTGCTGCTCAGCAAGGAAGAAGCCACTTTGCATCCAAAACCACCCATTAAAAAAAGCCAAACTACGGTTGCAACTGCACATGGGACAACAGATCGTACTTTTTGGAGAAAATGTCCCTGGTCTGATGAAACAAAAATAGAACTGTTTGGCCATAATCGACCGTCGTTAGTGTTTGTGAGGAAAAAGGGGGAGGCGTTGCAAGCCGAAGAACTCCATCCCAACCGTAAAGCACGGGGGTGGCGAGCATCATGTTGTGGGAGTGCTTTGCTGGCAGGAGGGACTGGTGCACTTCACAAAATAGATGGCATCATGAGGATATATTGAAGTAAACATCTCAAGACATCAGTCAGAAGTTAAAGCTTGGTCGCCAAACGGGTCTTCCAAATGGACAATGACCCCCAAGATACTTCCAAATTGGTGGCAAAAGGCTTAAGGACAACAAAGTCAAGGTATTGGAGTGCCATCACAAAGCGCCTGACTGATCTCAAATCCCATAGAAAATGTGTGGGCAGAACTGAAAAAAGCGTGTGCGAGCAAGGAGGTCCACTAAACCTAGCTCAGTTATACAGATCTTCCACGGAGGAACTGGCCAATATTCACCCAACTTATTGGTGGGGAAGCTACCCGAGAAACATTTGAACCCAATTTAAACCAATTGAAAAGGATAAGTGCTACCAAAATACTAATTGAGTGATGTAAACGTTTACACACTGGGAAATGGATGATAATAAATTTAAAAGCTGAAATAAATCATTCTCTTCTCTATTATTCTGAGCCATTTCACATTCTTAAAATAAAGTGGGTGATCCTAACTGACCATAAGACAGGGAATTTTTACTACAGATTATAATGTCACAATAGTTGTGAAACTGAGTTTAAATGTATTTGGCTATTGGTGTATGTAAACTTCCGACTTCAACTGATATATACAGCTACTGCTAAAGCCTATGCCCATGTAACGGATGTGAAATGGCTAGCTAGTCGTGAGTGCGCGCTAATAGCGTTTCAATCGGTTACGTCACTCGCTTTGAGACCTTGAATTGAAGTAGTGGTTCCCCTTGCTCTGCAAGGGCTGTGGCTTTTGTGGAGCGATGGGTAACGATGCCGTGGGTGAGCTGTTGTTGAGTGTGCAGAGGTCCCTGGATCGCCGCCGTGTCGGGGCGCAGGGGACGGTCTAAAAGTTATACTGTTACACCCAGGACTACCCCAATATATATGTAGAGCTATCTGCTAATTGCCCAGGCCCAGGACTACCACAATATATATCTTAACAGCTATGGCTAAAGCCCGGGCCCAGAACTACCCCAGAAATATATCTAAACAGCTACTGCTATTAAGCCCGGGCCCAGGACTGCTCCCAATATACAGACAGGCTACTGCTAAAGCCATAGGCCAGGACTACCCCAATATATATCTACAGCTACGGCTAAAGCCTAGGCCCAAGACTACCGCGGAATACAAAGCTATAGCTACAGTCTGAGCTCAGGTCTAACGGTATGCCCTACCCAATTACTTCGCAGAACTAGAGGCGCCGTGGTGGCTAACAAACCCAAAACCGCTGCGCGGCTAGGCCTAGAGACTAAACCACTACAGTCTACGGCCCAGGCCCTAGCTAACCCGCTACAACTATGCCCAAAGCCTAGCTAACCTTATACAGCTACAGCCCAGGCCTAGCTAACTTATACAGCTACATGCCCATGCCTAGCTGACCAATACAGGCTACAGCCCAGGTCTAGCTAACCTGATACAGCCCAGGCTTAGCTAACCTGACACAGCCCAGGCCTAGCTTACCAATACAGCTACAGCACAGGCCCTAGCTAACCTTATACAGCTACAGCCTAGCGTAGCTAACCTAATACAGCCCAGGCCTAGCTAACCTGATACAGCCCAGGCCTAGCTGACCTGATACAGCCCAGGGCTAGTTTACCTGTACAAGCTTACAGCCAGGTCTACGCTAACCTGGATACAGCCCAGGCTTAGCTGAACCTGAATACAGCCCAGGCAGCTAAACTGATACAGGCCACAGCCTAGCTTACCTGATACAGCGTACGAGACACAGGTCCTAGCTAACCTAGTATAGCAGCTACAGCCCAGGCCTTAGCTAATACCTGATATACAGCTAGCGCAGACTATACAACTAGGCCAGGGGGGCCTAGCTAACCATTAGTAAGCACTTAGCTAAGCCATAACAGCACCGCCAGGCCCTAGCTAACCTTATACGGAGGCTACAAGCCAGGCCTGAGCTAACCCGATACAGCTACAGCCCAGGCCTAGCTAACCTTATACAGCTACAGCTTTGTTGGGCACAATGTGTACAAATCAAGACATTGGACAAATGAAGTCCTTTCCAATAGCATTTGGTAACATTAATAGGCCTTTGCATTAAATAAGGAGGGTTTAGAATTTCTCTATAAAAATATTTCCTCCCTCAATGACTTAATGATGGAGTTGTTTAATTTTACTCCACAGAGTGGAGGGGAAACGAAAGTGGAACTAATAATACCATAAGCACATAAGTCACAACACAGCAAAAATAACCTTCACACACTTCATAAATTATTCAATCTATAATTATGGTAACACTCAGGCCAGGGCCAACCACTGTCAGCTGTCTCTCCCCATCCCTCTCTCTTTCTCTAAAGAGTCCAGTAATTTCCTCCTGCACAGGCAGCATCTGTTGACTTGAGCTCGACCCAAAAGTGCGATACCAGATACTTGGTACATTTTAATTAAAAGTGTCAGACCTTCTGTCCAACCTCTGGGTCTCCACAGTGTAAGACATGGGATTGGGAAACGTGTAAGGCTCCCTTGGTATTAAGATGGACATATTACAGAGACAGACTTATTCTGTAATTCAGCTTAGGTATTTCAAAAAATGAAATTTGGACAAATGGCTAATGTGCAAAGCATTTGTGGGCCTAGCAGGACTGTGACATACCTAATTATCCTGTATGGAGGGGACTGGTGAGAATTAGTGGGCTTTTCTGACTGTTTAAAATAAATAGGGCAATTAATGAATATACTCAACCTAAAGTCCATGATGTTTCCCTGTTCCCCTCTCCCTCCCATGTGGGTTGAGATGACTGATATCAGCCACTGGGACCACAGTCAAGTTAAGGAGCGGACAGAGAGGAATGGATGGAGCACCATGTTACACAGAGCTGTGAGGAATCATGTCTACCCAAAGCTGCTGCATGTTTGCACTCAGGTTAGTCTTTCTGCCCCTATCAACTGATTTAATATCAGTTCTGCATACATCACATCCTGACAAAAATAGATTCACCATTATGGCTCTCTCAGGCCAGTTATACACTGCTCAAAAAAATAAAGGGAACACTAAAATAACACATCCTGGATCTGAATGAATGAAATTTTTTCTTTACATAGTTGAATGTGCTGACAACAAAATCACACAAAAATTATCAATGGAAATCAAATTTATCAACCCATGGAGGTCTGGATTTGGAGTCACACTCAAAATTAAAGTGGAAAACCACACTACAGGCTGATCCAACTTTGATGTAATGTCCTTAAAACAAGTCAAAATGAGGCTCAGTAGTGTGTGTGGCCTCCACGTGCCTGTATGACCTCCCTACAAYGCCTGGGCATGCTCCTGATGAGGTGGCGGATGGTCTCCTGAGGGATCTCCTCCCAGACCTGGACTAAAGCATCYGCCAACTCCTGGACAGTCTGTGGTGGAACGTGGCGTTGGTGGATGGAGCGAGACATGATGTCCCAGATGTGCTCAATTGGATTCAGGTCTGGGGAACGGGCGGGCTAGTCCATAGCATCAATGCCTTCCTCTTGCAGGAACTGCTGATACACTCCAGCCACATGAGGTCTAGCATTGTCTTGCATTAGGAGGAACCCAGGGCCAACCGCACCAGCATATGCTCTCACAAGGGGTCTGAGGATCTCATCTCGGTACCTAATGGCAGTCAGGCTACCTCTGGCGAGCACATGGAGGGCTGTGCGGCCCCCCAAAGAAATGCCACCCCACACCATGACTGACCCACCGCCAAACCGGTTATGCTGGAGGATGTTGCAGGCAGCAGAACGTTCCTCCACTTCCATCTAGCCTCCCGCCTCGGCGTACACCTCTCAACATCTCAAGAGATATCGCCTTAACAAAACACAGACGCACCGGTGGTGAGCGCGCATTCCTTTCCTCGGCACCACCAGGCAGTCATTAAGGCGGGCAGTTCGTACATCACCGAGTGAGAAGTGGATCGTGTAGTAGGCTTATATATCGGTATACGGGGGTTTTAACTGGATCGTAGTAATTAGCGTCCTTGCTGTGCCAAAAGGCTCTAACTATTGTCCCGGGGGCTCGTTCCTTGGCCGGAAACCCTGGGTTGAAGAGGTCAGTATTTACAGGTGTTGCATTCACTCTACCGAGTCAAGGTTGGCCACTCTAGGTAATATTCTAGTGACCTGAAATTAATGACAAAATGTATTATCAAAAATCTCATATTTTCTGAGGACATGTCCTTATGCAACAACAGTCCAAATCATTACTATATAAGCAGATTGAGCATACCAACACAAGCTAAGTGGGCCATGCTGTTCAAAACTCCATACTCCAGTGTGCAGGATTTTGTTCCAGCCTAGTACTAATACACATACACCTGAGGGTTTGCATCAGGTGTGGTACTGGTAGATTAGAAGCATGCATGACCAGCACCAAGGTTGGTGACTGACCACTGTTCAAGCAAATACACTAAAATAACTGTTATTTGAGAGTATCCATTAAATATGACATTGAAGACATGTTCCGGAACGTTGGCGACTACTATGTATTTTTTGAAACCTGCTTTGGGATGGACGTGTCAATGTGTAGCTTAGTTCATACATGCATAATTATTCTCGTACCTCAAGTAGCCATGAAATCCCTAGTTTGAAAGCAACTTTTTCTGGAAGCTATGCTGCACCAGTTCCCCTAAATTTTCCCCCACATGGGCCAGCCCCTTAGCAATTCGATTTCAATCAATGAACTTCAGCCCCTCACCATATGAGTGAGGGGCTGACCATATGAAATCTTGCACCCACAACTAAGCGAGAGAGAGAGCAAAAGACGTGCTGCACAAATCTGCATATACAGTATGTGACGTAGTTGGCAATTTTTGGGGACCACTTTTGGCTCATGAGTGCTACTTTCAGAACGACTGGCTAAAAAGTATACAAAAGTACCAGAGAATCCCTTTACTTAACATGATCATATATTATGAAGGGTTTATTTATAAGTAGGCTAGTTTATAAATTACATTATAGATTCTAAGTGCTGGTTTCCCAGACACTGATTAGGCCTAGTCCTGGGGGGGCCTTCTGGGGGGGCCTTCAGTACTTCGTGGAGTGGGAGGGGTATGGTCCGGAGGAGAGGTGCTGGGTTCTGTTTGCGGATCTTTTGGATCCTGAACTGCTGCGGGAGTTTCACCGTCACCGGCTGGATCGCCCTGCGCCTCGTCCTCCGGGTCGTCCCCGAGGCCAGTCACGACTTCCGCCGAAGTCGGCTCCTCTCCTTGTTTTGTCTTGTCCCATACACACCTGGTTTTCATTCCCTAATCAATCTACATGTATTTCTAGCCCCGTTCAACCCCACCATACAATGTCTTAGGTTGGTCACATTTGTCTGTTGTTCTCGATTTTGACATCTAATTGCCACCACCTTACTTTTTAGTAACACTTCGTCCCCGTCGGATCTTATTTGTGCCTTATACTGTTTATATATGCTGAGTATTAAATCGTAATCGTACACATATCCGAACTCTACTCTAGTGCATGCCACTGTCACTCGACCACTCTTGCTCATCCTGCACCTGACTTCTCCCCCGTAACACACCTATTGGACATCAACCTTCCTCCCCCCCCCCCCCCCCTCTCCCCCCCCCAACAAGTTCCCAAGTTGTCTCTGAAAAGCACCTGTAAATCCATGGAAGCCCAGACTTTATGCCAAAGTTTTGATGTTTCTCAAAAACATGGCCCACGAAGGACCGCCAGCGTGCCACCTTTGCTTTCATGGGCACAGCTGACACAAGTGGACCCAAAAATGATTTATGCTGCCTGCATCAAATCGATGCTATACTATGCCAGGAATATTGTCTTTACTGCTAGTTAAGACGACTTAGTAATACCAAGATGCTTGTTGGTGTAGTAACCTGTTAGTAGCCCAATGTGCCTCACCCTAATAATTTGGTCTATTTTCACCTCTTAACTTCGCCTATTGTTCTGACTTGGGGTGCACATGTAGCCTTAACCTGTTTTTGAAAAATAATCAATGAATATTAGAGAGTTTTCCTTATCTGCTTTTATGCCCCCTTTATTTATCCTATGGTCTGACTTGGTGCACGAGAAACACCGTAAGAATGGCCCATGTCTGAATTCTGCGTGTACAATTCAAAGATTGCTGACAAATAGTATATTGACTACATCCATCCTAACTCGGTCATGAAAGTCTTAATCGAAATTACGGATTGCCTCTTATCCGCGTCCGTCCCCTTATTCCGTAGTTTGCATCTCAATTGTCAGCCAAGCCACATTTGTTTAACTTCGTCATAGACTTCGCGCCGAAAGAGATGCCGCCTCGCTTCGTGTTCCTTGGAAAATATGCAGAATTTTGTTTTTTACACGTTTATTTCTACATCGGTACCCGGTAATCTTAGGTTTCATTACATACAGTCGGAGGAACTACTGAATATACGATTAACGTCAACTCATCATCGTTCCTTACCAGGAATATGACCTCCCGAAACGGATCCAGTGTTTTGCCTTCCACCCCAATACAATGGATCTGATCCCAGCCGGCGACCCTGTGCGACGCCGAAAAAGGGAAAACCTCTCTCGTGGTCAGCTTCGGAGACGCGCACACTGCGCTCCACTCCCTGACATACTACTCGCCAATGTCCAGTCTCTTGACAATAAAGTTGATGAAATCCGAGCACGCGTACATTCCAGGAACATCAGGATGCAACGTGCTCTGCTTCACGGAAACAGGTAACTCAAGGACGCTAACGAGCGGTGCACCAGCTGGTTTCTTCACTGCATCGCCCGACAGAAACAAACATCTTTCCGGTAAGAAGGGCGGGGGGTATCCTATATTAACGAGAAGTGGTGTGATCATCATAACAACACACAAGAACTCAAGTCGTTTCTTCACCTGATCTAGAACCCTCACAATCAAAAGTCGACCGCATTATCTACCAAGGGAATTCTCGTCATCATAATCACAGCTATACATTCCCCCCAAGCAGACACATGCATGCCCTGAACGAACTATCTACTCTTTGTAAACTGGAAACCACACACCCTGGCTGATTCATCGTAGCTGGATTTTAACAAGGCAATCAAAAAACAAAACTCCCTAAATCTATCAGCATATCGATTGTGCTACCAGGGCTGGAAAAACACTAGACCATGTTATACTAATTTCCGCGACGCTTATAAGCCGCCCCCCCGCCCCCCTTTCGGAAAAGCTGACCACGACTCCATTTTGTTGATCCAGCCTACAAACAGAAACTCAAACAACAAGCTCCCGCGCTCAGGTCTGTTCAACGCTGTCCGACCAATCTGAATCCACGCTTCAAGACTGCTTCCGATCACGCGGATTGGAATATGTTCCGCATCGCGTCCAACAACAATATTGACGAATATGCTGATTCGGTGAGCGAGTTCATTAGGAAGTGCATTGACGATGTCGTACCCACAGCAACGATAAAAACATTCCCAAACCAGAAACCGTGGATTGACGGCAGCATTCGCGTGAAACTGAAAGCGCGAACCACTGCTTTTAACCAGGGCAAGGTGACCAAATTCATTACTTAAAAATCATACAATGTGATTTTCGGGATTTTTGTTTTAGATTCCGTCTCTCACAGTTGAAGTGTACCTATGATAAAAATTACAGACCTCTACATGCTTTGTAAGTAGGAAAACCTGCAAAATCGGCAGTGTATCAAATACTTGTTCTCCCCACTGTATATGACTCATCTGATGAAGATGTTCAAAGGTTAGTGATTAATTGTATCTCTATTTGTGGGTTTTGTGAAAGCTACCTTTGCTAAACCCCAGCGGAACCCCAGTCCTAGACAGGTTAAGCAAGTCAGCCATATCAGCTATGTTTTTTAAAGGCAGTAAATGAGGCTGAATTAACTGTTTTGCAGCCAGACAAGGCTTCGCTGATAGCCAGGTGTAGCAGTGAGTGTTAAGGTGTTGGGACTTTTGTTGGGACAGCAGTTTTTGTAAACAGTTTGTGGGCACCGTTTATCACCGTTATAGTGCAATTAATGTATTGTTTGTGTTGTGTTGTGGCTTTCAGGCATGCATTCCCACTTTTTTTCCCCCCACCAAGATTGACATGCTAAAATCGCCACTGGTTGGTTGTACACTTGAACAAATCAATAATGATACATTTTGTTTAGAAATCAGAGCTACATTTCCCCAACAAGCCAGGAATGCTTGTATCAGCTAGCAGTGACTGTTTTATGAACCTGAGCTGTTAACATTAGCACCCTACTCTTTTCTCCTGGTCTAAGAACAATAAAACACATAGCTACAGTAAATGTGCATTTGAAACACAATACCTTTCTCTACACACATTCTCCAGCGCAGAATATTCTTCTTGGAGAATGATGCTTTTGAATGAATTTAAGGAGATATTTCACGTTACCCCTGATGGGCAGAGCCATCTTGGAACGTGACAGGAACTACGGGGCTCCCACTGGCCATTGATTAGCAAGATTGATTAGCAAGATGGCGCCGACAGAGATGGTCGCCTCGCTTCAGGTCCTTAGGAAACTATGAAGTAATTCGTTTTTCTATGTATTATTTCTTACATTGTTCGCCCAGAAAATCTTATGTGTTATTACATACAGCCGGGAAGAACTATTGGATATAAAAGTGACGTCAACATACCAACATTACGACCAAGAATACGACTTTCCCGAAGCGGGTCCTTTGTTCGGACCTCCACCCTGGACATGGGATCTAATCCCAGAGGCCAATCCTGAACAACGCGGTCAGAGGCATACGGAACGGCCTACTGGTCAGATTTAGAAGGCGAGCACACCATCCGCCGCTTCCGAGCATATTACTCACCAATGTCCAATCTCTAGACAACAAGGTGGACCAAATGAGGGCAGAAGCTGGCTTTCAGGGAGACATCAGAGATTGTAACATTCTCTGTTTCACTGGCTTACTCGGGATATGTTGTCAGAGTCGGTACAGCCACCCGGTTTCTTCATGCATCGCGCCGACAGAAACAAACATCTCTCTGGTAAGAAGAAGGGCTGGAGTGCATGCCTTATTATTAATGACTCATGGTGTAATCGTAACAACATACAGGAACCCAAGTCCGTTTGTTCACCTGACCTAGAATTCCTTACAATCAAATGCCGACCGCATTATCTCCCAAGATAATTCTCTCCAATTATAGTCACAGCCATGTATATCCCCCCCAAGTAGATATCTCGACGGCCCTGAAAGAACTTCACTGGACTCTATGTAAACTGGAAACCATATATCCTGAGGCTGCATTTATTGTAGGTGGGGATTTTAACAAAACTAATCTGAGAACAAGGCTTCCTAAATTCTATCAGCATATCAAATGCACGACATGAGCTGGTAGCATTCTGGACAATTGCTACTCTAACTTCCGTGACGCATACAAAGTCCTCCCCTGTCACGCCGTTCGTCTGAGGAAGAGGACCAAGGTGCAGCGTGGTACGTATTCATGATTTTTATTAATAACCTGAACACTGAAACAAAAACCAAAAGTGGAACAAAACGAAACAGTCCTGTCTGGTGCAGACACAAAACAGAAAACAACTACCCACAAAACCCATGTGGGCAAGAGCTACCTAAGTATGGTTCTCAATCAGAGACAACGATAGACAGCTGCCTCTGATTGAGAACCACACCCGGCCAAACAACAAAGAAATACAACACATAGAATGCAAAACATAGAATGCCTACCCGAACTCACGCCCTGACCAAACCAAAATAGAGACATAAAAAAGGAACTAAGGTCAGGGCGTGACATCCCTCGCCCTCCCTTCAGCAAATCTGACCATGATTTTTTTGCTCCCATCCTATAGGCAAAGCTAAAACAGGAAACGCCTGTGCTCAGGTCTATCCAATGATGCTCTGACCAATCGGATTCCACGTTTAAAGATTGCTTCGATCACGTGGACTGGGATATGTTCCGGGTAGCCTCAGACAACAATATTGATGTATACACTGACTCGGTGAGCGAGTTTATTAGCAAGTGCATCGGAGACGTTGTACCCACTGTGACTATTAAACCCTTCCCAAAACTAGAAACCGTGGATTGACGGCAGCATTCGCGTGAAACTGAAAGCGCGAACCACTGCTTTTAACCAGGGCAAGGTGACCGGAAGCATGACCGAATACAAACAGTGTAGTTATTCCCTCCGCAAGGCAATCAAACAAGCAAAGCGTCAGTATAGAGACAATCCAACGGCTCAAACACGAGACTTATGTGGCAGGGTCTACAGTAAATCACGGGTTACAAAAAGAAAACCAGAGCAGAGTCCTCAGAGCATGCGCAGACCAGCTGCCTGGTGTGTTTAAGGACATATTCAATCAATCCCTCTATACCATTGTTCCTGTTCCCAAGAAAGCTAAGGTAACTGAAATAAATGACTATCGCCCCGTAGTACTCACTTCTGTCATCATCAAATCAAATCAAATGTATTTATATAGCCCTTCTTACATCAGCTGATATCTCAAAGTGCTGTACAGAAACCCAGCCTAAAACCCCAAACAGCAGCAATTGCAGGTGTAGAAGCACGGTGGTAGGAAAAACTCCCTAGAAAGGCCAAAACCTAGGAAGAAACCTAGAGAGGACCAGGCTATGAGGGGTGGCCAGTCCTCTTCTGGCTGTGCCGGGTGGAGATTATAACAGAACATGGCCAAGATGTTCAAATGTTCATAAATGACCAGCATGGTCAAATAATAATAATCACAGTAGTTGTCGAGGGTCAGCAAGTCAGCACCTCAGGAGTAAATGTCAGTTGGCTTTTCATAGCCGATCATTAAGAGTATCTCTACCGCTCCTGCTGTCTCTAGAGAGTTGAAAACAGCAGGTCTGGGACAGGTAGCACGTCCGGTGGACAGGTCAGGGTTCCATAGCCGCAGGCAGAACAGTTGAAACTGGAACAGCAGCAAGGCCAGGTGGACTGGGACAGCAAGGAGTCATCATGCCGGTAGTCCTGACGCATGGTCCTAGGGCTCAGGTCCTCCGAGAGAGAGAAAGAAAGAGAGAAGGAGAGAATTAGAGAGAGCATACTTAAATTCACACAGGACACCGGATAAAACAGGAGAAGTACTCCAGATATAACCAACTGACCCTAGCCCCCGACACAAACTACTGCAGCATAAATACTGGAGGCTGAGACAGGAGGGGTCAGGAGACACTGTGGCCCATCCGATGATACCCCCGACAGGCCAAACAGGAAGGATATAACCCCACCACTTTGCCAAAGCACAGCCCCCACACCACTAGAGGGATATCTTCAACCACCAACTTACCATCCTGAGACAAGGCCGAGTATAGCCCACAAAGATCTCCACCACAGCACAAACCAAGGGGGGCGCCAACCCAGACAGGAAGATCACGTCAGTAACTCAACCCACTCAAGTGACGCACCCCTCCTAGGGACGGCATGAAAGAGCACCAGTAAGCCAGTGACTCAGCCCCTGTAATAGGTTAGAGGCAGAGAATCCCAGTGGAGAAGGGGAACCGGCCAGGCAGAGACAGCAAGGGTGGTTCGTTGCTCCAGAGCCTTTCCGTTCACCTTCACACTCCTGGCCAGACTACACTCAATCATATGACTACTGAAGAGATAAGTCTTCAGTAAAGACTTAAAGGTTGAACCGAGTCTGCGTCTCTCACATGGGTAGGCAGACTATTCCATAAAAATGGAGATATATAGGAGAAAGCCCTGCCTCCAGCTGTTTGCTTAGAAATTCTAGGGACAATTAGGAGGCCTGCGTCTTGTGACCGTAGCGTACGTGTAGGTATGTACGGCAGACCAACTCGGAAAGATAGGTAGGAGCAAGCCCATGTAACGCTTTATAGGTTAACAGTAAAACTTTGAAATCAGCCCTTGCCTTCAGGAAGCCAGTGTAGGGAAGCTAGCACTGGAGTAATATGATCAAATTTCTTGTCTAGTCAGGATTCTAGCAGCCGTATTTAGCATAACTGAAGTTTATTTAGTGCTTTATCCGGTAGCCGGAAGTAGAGCATTGCAGTAGTCTAACCTGGAAGTAACAAAAGCATGGATTAATTTTTCTGCATAATTTTTGGACAGAAAATTTCGGATTTTTGCAATGTTACGTAGATGGAAAAAAGCTGTCCTTGAAACAGTCTTGATATGTTCATCAAAAGAGAGATCAGGGTCCAGAGTAACGCCGAGGTCCTTCACAGTTTTATTGAGACGACTTTACAACCATCAAGATTAATTGTCAGATTTACAGAAGATCTCTTTGTTTCTTGGACCTAGAACAAGCATCTCGTTTTGTCCGAGTTTAAAGTAGAACGTTTTCAGCCTCCACTTCCTTATGTCTGAAACACAGGCTTCTAGCGAGGGCAATTTTGGGCTTCACCATGTTTCATTGAAATGTACAGCTGTGTCTCATCCGCTACAGTGGTAGGCTTGATTACCAACAACGACGAGACGGCCTACAGGGAGAAGTTGAGGGCCCTTGGAGTGTGGTGTCAGGAAAATAACCTCTCACTCAACGTCAACAAAGCAAAGGAGATGATCATGGACTTCAGGAAACAGCAGGGGAGCACACCCCCTCCCCTGGACATCCACATCAATGGGACAGTAGTGGAGAAGGTGGAAAGTTTTAAGTTCCTCGGCGTACACATCACGGACAAACTGAAATAGTCCACCCAAACAGACAGCGTGGTGAAGAAGGAGCAACAGCGCCTCTTCAACCTCAGGAGGCTGAAGAAATTTGGCTTGTCACCTAAAACACTCACACACTTTTACAGATTCACAATTGAGAGCATCCTGCCGGGCTGTATCACCGCCTGGTACGGCAACTGTACCACCCTCAACCGCAAGGCTCTCCAGAGACTGGTGCGGTCTGCACAACGCATCACCAGGGACAAGTTACCTGCCCTCCAGGACACCTACAGCACCCGATGTCACAGGAAGGCCAAAAAGATCATCAAGGACAACAACCACCCTAGCCACTGCCTGTTCACCCCGCTATCATCCAGAAGACGAGGTCAGTACAGGTGCATCACACCTGGGACCGAGAGACTGAAAAACAGCTTCTATCTCAAGGCCATCAGACTGTTAAACAGCCATCACTAACATCGAGTGGCTGCTGCCAACATACAGACTCAAATCTCTGGCCACTTTAATAAATGGATTTAGTAAAGGTATCACTAGTCACTTTAAATAACGCCACTTTTATAATGTGTACATTTCCTACATTACTTATCTCATATGTACCGTATATACTGTATTGTATACCATCTACTGCATCTTGCCTATGCCGCACGGCCATCACTCATCCATATATTTATATGTACATTTTCTTATTTATCCCTTTACATTTGTGTGTATAAGGTAGTCGTTGGGAATTTGTTAGATTACTTGTTAGATATTATTGCAGTCGGAACTAGAAGCATAAGCATTTTGCTACACTCGCATTAACATCTGCTAACCATGTGTTTGTGACCAATCATTTTGATTTGATTTGATGATTTGAACAGCGCTGTAACGTTCGTCTTGCGGAGAGAGATTGGACCAAGGCGCAGCGGGTGATGAAGACATGAATGAATTTATTTAACAAGACGTAAACGAACACTAACACGAAAATATACTTGAAAAATTACAAAACAACAAAACGACGTAGACAGACCTGAACTTGAGCACTTACATAAACACGAAGAACGCACGAACAGGAACAGACTACACAAACGAAACAGTCCAGTGTGGTAACACATACAGACACGAGATACAATCACCCACAAACAAACAGTGAGAACATCCTACCTTAATATGGTTCTCAATCAGAGGAAATGTCAAACACCTGCCTCTAATTGAGAACCATATCAGGCAACCCATTTAAACAAACATAGAAACACATAACATAGAATGCCCACCCCAACTCACGCCCTGACCAACTAAACACATACAAAAATAAGAGAAAACAGGTCAGGAACGTGACAAGCGCAATAAAAATAATACTCAGCTACTGTAGCCTAGTTTCTTCTTCTTCTTTGGTGGGGTTTAACTGCGGTTGGCATCCAATATGTTGCATTACCGCCCCCAGCTGAACTATAATATAGATCCATTGCACTTTGTTATACAAAACGGGAAAAGGGAACCGGGAAAAATAAAAAAATATACACAACTTAAGTAGTTTTTTGGAGTATCTGTACTTTACTATGTATGTTTTTCACAACTTTTACGTCACAACATTCCTAAAGAGAATATTGTACTTTTTGCTCCTTACATTTTACCTGACTACCCAAATTAGTCATTACATTTTGAATGCTTAGCAGGAAATTTATGAAGAGAAAATGTGGTCATTCCTATTGCCTATGTTCTAGTGGACTTACTAAACACAAATGCATCTTCTGTAAATAATGTCTGAATGTTGGAGTGTGCCCCTGGCTATTTGTAAATTTTAAAAACAAGAAAATGGTGCTGTCTGCTTTGCTTAATATAAGGAATTTGAAATTATTTATACTTTTACATTTAGTGTTGATACTATATTTTAGCAATTACATTTGGCTTTGATACTTAAGTATATTTAAAACCAAATACTTTTAGACTTACTCAATAAGTGTTTAACTAGGTGACTTTCACTTTTACTTAAGTTATTTTCTATTAAAGTATCTATACTTTTACTCAAGAATGACAATTGGATACTTTTTCCACCACTTACGTTCCATCTTTGTGGTACAGTTAATAATCATTGCTATGAACGCTAAGAAGTCAACCTTACTGAAACATTGGCCAATCCCTCTGTTTTGGCACAGATCTACTATTCACAGGGATCCTCTCAGAATTCCTCACCCTTGATCCACCATCTTCTACTTTCTTCACTGCCTCAGCCTCGGTACCTTCTTCACTACTCTGACCCTTGCCACCTCAACCTGTCTCTCTCGCACCGGACACCTCCGATCCACAGCAACATAGGTACCCCTACAGTTGAAACACACAACTTTTTCGCTGAAACGACACATTCCTCTGTCCCATGTCCTCCTGCAAACTTCCCACATCTTGGAATCTCCCTCCTACACACTGCTGTGACATGCCCATAAATGTGACACCTATAACATCCCAGTGGATTCGGCACAAAAGCTCTAACAGTATAACTAATGTATCCTAACATTACTTTGTCAGGTAAAGCCTTAAAAAAAAGTGTTTTTCCATTTAAAAAAATATGAGCTCAAAATAACAAAATGTGCCACCTCCGTTTCACCACTCCCTCCGCCGGGTCTGCGTCGCACCAAACGACAAGCTTCACAGGAATCTTCAGTTTCAATAGCTCCACCTCCACACCTAATGCTACCCCAGAAATCACTCCCTTCAATGGTGCCCTGCACCTAAGCGCAAGGCAAGACAAAGATCTTTCCCCAATTTGCGTCGTTCCGAGTGCCTGCTCTCTCTGATCTGAAGAAACACAAACAAAAATCACAAGTCCACTTCATGTTACCTTTACCAACTGAACAGGACCCACCCAACCTGGGTTTTCCACCCAACCTAAAACCACCCGCGGATCAGCCAAAAGGCCTGGATCCACCCTCTTCAAAAATCTCACTCCCACTGGACCAAAGTTATCTCTATTATAACCATGTCCATCAATGCAAGGCTCAGGCTCCGAGCTCCTCACCACACCTTCCTCCTCATTTTACCTCCAGAACTCGAACTGGTGTCTGGCTCACTCTGTTTGAACTTGACACCAATCTTGCTCAACATACACTCTCCCTTGTTATTGCTAGCTTCAACAAATTCACACCCATCCTCTGCCTCGCTCAGTCTTTTCAACCTCATCTCTCTTTCCCTCAATCCACCTCCCTTAACCAATTACCCGACTCCTTCTGAAAATATTCCACTTTTCCCATTCAAAATCTCTTTCTTGCCTTCTCGAGGGACATTCTACGCCCTGTGGTGTAATTATTCCCGGATCTCTGGTCTATACTCCATTTTCAAACCATGTGCTTGATCACAAAGGCATGAAGACTCAAACCCAGTATACTTAAAACAGTGAATCCGCATTCATCGCTCAGAAAAGTTAACCTACGCTCAATTTTTCTATCCCTTTGATATGGGGAGACAGCAAATGTTTGTAGACAATAATATAATTATTTCTGTGCCATTAAATTATTTCATGGTTAAAAAATACAATTGAGCCCTTTAATGATAAACGTTTTAATAAACACAGGCTATTTGTATGATTCCTATGACTATGGTAAAAAATATTTGATAATGAACAAAAACCGTGTATTATGTAAAAACCCTATGATATTTTCAATTCCTTTGAATGTTGTTTGTCTTTTGCATGCATTTTTCTTGTGTATTGGGTAGGCACAGTATAGGCTATGCTTTAGTTTACGCTATCCTCCTACCATATTTACACACATGAATAGCTGTGTGACAGACGTGTGGTTTCCTCTCTGTCTGAAACCTATGTCTAATTGGTTGGTGTTGTGTCTGGCCAGCTCCTAAACCTTCCCCAGCAGCTGCAGCTGAAGAACTCTGCTCCATACCTCCCTCATTACCAGGGCGATATGATTATACACCGAGGCGGATTGGATTTCACATGTTTGGAGGGCACGCTCGGTCCTCTGAGTCCTCAGAGTTCACTTCAGACCCCTTGTTTTGTCCCCATAACCAACATCTGCTCCTGGTTTTCCCCACCTTTGCATCTGGTTGTATTTGCACAAATATCATTCCATATTCATTATTAGTTCCTGAGGCGCGGAGCTCCTAATGCACAAGGTCTCTGTGGGGATCCTCTCCCATCTGGGTTTGAGGTTTGTGTGGCTAGCAGCATATGTGTGTATAGCAATGGTCATCAAAATGGTTAAAAGGTTTTAAAAACAATTCTAATAAATGCAGCAGTTGGACAATGGATGCAGATACTTTAAACCAATGTTCCCTCAATTTTTTTCTGGCACTGGGGAAAATTTCAGGTCTGCTGAGCACAAACTTAAATGTTGTGAAAGTTCTGTGCAACTTCCAGCGCGTGTTTACTGTGAACACTGAAGATCTAGGCTTTAAGTTACAGTTTTAACAGTGGCCATGTAGGCTACTGTGGCTATTTGATCACAATCTAGGCCTACCAGAATTGCCTACTATCAAAAACAATGGAGAAAATGCATCCCATAACATTTTAACATGGGAATAGTTGTTCTATCATTCAGCCAATCGTAGCAGCCAATGTGTGGTGTTCAACGTAGGCCTACAATCCATGAGACCTTTGAAAAAAAACATGCATGGCTTGACATGAACCTTTTTATCCACTTGTCCTTCAGACAAGGAAGTGACTGAAAATGTGGTTGCGTTGTTTGATGCAAGAAACCACTTTACAAAATAAAATGCATTGTTTTTCCCATACAATTATTATAGAGAATCATTCAAATTATGCTACCCTCTGACTATTGGTCACTTAGTTTATTCAAACCTGTCTCAAAATACAACACTACCCCTTTAAGACATAAAAGCTCTTTACCTGACTCGCTTTTCAAAGATGTCTAGAAATATACATGTTTTGTGCTCTTGTAGGAAGCAATCACTCCCTTATTGCTGACTACAAATGATCTATAACTGGGCTAATAACTGACTAACTAGCGAAGGATATGAACAAAATGTGCACACATGGCTACATGCAGCCTTCGTTTTGACCTCATAACAAGCGCATCTACAGTACTCATGACTGCTCATGCTGTAAACACAGTCCATTTCAAAGTAAATGGCCCAGATCCATATATGGTAGTGGTCTGTTGGTTTATGCCACATCGGTCTATGTAAAGTTTTGTTTTGGTATGTTGCATTGAAAGTGGTTAATATTGCGTTGATTCGATCCTAATTGCCACAGTAAAGGGAAGCGTTGATAGTGTTAACAGGGAAACTCTAGAACAGTGGTCACCAACCTTTTCTGAGTCCAAATCACTTTGAGTCAAAATACATGCCCGAGATCTGCCGCTCAGATTTTTTTTTTTTAAACGTAAGCCTGTGCAACATTAACCAATTAAAAACAGCATTGTAGCAATGAGGTTTGTGCAGTAAGCTATAGGCCCAATACATTATCACCGCATATTGGCCTTGCTTGAATTGCCCTGCCAATGAATTCATTGTTGTTTGGGCCATTTTGAGGTAGGCTATATGATCACACCGGTAGTAGATCCGTTGTTGTATTACTTGTGAAGCACAGCTGAGTGAGCATGCATTCAAATACTTTTGCTGGGCTGATGGTGCCTTCATCTGATGGTCAGTCTCAGTGCAGGGAGAGAGCAGCAGAGTGAGGGTACGCCTCTCAACATCCCTCCACTCTCTCTTTCCTCCACTGACACTGACCAAAAAGGGACACCATCCTCCAGCTGATGGCGAAACTCAAGTCGCACCGCATTATTTCTGCCTCATGCACAAATTCATGATGTTACTCCTATGAACAGAGAAAGTGAAACATTCATTGATATTAAAAAAGACACAAGCCGCTAATAATAACAACAATACAAGCCTAGAGATACACTTTCCTACTCATTCATTACTGCTGCAGTGCTGCTTGTAGCGCTGAGTGGAAATAGGAAGAACGCGCATTGTATGCCTTATAAAAGTGTTGAATACAAAGTGTTGACAGTGCTGAGTAAGAACTTAAACATAAACTCACTCATAAAACCACCATATTTTTGCTGTATTCATTGACAGTCTCTCTCTAGTCATGGTTTTGAGATCTAAACTTTGCTGTAGCTTTCTTTTATGCCCGCTACATTCCTGCAGACATGGTCATCTGAGCCATCCAATTGGCCAGCGGTAGGCCTATAGTAGATTTTTTATTTTTTTATCTTAGAAATTTCTCATGTATACATTTTCTAATGGTATAAGTATTTAAAACATATATTTTGTATTAAAATATAGCTACAGTTGAAGTCGGAAGTTGACATACACTTAGGTTGGAGTCATTAAAACTCGTTTTTCAACCACTCTACAAATTTCTTGTTAACAAACTATAGTTTTGGCAAGTCTACTTTGTGAATGACAAGTAATTTTTCCACAATTGTTTACAGACAGATTATTTCACTTATAATTCACTGTATCACAATTCCAGTGGGTCAGAAGTTTACATACACTAAGTTGACTGTGCCTTTAAACAGCTTGGAAAAGTCCAGAAAATGATGTCATGGCTTTAGAAGCTTCTGATAGGCTAATTGACATCACTTGAGTCAATTGGAGGTGTACCTGTGGATGTATTTCAAGGCCTACCTTCAAACTCATTGCCTCTGTGCTTGACATCATGGGAAAATCAAAAGAAATCAGCCAGGACCTCTGAATTGTTTTTTTGAGACCTCCACAAGTCTGGTTCATCCTTGGGAGCAATTTCCAAACGCCTGAATGTACCACGTTCATCTGTACAAACAATAGTACGCAAGTATAAACACCATGGGACCACGCAGCCGTCATACCGCTCAGGAAGGAGACGCCTTCTGTCTCCTAGAGATGAAGGTACTTTGGTGCGAAAGTGCAAATCAATCCCAGAACAACAGCAAAGGACCTTGTGAAGATGCTGGAGGAAACAGGTACAAAAGTATCTATTTCCACAGTAAAACGAGTCCTATATCGACATAACCTGAAAGGCCGCTCAGCAAGGAAGAAGCTACTGCTCCAAAACCGCCATAAAAAAAGCCCGACTACGGTTTGCAACTGCACATGGGGACGAAGATTGTACTTTTTGGAGAAATGTCCTCTGGTCTGATGAAACAAAAATAGAACTGTTTGGCCATAACGACCATTGTTATGTTTAGAGGAAAAAGGGAGGGCTTGCAAGCCAAAGAACACCATCCCAACTGTGAAGCATGGGGGTGGCAGCATCATAGTGTGGGTGTGCTTTGCTGCAGGAGGGACTGGTGCACTTAACAAAATAGATAGCATCATGGGGAATGAAAAGTATGTGGATATATTGAAGCAACATCTCCAGACATCAGTCAGGAAGTTAAAGCTTGGTCACAAATGGGTCTTCCAAATGGACAATGACCCCAAGCATACTTCCAAATTTGCGGCAAAATGGCTTAAGGACAACAAAGTCAAGGTATTTGGGTGGCCATCACAAGCCCTGACCTCAATCCCATAGAAACTGTATGGGCAGAACTGAAAAGCATGTGTGAGCAAGGATGCCTACTAACCTGACTCGGTTACACCAGCTCTGTCAGGAGGAATGGGCCAAAATTCACCCAACTTATTGTGGGAAGCTTGTGGAAGGCTACCCGAAACGTTTGACCCAAGTTAAACAATTTAAAGGCAATGCTACCAAATACTAATTGAGTGTATGTAAACTTCTGACCCACTGGGGATGTGATGAAAGAAATAAAAGCTGAAATAATGTCACTGTAACGGTTGTCGTCTGGAGGAGAAGAAGAGGACCAAGGTGCAGCGTGGTAATTGTTTATCTTGTTTAATGAAGGTGAACACTCAAAATAAAAAAACAACAAATGTGAAAAACCAAAACAGAACTGTCTGGTGCAGACACACAAAGACAGAAAACAACCACCCACAAAACCCAACACAAAACAGGCTACCTAAATATGGTTCCCAATCAGAGACAATGACTAACACCTGCCTCTGATTGAGAACCATATCAGGCCAAACACAGAAATAGAAAAACATAGATAAACAAACATAGACTGCCCACCCCAACTCACGCCCTGACCATACTAAATAAAGACAAAAACAAAGGAAATAAAGGTCAGAACGTGACAGTCACACCCTGACCATAGTTTGCTTTGTATGTTTATATGTTTTGTTTGGTCAGGGTGTGATCTGAGTGGGCATTCTATGTTGTTTGTCTAGTTTGTCTATTTCTATGTGTTTGGTCTGATATGGTTCTCAATCAGAGGCAGGTGTTTGTCGTTGTCTCTGATTGGGAGCCATATTTAGGTAGCCTGTTTTGTATTGTGGTTTGTGGGTGATTGTTCCTGTTTCTGTGTTTGTTCACCATACGAGACTGTTTCGTGTGCGTTAGTTTATTCGTTATTTTGTTTGTTTGTTTAAAGTATTCTAATAAATATGAATACTCACCACGCTGCGTATTGGTCCGACATTTCTTACTCCTCGTCAGAGGAGGACGAAGACTACCGTTACAAATAAATATTTCTCTCTACTATTATTCTGACATTTCACATTCTTAAAATAAAGTGGTGTTCCTAACTGACCTAAGACAGGGATTTTTTACTATGATTAAATGTCAGGAATTGTGAAAAACTGAGTTTAATGTATTTGGCTAAGGTGTATGTAAACTTCTGACTTCAACTGTATGTGTGCCTAATTTACACAATTTGCGTATATGAATAAATTAACATAACGGGGTGGAACAGGGCTGCAACCACCAACAACTTGCTCTGTCTAGGCCTCCTGCACTCACCTGCACTGTCGAGACTACCTCATTAATTACTGTTGTTGTCACGTTCTTTTGCATAATTTAACAAGTGTGTCAATAGCAAGATACCCTCAGATTAAAAATCAACAGGCTTGGCTCTAGATTACACCTATCTATTCTATACATACTTAAAGTTGTTTGCGAATATCACTATAGTCAAAGTGTTCGTTTTTGGAAGTTGCTTTAATTTCAGAGCATATAAATTGTAAACATTTCAACTGTATTAAATGATTACTTTCACAATAAATTAACTTCCATCAAAATCTTCTCATTTCAGCCATTACCAGGATGTTTGACATTAAAACAATTTCCGCAGTCGTCACGTAAACGGGAAAAAACAACAGGCACCACAGGAGCATGAAAGAGTTGCAAGAGTAAAATGAAAGCAATCAATCCAGCGAGATTTAAGTGACAAGTGGATTTTGCAACCCTCAAACACAGGAAATAGATGACTGATCCTCAGGTGGGCGGGGCATGCGCTTTGCTAGAGTATATGTGTTTGTGTGTGTGTGATGGGCCCGGTGTAGGTCAGCTGGTTTCTCCTGCTCTACCATTTCTCCCGCTCTAGCCCCCGTTTCCTGGCCACCCACATGAGGTTGGTCTCTCCTCCTCTACTCTTCTCTCCTCCTCCCTCACGCAATAAGAATTTCATCCCCTTGTATCAACGTGTGTCTGCAGGTTCTTCCACTTCATCTCTGTTGGTACAGGGAAGGAGGGTTTTGTTTTATCCCCTCTTTTTGTTATTGCCCTCCTCTTTTCTTCTAACACATGGTTTGTTAAATTAGCACCCAAGTCAAATTTGAGTTTAAGTAAATGTATGGAGGTTGGGCCTTCCTTCATTGACTGTGTACTGTACATTGCCATCTACAGAATTTTTGCAGACTTTTCAATTTAATTCTGAAAGACAGTCCATCTGTGGAAAATGGAGGGAAAAACAACAAGGACCATTTTGTGCTGGAGTCAGCGGATCTCCTGAGGCCCCTCCTGCCTGTCCAACAGCCTGCTGAAAAGCGGTGAGAAGCTGCCTGCTCGATGAGTGACAGCCTCACCCTTTCATCACTCTCCACAGATCACTAATTGTCTGTCCTTTCACCACACAACCATTTGGGGGATTTATTTTTGATCCTCCACGACTCGACTCCTCACCCTCCTCCATGACCATCACCAACTTTTCAATAGGCAACGTTGGGGCCCTATCCCCTTCCAAAAGGCTATGTATTTGGGCCTACCCCCTTGTCCAGGCATATGTATTGGGCCAGAGACCTGTTGACCACCCCTCCTGAGCTGAGGAAAGAATGGGCAGGGTGGTGGCGACCGACGGCCCACCTGTGATAATAGAGCCAGGCAGGGGGCAGTGGCCCACCGTGGGACTGGGCTGGGAGGCCTGGGGCCTGGGGCTCTGCAGCGCTGTGTATTGGCCTCAGTGTGGATCAACGGATCCCTGACACGGCTGTATCCTGACACTGAAAGACAGGCCCTCCCCTCTGACACTGTGGCCGGCTGAGACCACGGGGTATCCGCCACCCAAGTGGATGGACAGATGAGTGGAGGGATGGATGGATGGATTGAGGAAAAGGAGGGGGCTGGGAAGGTCAGAAAAAAAAATGAATATCACTGCTTTATTTAATAGAAGGTTCCTCTATGGGCCGGCCGCGTAAGGCCTGCAGGAACATTCCCCAAACTCCTTCTATTATTTTCTTAGAGTGAAAGTCTCTGGAAGGATAATAAACATTTTTTGCACGAAAGATATTTATGTCTGTAAGCATCATGTTTTCTTCCCTGAGGAGGGTCTGGCTTTTATTAAGCAGCAGCATGTCTGTCTGTCTGTTGTAGCCTGCAGGCAGGCAGACAGAGAGAGACAGGCAGAGCAGAGCAACTGGGCAGAACCCCCCAGTCCTGACAGAGAGGGGCTTAAGTGAATTTCTCTGTCAACGGCAGCATCGGATGTGACTGACACCAGAAACACCACCACACGACCAGGGTCACCTGGGCCTGGACATCAACCAACCGCCATGAAGCAAGATAGATAGTCATAGTCTCTCTTTCTCTTACTCTCTGGCTCTCTTCTTTTTTCTCTCTCACTGTTGTGTTGTGTGTGTGTGTGTGTGTGCGAGCGAGCGACAGAGAGAGAGAGAGAGAACGAAAAAAGGGGGGGGTATGGGTCCCTGAGGGGGGTCTATTTCAGGACCTTGTCTTGTTGTCTGTTGTAGTTGCTCGACACGAGCGGGCGGCGGGGTGGGGTTGGGGGGGGAGGGGGGAGTAGGGGGGGGCGGGGGGGGAGGGAGGGCAACGCCTCACCTGCTACTCAGCTCCCAGAGGACTAGACCCTGCTAGGACAGACCGTAACATCTCTTTTGTATAGGTATATATTAATTATACAATGAGTGAGCAGGTACTTTAATGTTAGCATGTCTACACCGAAAATGAAACATACAACCTGTTTTGCATTGTGTTCGAAAAATGGGTTACATTGGTGACATTTCGTGAATCCAAAGACCTTTCCTCGTTGATATATCGTCCTTAGGTATATTTCGTTGTTGAAATATTGTGAAAATAGCATTGATTCAACCAGTTTGTGTCCAGTAGGTTTTCTCTAGTGGGATTTTAAGACTATGAGCCTATCTAATAGATGTGAATTTCCATGAAAGCTATTTCTACAAGAGAGGAAGTGTCAAGTCGGATCAAGACAACACACAAGAGTGTGTGTTCGCTACTCATCTCCAAAATATCAAAGGTCTGGGGATGACTACATGTCAGTTAGCGCGTAATCAAAGCCAGCCTCCTGCATAAATCAATGCTCGGGTTTATCAGAAAACGACTGATGCTAGTAGAACGAGACTTCTCCTGATTTGACCACAATTGAGGACCAGGATTAGTCAGACTGACATTATTAATTTAGTGTCCATGCAGTAAAATAATGACTGTCTCTTTAGATGTGAAGTCTCCCTGAATCCACGCTGAGACTGGTTTCCACAGAGCCAAACTCAATTTGGGTGACAGTGGGTTCAATAATGTGGGAGGAAAAAGAAAATAGTTTTTACAAGATTGTAGCTAAACAGCCTTGCATGGAACGCACACACACACAAACACACACACAGTGAATGAACTCTGCATGGAGCGAGGGACTGTGGTCGAGCCCAGCTAGAGAATGGGGTTTACTTTGGCTCAGCCTATATGTCTCTGATGATTAAATCATTACCCTGTATTAACACATGGTGGAGGGCGGCAATGACGACAGCATCGCCCGCCTCTCTCACAACCTGATGACTGATGAAGCGTCAGAACACTGCAAACACTGTTCCCTCAAGTGTCAGTAATCCAGTGTGTACTAGCAGTAGTGTGTGTGTGTGTATGTGTATGTTCAAGGGTTGCTAAAAACAAACACCCTCAACATTATAACATCTCATTTTCTCTAGTTTAAAAGTCAGAGAGGGAGTGAAGGAAAGTTCAGACGTTTTTTCACTATACAGATGTTCAAAACACTCCGTCAGTTTACAGAAAAGTCTCAGCTGCAATTATCTAGATTAATTAGTGATGGTTAATTCATGATTAATTAACAACTAATTAACAAGATTATGATATCTACATTAATTTAACTGGTCCCTAGAACGTTACCTGCTCCAAGCTCTCCTGGTGAAAAAGTCTGGCATCATCTGGTTCATGGTTCACGTTCATGAGTAAGCACAAATCAAGATGGAGACTGTTTTAAGGTAGTAACATTTGTGTGTATTTCCGTGTGTTTGTCTGTGCACGTGTGCATGCGTGTGTTTACATGTGTTTGTGCGACCCTATATGTAATATATGCTGTGGGGCCCATCGCTGTCAGCACGTTGCTCTTCAGTCTAGGAAGGGTATCGCTTTACACTGAAGTCCTCATAGCCCTGGAACCTCCTCCCTCTCTCTGCACCAAACCCTGTAATTTCAATTTGCATTTAATTTTGGTGTAATCTCTTTACATTCTCCATGTTGAAAACAGACCTGGTGTTAGTGTGTGGAGGGGAGTAGAGTGAGGGGGACCAGTGAGGACCGACCAGCTGTCAGATGGATGCCCAGCTGCAGTCATGGCTCAGGGATTTGGGGCCAGATGGTTGTTGGGTCAAGTCCTAGGAGACTGCTGCATGGAGCACAGGTGATTAATGTCAAGTGACATCGTAATGATCAGATTCTTGCGGGAGTAAAGTGTGTTAAGTATTTTGACTTTGCCGAGAACCAAACACACAGTCTCTTATCTGCCTTTGTGGTAATGTTTGTTAAGGTCTGACGTCCTGCTGGGCTAGTATAGGAGACAGCAAATACAGTGAGTCGCATTAAGGCCCGAACACATGATTAACACTGGATATGAGGTCAATAATCTCTGTCAAATTTCAGGTCACTGTCTGGACACTTATTTGTCGCTCTCTGCAATTGCCTCTGCTTCTCTCTCTCAAGGTTTCTAATGTGCCCAATCACTAATAAAACTC
Source organism: Salvelinus sp. IW2-2015 (assembly GCF_002910315.2). Taxonomy (NCBI): domain Eukaryota; kingdom Metazoa; phylum Chordata; class Actinopteri; order Salmoniformes; family Salmonidae; genus Salvelinus; species Salvelinus sp. IW2-2015. The sequence goes on from NC_036875.1 coordinate 25,151,137, forward strand.
TCATAGAAAATTAGTAGGCTTAGGCCCGACAAACACTGCCACCAACAGAAAGAGTCCTACAGTCCTCCAGCACTGGCATGTAATTAGCTGCAAAATTACAGCACACAACAGATGGCTCTGAGACACAGGATCTGCTGGCTGCTTTTACAGGCTGCTTAGTTTATGGTTCTCTCTCTAATAATGAAGCGTAGAGGAGCCCAGGCATACCTGCCCCAGCTGGAGTCTCTACTCATACCCTAAATATGACTGCTCCCAGATTAACAGGTTTTTAAAACAACTGTAAACATTTCAGATAACACGATCATTAGTTAACACGATCATCAACTCAAGTGTTGTTGTTTATGTTTCTGTCTAAAAGTCACAAGTTCACAGGTTGTTGTTCTTTCAATTAAAATTCAGTCTGAAGCTTTGACTTTGTTAGTTTTCTGTTCAATTTTGCTCTAAATATTTATTTATTAAATTTATTTTGAAAATAAAACATCTCAAATTAGTAAAATGGACACAACATTTGAGCAAATTTGTATTTGCACTAATATTTTTGCAAAGATAATATTAATTTTCAGAAATTACTTGTGCAAAATATAGATACCAAACTGAAATTGTCTAATCAAAAAGCATGATCACACTAAACATATATTTTTCTATTGCTATGTTCTTAGCAAAGTTGTCACGCCCTGACCATAGTTTGCGTTGTATGTTTCTATGTTTTGTTTGGTCAGGGTGTGATCTGAGTGGGCATTCTTTGTTCTATGTCTAGTTTGTCTGTTTCTATGTGTTTGGTCTGATATGGTTCTCAATCAGAGGCAGGTGTTAGTCGTTGTCTCTGATTGGGAGCCATATTTAGGTAGCCTGTTTTGTATTGTGGGTTGTGGGTGATTGTTCCTGTTCGTGTGTTCCTGTGTTTAGTGTTCACTATTTCGGGACTGGTGTGTCTTCGTTTATTTTGTCAGTTTATTGTTTTTGTTCTTTATTGAAAGTATTCTAATAAATATGAATACTCACCACGCTGCGTATTGGTCCGATATCTCCTACTCCTCCTCAGACGAGGAGGACGAAGAACGTGACAAAAGTATTTAATATGTTGACTGAATACTTGATTAACAACTACATTATGGTCTCAGATAAGTGAATGAAAATGTATTCATAATTTATATAATAATTATATAATTTAGATTTGTCTATCAATCATAACTGGCCACGGTCCCTCTCTTTAAAACCAGGAAAGTGTCAGCTAGCGGAAGAAACCAGCCAATTTACATTTCAAAACGACTGACGGATAGGGGGATCGTGTTCTCACAGAAAGGGAAACAGAGAAATGGATCCTATACATCTGCCTGGTCTCAGCAGTGGTGCTTCCTAACAGCCTGCCTGCCTTTGTAACCCACATCCTCTAATGTGACTATATGTTACCCATTGACTCTATTCACTTAGTATTTCAGACATCTCCCACATTCCTCCAGCCGTTTGTTCAGCTGGGTCCTACCTCAGGTTAAACAGCTTCTCACCTCACAAGGGATTCACACCCACAACCCTCTGGCCCGAGGATCAGAACAGACTGCCTTTGCTTACTGTCCACCTTGCCCACAGCAGCCTGAGCAAAAACGTTAACAATAATTACATTTCCTGATTTTCCCAATTAATCGAGTCACTTCATGTCTTACGGCTGAATAATGTATTTGTCTTTAGAGTGGTGATTTATTTGATTCATGGAGGTATGACATTTAATAATGTTATAGTTTAATTCGTTTAAAGAGGAGAGAGAGGTTGGGACCTCTACTGGTTCTGATTGGTCAGCTGGTCTCTCCTGACACTACTGGCTGGGGTTGTCCGAATGTTGTAGTCCTACACTAATGCTGTGTTCACGTGCTAGTCGGAACTAGGAAACACAGACATTTCCGACTTGCTAACTGGTTGAATGCTGTACTTGTATATCTACAACCAGTTAGCAAGTCAGACATTTCTGAGTTTCCTAGTTCCAAATGGCAAGTGAACACAGCATCAATCCCAAATCCAACCACCTCCACCCCTAAACTTTAAAGGTTAGGTTCTATCAGCCTATCAGAGGGCAAGGTAAAGATATTACCCATTTAATATTTCAATATACACAAACAAACACACACATCTTTTTCAGATATATTCTCTGGCAGCATGAGTAAGATAGAGATAGTCAGGTCATAAAAACAGAGACATATTGTAGGCCTACCAGACTTCTACAACCTAAGTCCTCTCTGCTTGTCTTCTCTTCAGTAATGTCACATTTCCTCTGCAGGTTTCCTCTCTAGGAGGGATGCATGTGCCAGCAGGCTGAAGCCTTGACTCCATGCCAGAGGCAGAGAGCAAGCCTTGGCAGAACACTACTGCAACTATAGCAATGTCAAACAATCATCCACTTCAGATAGTGAAAAATAACAGCTTTTATCAATTCCCAAATAGTGCAGAAGATATACTGTATATATTGTAATGCACCATATATTCAAGTGGTATTCACATTTTACAAAATCATTATTTTCAGAAAAATATTAAATGTGATTACTGAACAGAGTAAACACATCACGAGTAAAACCTTTACACAATATGTGGCGTTCCCAATACATGTAGGCCTATGTACTGGACAAGCAGACGGTATCTTTCCTGCGTGAAGGCCTCCGCCTAGTGGCCAGACTGAGAAGTGCCTCAAAGAGCAGGGCCCGATCCACCGGGCTCTTCCCTGAGCAGAAGAGACAGAGAGAAACAATTAAGTGTCATGAAGAGAGTTCACCATCCATGGCAGCTCTGAGAGAGCGATAGGGTAATGAGTTCCAACGTTGACCACAGTTTACGGGTGAGCGAAGCAGAGGCATGCTACGCTAATGGAAACGATACAGAATGATCAGGCTTTAATGTGTTCTCAACTCAGGGATTGAATATCATAGGGAGGGAAAGTGTGTGTGTGTTGTGTGTGTGTGTTGGTTGTGTGTGTGTGTGTGTGTGTGTGTGTGTGTGTGTTGTGTGTGTGTGTGTGTGTGTGTGTGTGTGTGTGTGTGTGTGTGTGTGTGTGTGTGTGTGTGTGTGTGTGTGTGTGTTGTGTGTGTGTGTGTGTTTGCATGTGTGAGGGAAGGAGGGGTGTACTGTATTCGAGAGAAGGTGCGTCCGTGTGACACTACATCTGCGCATCAGCAGTCCCATCCCTCCATGAAAACCATCTTCGATCCCGCTAATCAAGGGCCCTTGAAGAAGAGGAATCGGGTCAGCAGCCATCTAAATGGAGCCGAGTTGCCGTGGAAACCGAATACAGTACATGTAAATAATGCGATCTATTGGTGCCATCTGGAATAGATTGGACCATGGTGCCGTCGCTGCCTTCCTCTCTCTCTATATGATGGGATCCATTACGGTATTTATTTGTGCAGCTAACCCTGGTCGGCGAATGAGATTATGTAGTGGGGGATTGAGAGTATATCTTAAACAAACAGAGCTATTAAAGATGGATCTCAGTTATATCCCGAACAATAATGGATTTACAAGTCATGAGTTTGTCCTTTTCACAACCTCTTCATTTTCCAGAAATGTAAACCAGACCTGGAGAAAGAGAGGGAGAGTTCTCTGCTTTGTGCACAGCGAGGGGGAGGGACCTGGCCAAAGTATTTATCATAGCTTTAAAAATCTGATGTGAGAGAGAAAAATAGATAGAGAGAGAAAGAATACTTACAGCATATATGTATGCCCCCATACAAGCAAGTTCTGAGTCAGTCCAACTTTTTCTGAGAGTGAAGCTTTCAAGCATTCTACATTCCTTATTTTTCCTCCTCCCTTCTCTACCTCACTCCTGCTCTCAGAAAAACGGCATTCTCTCTCTCTTCTCATTCTTTAGCATTCTCTCTTCCTCTTATCATATGTGGTCAATAACTCTACCAGTCTATCTTCAGGTTGACTCTGTTTTTCTGTGTTCCTCTCGTACCAACCGATCAGTGTCATTGTTACTGATTAAAAACACTCAGGCAAGCAAACTCGTGTTACACCCAATCACCTTTCAGTCAGCCATAGCAAGAGCTTCCCCCAGTGGGAGCTGTAGTTGGGGAAGACTGGCTCTGGCCTCTCCATCAACAGAACAGGAGGAATCTTTATCTACTGTTAGTTGCTCACTGCATGCTTTTTCCATCTGAGCCATGTCCAGAGGCCTGCTGTGCTGTACTGTACCTCTTCTGTGTAGCCTCCTCTGGGGCCTCTGCTGCTCTTTCTGACTCTTCAGACTGCTCTGGTTTAATGTTCAATCCTCTCCCCGAGCAGATCAGTAGGCCAAATGTTCTTTGCAGTCCTGCGTTAGTCTTGGGAGAGTAGGTCAGCTCTGTGTTTGTTGCTGATTGTAGTGGACCGCCAACCTCAAAGCCCCCATGTGTGTGTCAGCGCCAGGAAAGACCAATCAGGGCATTGATGGGGAGCGAGGGGAAAACTGCCAGCTATCACACACACACTCGAGATGACAGGCCCAGATCGTAGACAGGAGATAAGAAAGTGAGACCAAAAACTGGACCGAGTCATCTACACCCCCATCCTATCTACACCTCCACCCCTCCACAGCTTCTGCTCTACCTCTCCAATCAACACCAGAGGAACAGAGACAGAAATGGAGAGAGAGAGTCAGCACAGTGTCTTTGGAACCTGTCCACAACACAGCTCAGTGGATCAGCATGTCACCACCATCAGTGTAACATCTAAACTAAGCCCTAAACTGGTATTCTCCAAAAAGCAGGCTGGATTTGTGTGGGCTGATGTTTCAATTATCAATCTCTACTAAACAAAAATATAAACGCAACATGTAAAGTATTGGTCTCATGAGCTGAAATAAAAGATCCCAGAAATGTGCCATATGCACAAAAGCTTATTTCTCTCATATTTTGTGCATAAATTGTTTTACATCCCTGTTAGTGAGTATTTCTCCTTTGCCAAGATAATCCATCCACCTGACAGGTGTGGCATATCAAGAAGCTGATTAAACAGCATGATCATTACACAGGTGCATCTTGTGCTGGGCACAATAAAAAGCTGCCACAGTTAGCCTAGCTGTTAGAGCGTTGGGCCAGTAATGGAAAGGTTGCTGGTTCGAATCCCCGAGCCGACAAGGCTATGTTTATGTGCCCTTGAGCAAGGCACCCTAATTGCTCCTGTATGTTGCTCTGGAGCATCTTCAAAATTGTCTCATGCCAATTGCGTGCAATTGGCATGCTGACTGCAGGAATATCCACCAGAGCTGTTGCCAAAGAATTTGATGTCCATTTCTCTAACATTTGACAGATTTTCTTATGTGAACTGTAACTGAGTAAAATTGTTGAAATTGTTGCATGTTGAATTTACATTTATGTTCAGCATAAAATGCTGACAGAGACCAGTTAGGGAGTGTCTGTTGGGAATAGATACAGATTATCAGCGCTGATGATATTTGTTGTCTCCCTCTCCTCCTTGGTTCTCATCTGGTTTTAATTTCTCTCTCTGCATCCTCCTCGTCAGTCTCTTAGTGCTGCAGCATCTTCCCAGCCATCAATCCAGCCAGGCCAGATCCGAGGAAAGCTGAGAGTAGGCTCTGCACTAATTAGGCCTCCTCCACAGAGCCAAGAGGAAGTGGAGCTGCCAGGTCCCCTTTCCCCCACAATCGCTAACCCTTACTGGGCACAGACCGCCCGGGGCAGGGCCTCTTCCCCGTGGAGCTCTCGCAGTGTGTGAGGTGCCAGCTCCAATCTTCACAGTTTCTCCTCACCACTGGTGGGTCACCCCCTTGGGAGAGGGGGGACAGTAGGGGAGGGAAGGGAGGGGCGAGGTGTTACAGTAGGGGAGGATAGAGGGGGACACTGGGGAGAGAGAGGGGTTCTCACGGTGGTTCTCCTTCGCTCTCTGTCTAAATTATTTGGGATTGGTCTCCTGTCTTAGGTTACGTGTTGACTTGTTAATTGGACCTTTTTTTTTACAAAAACAGAGAGATGCCTGGGAGTAGGAATGCAGCTGCATCTCAACAGTTGAACAAAACACACACACACCGTTTTGTATTGCTATCCTTGTGGGGACCATAGAATTGATTCCCATCCAAAATCCTATTTTCCCTAACCCCTAAATCTAACTTTAACCCTGCCCTTAACCAAACCATAACCCTAACCCTAAACCTAACCTGAACCCCTAACCCTAACCCTAAAACTATGCCTAACCCTAACCCTAACCTTAATTCTAACCCTAACCCTAATTGTAACCCAAAACCTAACCCCTAAACCTAAATATAATTTTTGCTTGTGGGGACTGGCAAAATGTCCCCACTTGTCTTAATTTTCCTTGTTTTACTATCCTTGTGAGGACTTCTGGTACCCACAAGGATAGTTAAACAAAAAAACACACACACACACAGCACATTCCCAAATACAGTTCACACACTGACACACACATGCCTGACAGGCTCCTGAGGCAGATCGATGTCCACACGCAGCCGAGCACCCCGATACTCAATGTGCTCTACAGATGTGTGTTACCAGAGTTACCAATTCAGCACAGCATGAGGTGTTCACATTTATATCTGAGAATACTGAAAAAAACTCAAATGTGAAGCTGCCAGATTTTACTGGCGTATCAGACACTTTTGTGAGGTTTACCGTCAAGGTTTCAGACTGAGATGGAGCCCAAGATAAGGAGAGGATCAGAGAGAGAGAGAGAGGATCAAAATATGAAACAAGTCTGAAGTCTGGTAGATACCCTCGCATACCCTCTCTGGTCCAGTCCACAGCACCTCTCACTCTTTAGAGAACGTCCCCATTAGGTCATTACCTAAGGTTTACATAGGAATGTTCCAGTGATGTGTTAGGTCTGTTTCCAAGAGACCATTCCCTTAATGTCAAACAGAACTTACCAGAACGTGGTTACCATGTTCTCAGAATATTCAGTAGTATTGTTCTAGACATGTTTCATTTGAACTGCAAAAACATTCCAGTGTCCAGTTTACTGAGGGTTAGGAGAATATTCCAACAACGTTACACCAAACATACAAAGAACATGGTTACAATGTTCTCCGAATATAAGATATTCATGTTCTAGACACATTTCATGGGAACATTGAAAGAACATTCATGTCAGGGTTTCCAATAGGAAAATATGGCACCGGACATTTGACCGGCAGCATTTCCCATATACATTGGGTGCGTACCCTGATTAGGGTGTCCACCCACGATGCTCAGAATGACAGAAATCACATTTAGATTATTGTTATTAATCTTAACAAAACGTACAACTCGAGGTTGCAATGGCATGTGTCCGTCCTTCTTACTGAATTCTAATGTACACTTTGAAGATGTTAGAATAACTGTCCACATTTACTTTTCCTCATCAACAAGACCAGTAACCAACAGCAACATCACCAGCCTGTCAATCTACTATCCCCCATAGCAGAAAAGTTTACCCATTTTACTGGTCAGCTTGTCATTCTGTGCGAGAAAGGACAGTTGTGGGATGATAGATCGTAAACTCATAGAACCAGTAGGTCTAGGCTACATTTCTTTTAAATGTTTTAAAGCAATGAGTCTGATGCAACACATCAGAACGATTAGCTTAAAAGGCTGCGCACAAATGTTCATTCCATAATGTAATTAACGGGAAACACTGTTGTCAAAATCACACCCCACCTGCGAGAGGTTTCGTATGACAGAGATTAAAATATCAGTTAGAAATTTAGAAAGAGGGAAGATCTAAAGATGCAACAACTAGCATGGGTTGCTAATATGACTAGGATTGTGCCTTTGGCTACTGTACAATGAAAGAATGTTGATTTGTAAACCAATAGAACATGAGAGAAATAGGCAACTGGTTCAATGGCATGTGGAAGTCTTTATAAAATAAATGCCTCCATGTTTCTATCGTTGGATTTTACTTTGAAGCAAGGTAAATCATGCCTCATAATTTGATGAAAAACGTTCAGGTTTCAAACAATTAAGTATTTGTTTGCATACTGCCTAAACGTCACACCAAACATACACAGAACATGGTTGTATGTTAAAAGCACTGTGTGTGTGGATGTCCCTAACCTTGCCAACAGGCAAAGAGCTGTGAATGGATCTGTGGTTCACCAATCAGGGCCTTGATGGGCTCGGCAAAAGTAACAAGGGGTGATGTGTACTTTTTTGGGAGGGAGAACGAGGCAACATAAAAACATCTTTATGGACGTCCCCGGAACAAGCCAGGAACTAGACAAAAACCTCTAGGGGACCAGGACAGAATGTTCTTGCAACCTTCTAATGAAACGTGTCTAGAACATTAATATCTTATATTGTTAGAACATGGCAACCATGTTCTGTGTATGTTTGGTGTGCCGTTGATAAAATATTTTCCTAACCCTCAGAAAACTAGACTTATTAATGTTTTTGCAACGTCCCATGAAACGTGTCTTGAACATTTATATTGTACTATCTGAGAACATGGTAACCACATTCTGGGTAAGTTCTGTTTGACATTAAAGGAACTCTAACGCCAAAACATGCTAAATAGGTTCGCCTAACTAACGGAAAACTGGACGCTTAAACATAACGGGAACATTACGGGTAACTAGTGCTGAGCTACTACTGCTTTCTGAGGTCGGTTTCGGATAGATTTTTAAAAAATAATAATGGTTTTCAATTTTGGTTTAGATTTTTTTTAAACAATAAATGCATTATGGGGGTTCAATGCTGTAAAAACCCAGAATAAAACAATTGATGGTAGTCACTGCCCATTACTATCACTTATTAGGCTCTAACCATCATTTATTCACATTACTTTACTTTAATAAAATATTTTGGTTCTTGTGTATATCTTTTTTTTATTTTTAATTTGATTACTTAATATTTAATTCCAAGTCATCTTCTCATCTCTGCTCAGGCAGTAGCAGTCAGCCAGCCAGCCAGCCAGCAATCTATATCTGCTCTCCCCAAATAGTCATCCTTCAGGCTAGTAGGCTAGTCTAGCTGACTAGCTGCCAGCCATCTGACGAAATCACTACTTCAGAAGTTCTTCAATTTAAACAAGGCATACTTTTAAGACTGCTAAATAACAATTATCAATCAATTAAATCAAATCAATCAAATTTTATTTGTCACATATACATGGTTAGCAGATGTTAATGCGAGTGTAGCGAAATGCTTGTGCTTCTAGTTCCGACAATGCAGTAATAACCAACAAGTAATGCTAACCTAACATTCCACAACTACTACCTTATACACACAAGTGTAAAGGGATAAAGAATATGTACATAAAGATAATGAAATGAGTGATGGTACAGAACGGCATGGGCAAGATGCAGTAGATGGTATAGAGTACAGTAATATACATATGATGAGTAATGTAGGGTATTGTAAACATAAAGTGGCATAGTTTAAAGTGGCTAGTGGTACATGTATTACATAAAGATGGCAAGAAGCAGTAGATGATATAGAGTACAGTATATACATATACATATGAGATGAGTAATGTAGGGTATGTAAACATTATATTAAGTGGCATTGTTTAAAGTGGCTAGTGGTACATTTTACATAATTCCCATCAATTCCCTTTTTTAAAGTGGCTGGAGTTGAGTCAGTATGTTGGCAGCGGCCACTAAATGTTAGTGGTGGCTGTTTAACAGTCTGATGGCCTTGAGATAGAAGCTGTTTTTTAGTCTCTCGGTCCCTGCTTGATGCATCTGTACTGACCTCGCCTTCTGGATGATAGCGGGGTGAACAGGCAGTGGCTTGGGTGGTTGTTGTCCTTGATGATCTTTATGGCCTTCCTGTGACATCGGGTGGTGTAGGTGTCCTGGAGGGCAGGTAGTTTGCCCCCGGTGATGCTGTTGTGCAGACCTCACTACCCTCTGGAGAGCCTTACGGTTGTGGGCGTAGCAGTTGCCGTACCAGCAGGTGATACAGCCCGACAGGATGCTCTCGATTGTGCATCTGTAGAAGTTTGTGAGTGCTTTTTGGTACAAGCCGAATTTCTTCAGCCTCCTGAGGTTGAAGAGGCGCTGCTGCGCCTTCTTCACAACGCTGTCTTGTGGGTGGACCAATTCAGTTTGTCCAGTGATGTGTACACCGAGGAACTTAAAACTTTCCACCTTCCCACTACTGTCCCATCAATGTGGATAGGGGGTGCTCCCTCTGCTGTTTCCTGAAGTCCACAATCATCTCCTTTGTTTTGGTTGACGTTGAGTGTGAGGTTATTTTCCTGACACCACACTCCGAGGGCCCTCACCTCCTCCCTGTAGGCCGTCTCGTTGTGTTGGTAATCAAGCCTACCACTGTAGTGTCGTCCGCAAACTTGATGATTGAGTTGGAGGCGTGCATGGCCACGCAGTCGTGGGGAACAGGGAGTACAGGAGAGGCTCAGAACGCACCCTTGGGGGCCCCGGTGTTGAGGATCAGTGGGGTGGAGATGTTGTTACCTACCCTCACCACCTGGGGCGGCCCGTCAGAGTCCAGGACCCAGTTGCACAGGGCGGGGTCGAGACCCAGGGTCTCGAGCTTGATGACGAGTTTGGAGGGTACTATGGTGTTAAATGCTGAGCTGTAGTCGATGAACAGCATTCTCACATAGGTATTCCTCTTGTCCAGATGGGTTAGGGCAGTGTGCAGTGTGGTTGCGATTGCGTCGTCTGTGGACTTATTGGGTCGGTAAGCAATTGGAGTGGGTCTAGGGTGTCAGGTAGGGTGGGAGGTGATATGGTCCTTGACTAGTCTCTCAAAGCACTTCATGATGACGGAAGGTGAGTGCTACGGGGCGGTTAGTCTTTTAGCTCAGTTACCTTAGCTTTCTTGGGAACAGGAACAATGGTGGCCCTCTTGAAGCATGTGGGAACAGCAGACTGGGATAAGGATTGATTGAATATGTCCTTAAACACACCAGCCAGCTGGTCTGCGCATGCTCTGAGGACGCGGCTGGGAATGCCGTCTGGGCCTGCAGCCTTGCGAGGGTTAACACGTTTAAATGTTTTACTCACCTCGGCTGCAGTGAAGGAGAGCCCGCAGTTTTTGGTAGCGGGCCATGTCAGTGGCACTGTATTGTCCTCAAAGCGAGCAAAAAAGTTATTTAGCCTGTCTGGGAGCAAGACATCCTGGTCCGCGACGGGGCTGGTTTTCTTTTTGTAATCCGTGATTGACTGTAGACCCTGCCACATACCTCTTGTGTCTGAGCTGTTGAATTGCGACTCTACTTTGTCTCTATACTGGGACTTAGCTTGTTTGATTGCCTTGCGGAGAGAATAGCTACACTGTTTGTATTCGGTCATGTTTCCGGTCACCTTGCCCTGGTTAAAAGCAGTGGTTCGCGCTTTCAGTTTCACGCGAATGCTGCCATCAATCCACGGTTTCTGGTTTAGGAATGTTTTAATCGTTGCTGTGGGTACGACATCGTCAATTCACTTTCTAATGAACTCGCTCACCGAATCAGCGTATTCGTCAATATTGTTGTTGGATGCAATGCGGAACATATCCCAATCCACGTGACCGAAGCAGTCTTGAAGCGTGGAATCAGATTGGTCGGACCAGCGTTGAACAGACCTGAGCGAGGGAGCTTGTTGTTTTAGTTTCTGTTTGTAGGCTGGAAGCAACAAAATGGAGTCGTGGTCAGCTTTTCCGAAAGGAGGGCGGGGGAGGGCCTTATATGCGTCGCGGAAGTTAGTATAACAATGATCCAAGGTTTTACCAGCCCTGGTAGCACAATCGAWATGCTGATAGAATTTAGGGAGTTTTGTTTTCAGATTAGCCTTGTTAAAATCCCCAGCTACGATGAATGCAGCCTCAGGGTGTGTGGTTTCCAGTTTACAAAGAGTCAGATAAAGTTCGTTCAGGGCCATCGATGTGTCTGCTTGGGGGGGGATATATACGGCTGTGATTATAATCGAAGAGAATTCCCTTGGTAGATAATGCGGTCGACATTCGATTGTGAGGAATTCTAGATCAGGTGAACAGAATGACTTGAGTTCCTGTATGTTGTTATGATCACACCACGTCTCGTTAATCATAAGGCATACACCCCCGCCCCTCTTCTTACCAGAAAGATGTTTGTTTCTGTCGGCGCGATGCGTGAAGAAACCAGCTGGCTGCAGTGGTTAGATGCAGTGGTGAATTTAGCATGTCAATCTTGGTGGGGAAAACTAAACATATATATTTTTAGATGCATGCCAGCAAAGCCACTACACAACACAATACTAAACAATACATGAATTGCACTAAAACAGTTGTAAATGAGAACTTGTTCTCAACTAGCCTACCGGGTTATATAAAGGTATTTTTTTTTTTTTTTTACGGTGACAAACGGTGCCCACAAACTGTTAGGGCCTACATAAAGCTGTCCCAACAGCAGTGCTTTCTTTTCAGCACCATGGAGTGAATCCTTACCACTGCTACACCTGGCTATAAGCAGAGCCTTGTCTGGCAGCAAAAAAGTTACTGCCTTTTTTTTTTAACTAACTGATATGGCTGACTTGCTCTCTTAAGGATTGGAACCTTTTTCGCCTAAAATGACATCCCCAAGTCTAACTGCCTTTAGCCCAGGACCTGAAGCATGGATATGCATATTCTTGATACCATTTGAATGTAAACAGCTTGAAGTTTGTGGAAATGTGAAAATAATGTCGGAGAATATATATAGATCAGGTAAAACATAATACAATCCAAAAAACATGCCTTTATTTTTTTTWACGTCATCTTTGAAATGCAAGAGAAAGGCCATAATGTAATATTGCAGTTGAGGCGCTATTTAGATTTTGGCCACTAGATGGCAGCAGTGTGTGTGCAGAGTTTCAGATTGTTCCAGTGAAGCATTGCAATACTGGACAATATTTTGTATCAAGTCTGCCCAAATGTGCCGAATTGGTCGATTGATACATTTTAAGTACATAGCTATAGAGAACATACAAAAATTATATGGTAATACTAAATTTAAGTTTACACACTCCCAGGAATGTCAGACATGATGGATCATTAGCTTATACACTAACTTTCACACATCTAGATGGCCGGGCGGGGTGGGTGAGGAGTCAGACACAGCAGGGGTTCAAACTGTAGAACCCAGTTCCTAAATTTGAAAATAAAAATTGATTTTATCAAACAAAACTATGCTACATTTTATCTCTGGGACCCTCAGGATGAGGTTTTTTGTTGTTGTTGTGCACTCTCCTCAAACAATAGCATGGTATTTCTTCACTGTAATAGCTACTGTAAATTGGACAGTGCAGTTAGATTAACAATAATTTAAGCTTTCTTCCCATATAAGACATGTCTATGTCCTGGGAAATGTTCTTGTTACTTACAACGTCATTCTAATCACATTAGCACACATTAGCTCAACCATCCCGGTGGAGGGACACCTGTGGTTTCTACTGACAATTGAGATGTACAAACTATGGCATAAGGGGGCAATGAGCGGACAAGAGGCAATCCGTAATTTCTATTAAGACATTAATGAGTGAGCTAGGATGGACGTAGTCAATATAACTATTTGTTCAGCACAGAATTCAGAACATGGGCCGTTCTTAAAGTATTCTCCCTGTACACCAAGTCAGGGCTGTAGGATAAATTAAGGGGGCATATAAGCAGACAATGAAAGCTCTTACAATATTAAATTATTGCATTTATCTAAAACAGGCTATAGGCTACATGTGCACCATCAAGTCAGAACAGTAGGCTAAGTTATGAGGGGGAAAGGGACCAAATTATTAGGGTGAGGCACATGGGCTACTAACAGATTACTACACAACATACACTTAGTATTACTTTCTTAGCTACAGTGTACATATCTCCTTGGCATATTAGATAATTTATGCAGCAGCATACAATACATTTTTGGACTCACCTTATTGTGCTGTGCTCACATGAACAGAAGGTGGCATGGCGGTTCTTCTTGTGGGCACATTTTGTCATCAAACTTTGTCATCAAATAATGTAATTCTCTGGATTTATGGTGCATTCATGACAACTTGGAACTCGGAAAAAAACAAGGTCGAATCATGATGTCAGTGATCTTCAGGTCGGAGCTCTGGAAAGAGGCCAGAGTTACCGACTTGGAATTCTGAGTTGGATGACCGTTCAAAACGTATTTTCCCAGTCGAAAATAGTTTTTTTCAGAATTCCCAGTTGTCTTGAACTCACTGAAGTCTGAGATTTCCAAGTTCTGAGTTTCCAGTTGTTTTGAATGCAGCAGCAATCATGCTGGATTGACAGCATGGTCAATGTATTCAACCTTTTCAGGCCCATGGTGTTGAATGTTTAGAATTTTAAGCTTGGAAAGAGACCCTTAAACCCAGACTTGGACCACACACACCCAGCAGGCTAGTGATTTATTTGCAACACTTGCAGTTAGCCGACGATTCCTTCCAAACCACATATTGTTGAATTTGCGATTTCCAACTTGTTGTGTAATGTTTATGTCCAATGGCCGATGAGCACTGATTTGTTTTATCTGTAATTTCTCTTCATATGATTTGCCAGTAGACTGTAGAAGTGATTCATGATGATGACTGCTTGTCTAGCTTTCTAGCTAATTTTTGGAATTAAAATAATATAACCGACTTTGGTCAATTAGTTATTAAAAACTGAAAAGAAACCAACATTTTGGTTAATTGCTCAGCACTACAGGTAACAACAAAAACGTTCCCTCTCCCTACAATTGTTAGCTGGGTAACCAAGTGTTTAATGAAAATAAAGATAGAGGGGAAGAGCCAGGAGGTTCAGGACATGAGTATCTCTGCTCTAGAGGAGCAGTAAAGAAGCTCTCTATCAAAGACGCTTTCCTTCTCCTCATAAATACCAATCCAATGGAAAACCTCAGATCTGGTCAACACATGAGCTCCCCACTCCCTCCTACAGAGACTGAAGTCCAGTTATTTGATTAAGCATGAAGACATTCAACATTTACCCACAGTATAAAAATGGACTAGCTAGATTGGTGCTGATTATCAAGAACTAAATGCATAGTAAGAAGGAATCTGTCGAAGAGCAACAGTGAAAGTTAGTGACTCATCTAGCGACTCTATTTCTATGATAATGACATAACCTTGATGTGGGCTCTGACAGACGGAAGCTGAGGTCACACCTGACTTACTGCAGCGTTGAACCCCGGAGGGCTCCAACCAACCACCCAACGTCTGTCTGTTTATCTGATCTCTGTGTGTTCTGAGTCTGAGGAGGGGAATCTTCCAAGACATCTTAACCAGACAAAGAGCCCAGTGGCCTTAAACACTTCATCTGAGGATTACCCCAGTATCCTCTCTGCCTGAGCCAAGACCAGGCCAGGCTGAATATGAGGAGTAAATTAGATTTTTTTTCTTCATGTCTCCGCTCTCCTCTTCTTTGGAAAAACAGGGAGGAGTTGATGTGAGCTTTCCTTCCTTCCACCAAAGATGCAGCGCTGAGGACGTTTGCCAGCGAGCAGCGCTTTGAAAGTGAAACACTAGAGTGGCAGATCACAGAGGCCAAGAAAAATGATATTCCTCTCGTTACGACTCCCCCGGCCGATTCCTTTGTTGTGGGAGCTTCTGATTTTAACTGGAAACAGGTCTCCCTCCACTCTCCTGTGTTCTGGAGCATCCCACACACACACACACACACACACACACCCAAACACACACACACACACACCATCATCATCATTTTTCCATCTTCTAAGGCCTAGTGACAGCTTGTTAAACCTGATGCCACGTGCACACTCTTTCTCTCTGCAGGAACTATGTCCTCACCTGTCAGTGAGACATGGGGTGGTGAGGTGGAGGGGTGAGGAACATTGACTGAACTGTACTGTATGAGACCTAGGGGAGTTTTGACCAGGTAGATCTGCTTAACACAGAGGGAGAAGAGAAGGAAACCCCAGAGAGAGAGAGAGAGAGAGAGAGAGAACAAGAGAGAAAGAGAGAGAATATCCCTACTGAGTATGTTAACCTGTCAGCGCCATCTTTCGCTATCCAGCTGTTACACACCAGACCACTGACAGGGGACTGATATTTAATCAAATACAGATACCAATTTTTCTGGGATAAGTCAAGAATATATACAGTATATTTTTACACTGCATTAATGCACAGGGTACGAGTTACGGGGGATCCAGGGGAGGCTGAGCTCCTCTGAATGAGACATTAGCTCCCCTAAATGCAACAAAAGTACAACTTGGGGGGGTGTCTCTAAATAATGCTAATTTAACCAATCTTCTATTTGTTTAAATGCAGTGGTAAATATATTTTACTGTGCTAAATATGAAAATAAAAGCTTCCAAATGAAACGAACACCCCCACCGTTCTGCCATGGTTTAAACCATTTATTCTATGTGGCTGCACAAACCGTCTCCCTGTCCAAAGCGCTGTCCACTCAGTAGTGCTGGATTTCGGCTAAGTTCCTTTAAACGCATAGATGTTCCTTTGTACCTGATCGTTTTTCCAGTTGTTTGCCTTGCGCCCTTGATACAAAAATAGCCTTTATTCCAATGCATTAGATTTATCTGTTGATTTATCATTGTTTGCTTTTGTCAGTCAGCTGTTTAGAGAACTCACTGCTTTGTTTTTCAGGTGTGAGGGCGTATTGGTGTTCTCTGTGATGTCCGTGGCCACAAGAAGTAGACCATTTATTTAGCTTTATTATTTTCTATCAATCTTTGTTTTCTTTGCTGGATCAGCTGATGATGGTCGCCAATATCACTAGACAACTAGCCTATAGCCAGACACCAATTTGCATCCAATCCATCCATCATGAATGACAGTAGTCCTATAGTTGACTCTTTCGGTTAGATGGATTCGATTCTGCAATGGCATAGGCCTATATTATTTTGGATTTGTGTGCCCATGAGAATAGTTTTCACAGCAAAATATAATGACGTAGGCATACTTACACTTACAGAGCACTTTCCGAGATCGCCAAGATTCAGGAATCATACAGTGTCACGCCTACTCCCACTCCCTCTCTCCAGCGCTCGACGTTGCCGGTTGACTAAACACCGGCCCTGCAACCATTATTACACACACCTGCTCCCCATCATTACGCACACATGGACTTCAACATCACCTTGATTACTTTCCCTTTATTTAGCCCTCAGTAGCCTCACTCATCAGGCAGTATTAGTTTGTTTTCATGTTCAGTACGCATCTCCTGTTTTGTTCATTTGCCTTGTACCTTTGTTATTAAACTCTCCTTCTGCACCTGCTTCCTGACTCCCTGTGTATACGTGACATACAGGGTTTAAGTTCAATGTTCTAATTCAATTGTCAAATGCTTAATAATGACAAATAACACTGTCATGAATGTAATTAATGTAAGGAAAGAAAGGTGGTGTTTTATGTCACACGATCTGGGAAGACTCCAAGCATTCAACTCGTGAATTATGGACAACTCTAAAACTAGGATGTAAACATGTTTTGATTCAACTCATGTATTATATTGAATGTAAGCTACCTGTTCTGTGTGTCTTCATGTGTGTAAAATTGCCTTGGCTGAGAGGGTAGGCTACCGACAGTGGTGTTGTCATGTTTTGTCTTTGATCATGTCTTGTCCCTGTGCTTCCCTCTGCTGGTCTTATTAGGTTCTTTCCCTCTTTCTCTCTCTCTCTCTCCTCCTCCCTCTCTCCCTCTCCCGCTCTCTCTCTCTATCGTTCCGTTCCTGCTCCCAGCTGTTTCTCATTCTCCTAACGACCTCATTTACTCTTTCACACCTGCTCCCTATTTTTGCCCTCTGATTAGAGTCCCTATTTCTCCCTCTGTTTTCCGCTTCTGTCCTTGTCGGATTCTTGTTTGATGTTTGCTGTTCCTGTGTCCTTGTTCCGCCCTGTCGTGTTCTTTGCCTTCTTCAGATGCTGCGTGTGAGCAGTGTCTATGTCAGCTACGGCCAGTGCCTTCCTGAAGCGACCTGCAGTCTGTGGTCGCGTCTCCAGTCGTTCCTCTCTATTGACGAGAGGATTTCAGTTTCCTGTTTTGGATTTACCATTGATAATATCCAGGAGAATCATTATTTGTTTAATACTGGAATAAAGACTCTGTTACTATTACGTCGCTTTTGGGTCCTCATTCACCAGCATAACAGAAGAATCCGACCAAGATGGACCCAGCGACTATGGATTCTCTCAACACTGCCGTCGAGTTCCAGGGAGCAATGCTCGGCAGACACGAGCAGGAATTGTTTGCTGCTCGTCATGCCGTTGAGACCCGGCCGCTCAGGTCTCCGATCTCTCTGGACAGTTTCAGAGTCTTCGTCTCGTGCCACCAGCTACTTCCTGGTCTTCCGAGTCTCCGGAACCTAGGGTTAATAACCCACCATGTTTACTCTGGGCAGCCCACTGAGTGTCGCTCTTTTCTCACCCAGTGT
Source organism: Salvelinus sp. IW2-2015 (assembly GCF_002910315.2). NCBI lineage: Eukaryota > Metazoa > Chordata > Actinopteri > Salmoniformes > Salmonidae > Salvelinus > Salvelinus sp. IW2-2015. The sequence continues at coordinate 25,169,427 of NC_036875.1, forward strand.
GATATTGTGTTCTCTCTCCAGCCCAACACGTACTCTAGTGAGAGAGCTCGGATCGCTTACGTCATATCACTCCTTACTGGTCGGGCTCGGGAGTGGGGCACAGCTATCTGGGAGGCAAGGGCTGTGTTCTAACGATTATCAGAACTTTAAAGAGAGAATGATACGGGTTTTTGATCGTTCAGTTTTTGGGAAGGAGGCTTCCAGGGCCCTGGCTTCCCTATGTCAAGGTGATCGATCCATAACGGATTACTCTATAGAGTTTTCGCACTCTTGCTGCATCCAGTGACTGGAACGAGCCGGCGTTGCTCGCTCGTTTTCTGGAGGGACTCCACGCTGAGGTTAAGGATGAGATTCTCTCCCGGGAGGTTCTTCCAGCGTGGACTCTTTGATTGCACTCGCCATCCGCATAGAACGACGGTAGATCTTCGTCACCGAGCTCGTGGAAGAGAGCTCGCGTTAACGGTGTTTCCCCTCTCCGCATCTCAACCATCTCTCCCACCGGCTCAGAGACTGAGCCCATGCAGCTGGGAGGTATTCGCATCTCGACTAAGGAGAGGGAACGGAGAATCACCAACCGCCTTTGCCTCTATTGCGGTTCTGCTGGACATTTTGTCATGTCATGTCCAGTAAAAGCCAGAGCTCATCAGTAAGCGGAGGGCTACTGGTGAGCGCTACTACTCAGGTCTCTCCATCAAGATCCTGTACTACCTTGTCGGTCCATCTACGCTGGACCGGTTCGGCTGCTTCCTGCAGTGCTTGATAGACTCTGGGCTGAGGGTTGTTTTATGGACGAAGCATGGGCTCGGAAACATGACATTCCTCTCAGACAGTTAGGGAAGCCCACGCCCATGTTCGCCTTAGATGGTAGTCTTCTCCCAGTATCAGATGTGAGACACTACTTTAACCCTCACAGTATCTGGTAACCACAGTGAGACCATTTCCTTTTTGATTTTTCGTTCACCTTTTACACCTGTTGTTTTGGGTCATCCCTGGCTAGTATGTCATAATCCTTCTATAATTGGTCTAGTAATTCTATCCTATCCTGGAACGTTTCTTGTCATGTGAAGTGTTTAATGTCTGCTATCCCTCCTGTTTCTTCTGTCCCCTCTACTCAGGAGGAACCTGTGATTTGACAGGAGTGCCGGAGGAATATCATGATCTGCGCACGGTCTTCAGTCGGTCCAGAGCCAGCTCCCTTCCTCCTCACCGGTCGTATGATTGTTGTATTGATCTCCTTCCGGGGACCACTCCCCCTCGGGGTAGCTATACTCTCTGTCGGCTCCCGAACGTAAGGCTCTCGAGGATTATCTGTCTGTTTCTCTCGACGCCGGTACCGTGGTGCCTTCTTCCTCTCCCGCCGAGCGGGATTTTTCTTTGTTAAGAAGAAGGACGGTACTCTGCGCCCCTGCGTGGATTATCGAGGGCTGAATGACATAACGGTTAAGAATCGTTATCCGCTTCCCCTTATGTCGTCAGCCTTCGAGATTTGCAGGGAGCCAGGTGCTTTACTAAGTTGGACCTTCGTAACGCTTACCATCTCGTACGCATCAGAGAGGGGACGAGTGGAAAACGGCGTTTAACACTCCGTTAGGGCATTTTGAATACCGGGTTCTGCCGTTCGGTCTCGCTAATGCTCCAGCTGTCTTTCAGGCATTAGTTAATGATGTACTGAGAGACATGCTGAACATTTTTGTTTTCGTTTACCTTGACGATATCCTGATTTTTTCACCGTCACTCGAGATTCATGTTCAGCACGTTCGACGTGTACTCCAGCGCCTTTTAGAGAATTGTCTCTACGTGAAGGCTGAGAAGTGCGCCTTTCATGTCTCCTCTGTCACATTTCTCGGTTCTGTTATTTCCGCTGAAGGCATTCAGATGATCCGCTAAGGTCCAGGCTGTCAGCGATTGGCCCGTCCCTAAGTCACGTGTCGAGTTGCAGCGCTTTCTCGGTTCGCTAATTTCTATCGGCGTTTCATTCGTAATTTCGGTCAAGTGGCTGCCCCTCTCACAGCTCTGACTTCTGTCAAGACTTGCTTTAAGTGGTCCGGTTCCGCCCAGGGAGCTTTTGATCTCCTCAAGAAGCGTTTTACATCCGCCCCTATCCTTGTTACTCCTGACGTCACTAAACAATTCATTGTCGAGGTTGACGCTTCAGAGGTGGGCGTGGAGCCATTCTGTCTCAGCGCTTCCACTCTGACGATAAGGTCCATCCTTGCGCTTACTTTTTCATCGCCTGTCGCCATCGGAGCGCAACTATGATGTGGGTAACCGCGAACTGCTCGCCATCCGCTTAGCCATAGGCGAATGGCGACAGTGGTTGGAGGGGGCGACCGTCCCTTTTGTCGTTTGGACTGACCATAAGAACCTTGAGTACATCCGTTCTGCCAAACGACTTAATGCACGTCAAGCTCGTTGGCGTTGTTTTTCGCTCGTTTCGAGTTCGTGATTTCCTATCGCCCGGGAAATAAGAACACCAAGCCTGATGCCTTATCCCGTCTCTTTAGTTCTTCTGTGGCTTTCTACCGACCCCGAGGGATTCTCCCTGAAGGGCGTGTTGTCGGGTTGACTGTCTGGGGAATTGAGAGACAGGTAAAGCAAGCACTCACTCACACTGCGTCGCCGCGCGCTTGTCCTAGTAACCTTCTGTTCGTTCCTGTCTCTACTCGTCTGGCTGTTCTTCAGTGGGCTCACTCTGCCAAGTTAGCTGGCCACCCCGGCGTTCGGGGTACGCTTGCTTCTATTCGCCAGCGGTTTTGGTGGCCTACTCAGGAGCGGGACACGCGTCGTTTCGTGGCTGCTTGTTCGGACTGCGCGCAGACTAAGTCAGGTAACTCTCCTCCTGCCGGTCGTCTCAGACCGCTTCCCATTCCTTCTCGACCATGGTCTCACATCGCCTTAGACTTTATTACCGGTCTGCCTTCGTCTGCGGGGAAGACTGTGATTCTTACGTTATCGATAGGTTCTCTAAGCGGCACATTTCATTCCCTCGCTAAGCTTCCTTCCGCTAAGGAGACGGCACAAATCATCATTGAGAATGTGTTCAGAATTCATGGCCTCCCGTTAGACGCCGTTTCAGACAGAGGTCCGCAATTCACGTCACAGTTTTGGGGAGTTCTGTCGTTTTGATTGGTGCTTCCGTCAGTCTCTCTTCCGGGTTTCATCCCCAGTCTAACGGTCAAGCAGAAGGGCAATCAGTCGATTGGTCGGCATATTACGCAGCCTTTCGTTTCGAAACCCTGCGTCTTGGGCAGAACAGCTCCCCTGGGCTGAGTACGCTCACAACTCGCTTCCTTCGTCTGCTACCGGTCTATCTCCGTTTCAGAGTAGTCTTGGGTACCAGCCTCCTCTGTTCTCGTCCCAGCTCGCCGAGTCCAGCGTTCCCTCCGCTCAGGCTTTTGTCCAACGTTGTGAGCGCACCTGGAGGAGGGTCAGGTCTGCACTTTGCCGTTACAGGGCGCAGACTGTGAGAGCCGCCAATAAACGTAGGATTAAGAGTCCTAGGTATTGTCGCGGTCAGAGAGTGTGGCTTTCCACTCGTAACCTTCCCCTTACGACAGCTTCTCGCAAGTTGACTCCGCGGTTCATTGGTCCGTCCGTGTCTCTCAGGTCGTCAATCCTGTCGCTGTGCGACTGCTTCTTCCGCAACATCTTCGTCGCGTCCACCCTGTCTTCCATGTCTCTTGTGTCAAGCCTTTTCTTCGCGCCCCCGTTCGTCTTTCCCTCCCCCCCCCGTCCTTGTCGAGGGCGCTCCTATTTACAAGGTACGGAAGATCATGGACATGCGTTCTCGGGACGTGGTCACCAGTACTTAGTGGATTGGGAGGGTTACGGTCCTGAGGAGAGGAGTTGGGTTCCATCTCGGGACGTGCTGGACCGTTCGTTGATTGATGATTTCCTTCGTTGCCGCCAGGGTTCCTCCTCGAGTGCGCCAGGAGGCGCTCGGTGAGTGGGGGGTACTGTCATGTTTTGTTCTTTGATCATGTCTTGTCCCTGTGCTTCCCTCTGCTGGTCTTATTAGTTCTTTCCCTCTTCTCTCTCTCTCTCTCCTCCTCCCTCTCTCCCTCTCCCGCTCTCTCTCTCTATCGTTCCGTTCCTGCTCCCAGCTGTTTCTCATTCTCCTAACGACCTCATTTACTCTTTCACACCTGTCCCCTATTTTGCCCTCTGATTAGAGTCCCTATTTCTCCCTCTGTTTTCCGCTTCTGTCCTTGTCGGATTCTTGTTTGATGTTTGCTGTTCCTGTGTCCTTGTTCCGCCCTGTCGTGTTCTTTGCCTTTCTTCAGATGCTGCGTGTGAGCAGGTGTCTATGTCAGCTACGGCCTGTGCCTTCCCGAAGCGACCTGCAGTCTGTGGTCGCGTCTCCAGTCGTTCCTCTCTATTGACGAGAGGATTTCAGTTTCCTGTTTTGGATTTACCATTGATAATATCCAGGAGAATCATTATTTGTTTAATACTGGAATAAAGACTCTGTTACTATTACGTCGCTTTTGGGTCCTCATTCACCAGCATAACAGGTGTAGGCATAGTAAAGGGTAAACGCAAGCCAACGCAGTTTACCCACCTTTTTCAGAAAAAAATCATTAAAAGTATAGGGAGCATAACTTTTTCCACTGTGACCGGCAATCAGAGTTTACCCACCAATTTTTGTACCACTACATCACTGGCTATCGGTAGGCTTATTTGAAGTTCAAGGTAATAGGCCTACACATTGTAGTCTAGTAAATTGACCATGTGTGTTAGGGTGACCATCCTGTTTTTCCCGGGACAGTTGCAGTGGTGTCCCTACTTTCAGGCTACAAAAAAGGTCAATTTGTCAGCAAGACGCATCAATTAATGTAGCATTAATGTAGGTCTAATCAATGGCAATCACTGAATGTCGTTAGGCACATTGTTTGGTATTTTGTAAACAGATGTATATTTCCATTCATCAGATGGCGCGAGCGTACATGCATTGCACTGTTTGGATTATTTTGGAGTGGGATGAACATGCACAGGTAACCTACTTTTTAAAGTGATTTGTTTGATACGCTGATGAAAACATCATGACTGGTTGTTCTCAGGGTTGGAAAATACATGGTGTCATGTCTACTCTCGCTCCTCCCCTCTGGCGTTCAACGTCGTCAGTTTACTAACCACTGGTCCTGGCAACCATCATTACACGCACCTGCTCTTCATCATGAGGCACACCTGAACTCCATTAACTCACTTATTACCTCCCCCTTTTTTTTGGCACTCCCTTAGGTTCCTTCCCCAGGCAGTATTGCTTCTGTGTGTCATGTCAAGACGCTACTCCTACGTTGTATCATTCCATGTTCGTTGTTATATTAAACTTACCACCTGCACCTGCTTCTCGACTCCCAGCATGTACGTTACATAATACTGCCTTACAAAATGGAAGCAGCAGGAAATCAGAACATCTCCCAGACGGTCGATAAGCAGGGATACCTTCTTCGTCAACACCACGACCAGCTGGCACAACTAGGGACAACTAGTACGCATTCACCTTCCAGACAGTAGCACCGTGGACAGATGCCCACCCAGACCCTCCCCTAGGCTTTAGGTGGTGCGCCCGGAGTTCTCACCTTGAGGGGGGGGGTTCTGTCACGTTCCTGACCTGTTTTCCTTGTTTTTGTATGTGTTTAGTTGGTCAGGGCGTGAGTTGGGGTGGGCATTCTATGTTATGTGTTTCTATGTTTAGGTTATTTGTCTATTGGCCTGATATGGTTCTCAATCAGGGACAGGTGTTTTACGTTTCCTCTGATTGAGAACCATATTTAGGTAGGCTGTTCTCACTGTTTGTTATTTTCCTGTGTCGCTGTCGCCACCACACGGACTGTTTCATTTCGTTCGTTTTGGTTAGTCTGTTCCGTTTCGTGCGTTTTCTTCGTGTTTATGTAAGTTCACATGGTTCAGGTCTGTCTACGTCGGTTTGTTGTTGTTTGTAATTTTCCAAGTGTTTTTTTCGTGTTCGTCTTTGCTTTAATAAATATTCATTATATGTCTTCACAACACGCTGCATTTTGTCTGATCCCTACTCCTCCTCTTCAGACGAAGAGAGGAGAGAAACCGTTACAGAATCACCCACCAACCAAGAAGACCAAGCGGATGTGGGAGAAGCAACAGCGCACGAAGGAAGCAATGGACATGGGAGGATGTTTTGGACGCAAGGGTTGCTACACATGGGAGGAGATCCTGGCATGAAAAATCGCCTCCATGGACAGCGGAGGCAATTTAGGAGAGCAGAGGCCAACCGGAGGAGGAGAACCGGCGTTATGAGGGTACGCGGCTAGGACACCAAACATTTCTTGGGGCGGAGGCTACAAGGGGGTGTGGCGAAGGTTTTCCGGAGCGAGACCTGCGCCACTCGCCCGAGCTTACCGTGGAGAGTGAGGTACGGGCAGCACCGTGTTTGCGGTAAAGGCGCACGTGTCTCCGTGTACGTGTGCTTAAGGCCCCGGTGCGGGTTATTCCACCATCCCCGCACTGCAGGGGCTAGATTGAGGTATTTGAGCCGGGATGTCATAGAGGACCGGGACCAACGCATTACTGCCACCAGTGGTCGTCTTCCTCGGCCGGCATCATGGCACCACCTTAACGCATGTGTCCCCGGTTCCGCCTACCATAGCTCAGTGCGGGTTATTCCACCCTCCCCGCACTGGTCGGCTATACGGGGAGCATGACAACCAGGTAAGGTTGGGCATAGGCTCCAGTGCTTCAGGGAGCCAGTACGCCCTGCATGGTCCGGTATACCGGGCGCCACCTCGACCCGCCCCACCCCAGTACCACCAGTGCTCACACGCACCGAGGGCTTCCTGTGCCGTTCTCCAGAGCCCTGTTCCTCCTCCACGGCACTTAGCCCTGTGGTGCGGGCTCTCCAGCGCCAGTACCTCCAGTTCTCGGTACCATCGAGCACCAAGGCCTCCTGTGCGCCTCCAGAGTCCTGTGTGTGCCTGTTGCGCTCCCCTTACTAGCCTGAAGGTGCGTGTCCTTAGCCCGGGACCTCCAGTTCCGGCACCACGCCCAGCCGACAGTGCGCCTCAGCCGGCCAGAGTCTGCCGTCTGCCAAGCGCCGCCTGAACTGCCCGTTTGTTCTGAGCCTTCAAAGCCACCCGTCTGTACTGAGCCTTCAAAAGCGCCCGTCTGTACTGAGCTCCAAAGCCCGTCCTGTATGAGCCTTCAAAGCCGCCCGTCTGTACTTGAAAGCCTTCAAAGCCGCCCGTCTGTCCTGAGCCTTCAGAGCCGTCTGCCAGACAGGAGCCGCTAGAGCCGTCCGCCAGACAGGAGCCGCTAGAGCCTATCCCGCAGACAGGAGGCAGGCCCGCAAGGAGCCGCTAGAGCTTTATGCCAGACAGAGCCGCCAGAGCCTTCCGCCAGACAGGAGCAGCGAGAGCCGCCAGCCAGCCATGAGCAGCCAGATTCGCCAGCAGCATGAGCAGCCAGAGCGCGCCAGCCCATGAGCAGCCAGAGCCGCCAGCCAGCCATGAGGCAGCCAGAGCCGCCAGCCAGCCATGAGCAGCCAGAGCCGCCAGCCAGCCAGGATCCGCCAAGAGCCAGCCAGCCAGGATCCGCCAGAGCCAGCCAAGCCAGAGATCCGCCAGAGCCAGCCAGCCAGGATCCGCCAGCCAGTCCGGTGTTTGCCCTCATTCCGGTGTTGCCCCTTCTTCCCGGTGTTTGCCCTTAGTGCCGGTGCCTGCCCTAATCCAGTGTGGGGTTCATTTGGAGGGTGGCCATTTGGAGGAGGCTACGGGAAGCGGGGTTTGACTATGGTGATGGTGGACCACGTCGGAGCCGCCACCGTGTGGACAGATGCCCACCCAGACCCTCCCTTAGGCTTTAGGTGGTGCCCGGAGTCGGCACCTTGAGGGGGGGGGGGGTTCTGTCACGTTTCCTGACCTGTTTTTCCTTGTGAGTTGGGTGGCATTCTATGTTATGTGTTTCTATGTTTAGGTTATTTGTCTAAAATGCAACACGCTGCATTTGGTCTTGATCCCGTTACACAGATGGAATGGGCCGGCGGTTCATACGTTATTCAGAAGAGGACTGCGAAAGGGGGTCCAGACAGAACTGGCCTGTCGAGATGACAACCTCTCCTTGGATGCACTAATGCGATGACCATCGCATCTCGAGAACCTACTTCGGAGCGGGCGGCATCTCATACTCTTTCCTCCACTTTCAGTTTTGGAAACACTTCCCCCCCCCCCCCCCCCCCCTAGTGAACACTGTTTCAAGGACAGATTTTTTCCATCTACGTTAACATTGCCAAATCAAACTTTGTGCCAAAAATGATGCAGAAAAATGTATCCATGCTTTTGTTACTTTCTAGGTTAGACTACTGCAATGCCTTACTTTTCCGGTTACCCGGATAAAGCACTAAATAAACTTCAGTTAGTGCTAAATACGGCTGCTAGAATGCCTGACTAGAACCAAATATTTGATCATATTACTCCAGTGCTAGCCTCCCTACACTGGCTTGCTGATTTCAAAGTTTTTACTGCTAACGCTACAAAGCATGACATGGGCTTGCTCCTACCTATCTTTCCGATTTGGTCCTGCCGTACATACCTACACGTCGCTACAGGTCACAGACGCAGGCCTCCTAAATTGTCCCTAGAATTTCTAAGCAAACAGCTGGAGGCAGGGCTTTCTCCTATAGAGCTCCATTTTTTTATGGAATGGTCTGCCTACCCATGTGAGAGCGCAGACTCGGTCTCAACTTTTAAGTCTTTACGGGAAGACTGCATCTCTTCAGTGGTCAGATTTGATTGAGTGTAGGTCTGGCCCAGGAGTGTTGAAGGTGAACGGAAAGGCTCTGGAGCAACGAAACCGCCCTTGCTGTCGTCTGCCTGGCCGGTGCCCCTCTCTCCACTGGGATTCTCTGTCTCTAACCCTATTACAGGGGCTGAGTCACTGCTTATGTGTGCTCTTTCATGCTGCCCCTAGGAGGGGTGCGTCACTTGGGTGGGTTGAGTCACTGACGTGATCTTCCTGTCTGGTTGGCGCGCCCCCCTTGGGTTGTGCCGTGGCGGAGATCTTTGTGGCTTTACTTGGTGTCACGACTTCTGCCGAAGTCGTTGCCTCTCTGTCCCGGCGGTGTTCGGCGGTCGACTCACCGGCCTTCTAGCCATCATCGATCCATTTTTCATTTTCCATTGGTTTTGTCTTGTCTTCCCACACACCTGTTGTCAATCCCATTCATTACCTGTTGTGTATTTAACCCTCTGTTTCCCCCATGTGTTTGTCAGAGATTGTTTTATGTCAAGTGTTGATTCTTGGTGTATAGGTGCGCGACGGGTCCTCGTACCCATGTTTATTTTATGTATGTATATTTCGTGTTGAGGAGCATTTTTGATGTTTCTTGGACATTTATTAAAAGACTCCATTTTACACTCCGTTTGACTCTCCTGCGCCTGACTTCCCTTCCACCTATACACACGTCTCTGACAGAATCTCTGACCAAAATATATGAAGTCAGCAGGAGAGGACACGACGCTCATGGAGGTGCAGGAACGCGTCCGGGAACAAGCGGAGGAGATTGACTGTTTGAGCGCCGTCATGGATCGCATTGTCCAGAATATGGACTGCTGGGAGAGACAGGGAGTTTCTCCAGCGCCTCCACCACCACAACCGGGATCTCCCTTGAATGCGTTTTCCCCTCCTGAACCGAACAAGATCCATTTACCCCTACCCACGGGATACAACGGAGATACTGCCGGCTGCCAGGGTTTCCTCCTTAAACTGATCTTGTATCTGGCCACGGTCTCCCCAGTACCATCCGACCGGGAGAAGAGTTGCACCCTCGTCTCATGCCTCACCGGGAAAGCCCGGGAGTGGGCCAGCGCTGTGTGTAGAGGAGGATGCGGCGTTGGACCATTTTGAGGAGTTCACATGCCATTTCCGGAGAGTATTCGACCACCCACCCGAAGGCAAAGCGGCGGGTGAGCGCTTCTATCATCTGAGGCAGGAGACGAGGAGTGCACAGGAGTTTGCTTTGGAGTTTAGGACCTTGGCTGCCGGCGCTGGATGGAGCGACAGGGCCCTGATCGACCATTACCGTTGTAGTCTACGCGAGGACGTCCGTCGGGAGCTGGCCTGTAGAGACACCACCCTCAACTTCGACCAGCTGGTGGACATGTCCATCAGACTGGACAACATGCTGGCTACTCGTGGACGTCTAGATCGGGGTCTGGTTGTTCCATCCTCCCGCACCCTCTCTCCCGAACCTATGGAATTGGGAGGGATGGTGCGCAGGGAGACCGGAGGGGGTTCCCGCTCGAGCACCATCTATGGTCGCAGAGATCACACTGCTGGTCGGTGCCGGGTTGGTTCCTCTGGGAATAGAGAAGGCAGGCAGGGCACTCTGGCATCACCCCAGGTGAGTAGGCACCATTCTCATCCAGAGCCCTCTGTTGCACTAATGTTTGTCTCTGTCACTTTTCCGGATTTTTCCCTGCATTCCCAGTATAAGGCGCTAGTAGATTCAGGCGCGGCTGGCAATTTCATTAATAAAAATTGAGCTCATAGTTTAGGGATCCCTATTGTTTCTGTGGATATGCCTTTCCCTATTCATGCCTTAGATAGTCGACCATTAGGGTCAGGGTTAATCAGGGAGGTCACCGCACCTTTGTATATGATAACGCAGGAGGGTCACAAGGAGAAGATGAGTCTTTTCCTTATTGATTCTCCTGCATATTCTGTGGTGCTAGGCCTACCCTGGTTAGCTTGTCATATCCCCACTGTTTCTTGGCCACAGAGGGCTCTCACGGGGTGGTCGCAAGAGTGCTCAGGTAGGTGTTTAGGGGTTTCCGTTGGTGCTACTACGGTGGAGAGTCCAGACTAGGTCTCCACCGTGCGCATTCCCCCAGAATATGCCGATTTGGCTCTCGCCTTCTGTAAAAAGAAGGCGACTCAATTACCACCCCATCGACGGGGGGGATTGTGCGATAGATCTCCTGGTAGACGCTGCATATCCCAGGAGTCACGTGTATCCCCTGTCGCAAGCGGAGACGGTGGCTATGGATACATAAGTCTCTGAAGCGATGCGTCAGGGGTTCATTCAGCCATCCATTTCACCCGTCTCTTCGAGTTTATTTTTTGTGAAGAAGAAGGATGGCGGTTTACGCCCGTGCATTGATTATCGAGGTCTCAATAAAATCACGGTGAAATATAGTTACCCGCTACCTCTAAATACAGTTATTGAGTCAATGCACTGGGCACGCTTCTTCACAAAATTGGATCTCAGGAGTGCGTACAATCTGGTGCGTATTCGGAGGGGTGATGAGTGGAAGACGGCATTTAGCACCACCTCAGGTCATTATGAGTACCTTGTCATGCCATATGGGTTGATGAATGCTCCATCAGTCTTCCAATCATTTGTAGATGAGATCTTCAGGGACCTGCACGGGCAGGGTGTAGTGGTGTATATCGATGATATTCTGATATACTCCGCTACACGCGCCGAGCATGTGTCCCTGGTGCGCAGGGTGCTTGGTCACCTGTTGGAGCATGATCTATATGTCAAGGCTGAGAAATGCTTGTTCTTCCAACAATCCATCTCCTTCCTAGGGCATCGGATTTCCACTTCAGGAGTGGAAATGGAGAGCGACCGCATTACAGCCGTGTGTAATTGGCCGACTCCAACCACGGTAAAGGAGGTGCAGCGTTTTTTAGGGTTTGCCAATTACTACCGGAGGTTTATCCGGGGTTTTGGTCAGGTTGCTGCTCCCATTACCTGACTGCTAAAGGGGGGCCCGGTGCGCTTGCAGTGGTCGGCTGAGGCGAACAGGGCTTTTGGACACCTGAAGACTCTGTTTACCTCGGTGCCTGTGTTGGCTCATCCGGATCCCTCTTTGCCATTCATAGTGGAGGTGGACGCATCCGAAGCTGGGATAGGAGCAGTGCTCTCTCAGCGTTCGGGTGTGCCACTGAAGCTTCGCCCCTGTGCTTTCTTTTCAACGAAGCTCAGCCCGGCGGAGCGAAACTATGATGTGGGGGACCGGGAGCTGTTAGCTGTTGTAAAATCCTTGAAGGCATGGAGGCATTGGCTTGAGGGGGCTAAACACCCTTTTCTCATCTGGACTGACCACCGCAATCTGGAGTACATCCGGCAGGCGAAGAGACTGAATCCTCGCCAGGCAAGGTGGGCCATGTTTTTCACTCGTTTTGTGTTTACTCTTACTTACAGACCAGGCTCCCAGAACGTCAAGGCAGACGCATTGTCTCGGCTGTATGACACAGAGGAGCGGTCCATGGATCCCACTCCCATACTCCCAGCTTCGTGTTTGGTGGCGCCAGTAGTGTGGGAGCTGGACGCGGACATTGAGCGGGCGTCACGTGCAGAGCCCTCTCCTCCCGAGTGTCCAGCTGGTCGTCTGTACGTTCCGTCTGCTGTCCGCGACCGATTGATCTATTGGGCTCACACGTCACCCTCCTCTGGTCATCCTGGGATAGGTCGGACGATGCGCTGTCTTGATGGGGGGTACTGGTGGCCCACTTTAGCTAAGGACGTGAGGATTTATGTTTCCTCCTGCTCGGTGTGCGCCCAGTGCAAGGCTCCTAGACACCTGCCCAGAGGTAAGCTTCAACCTTTACCCGTTCCTCAACGGCCGTGGTCGCACCTGTCGGTGGATTTTTTGACTGATCTTCCACCTTCACAGGGTTACACCACGATCCTGGCCGTTGTGGATCGGTTTTCGAAGTCCTGTCGTCTCCTCCCTTTGCCCGGTCTCCCTACGGCCTTACAAACTGCAGAGGCCCTGTTTACACACGTTTTCCGGCACTATGGGGTGCCTGAGGATATAGTGTCTGATCGGGGTCCCCAGTTCACATCAAGGGTCTGGAAGGCGTTCATGGAACGTCTGGGGATCTCGGTTAGTCTTACCTCAGGTTTTCACCCCGAGAGTAATGGGCAGGTGGAGAGAGTTAACCAGGATGTGGGCAGGTTTYTGCGGTCCTATTGCCAGGACCGGCCGGGGGAGTGGGCGAAGTTCGTGCCCTGGGCAGAGATGGCCCAGAACYYGCTACRTCACTCCTCCACTAACCTYACTCCTTTTCAATGTGTATTAGGGTATCAGCCGGTTCTGGYTCCKTGGCATCAGAGYCAGACCGAGGCTCCTGTGGTGGACAATTGGTTTCGGCGCGCTGAGGAAACCTGGGAGGCAGCCCACGTCCACCTTCAGCGCGCCATAAGGCGCCAGAAAATTGGCGCAGACCGTCTCCGCAGTGAGGCCCCGGTGTTCGCACCAGGGGACAGGGTCTGGCTCTCGACCCGAAACCTRCCCCTCCGCCTGCTCTGCCGGAAGCTGGGTCCGCGGTTTGTGGGGCCGTTTAAAGTCCTGAGGAGAGTGAACGAGGTATGTTATAGGTTACAACTGCCCACTAATTACCGTATTAACCCCTCGTTCCATGTGTCTCTCCTCAGGCYGGTGGTGGCTGGCCCGCTCCAGGAGGCTGAAGTGCGTGATGTTCCTCCGCCTCCTCTAGACATCGAGGGGGTCCCGGCGTACTCTGTTCGATCCATTTTGGATTCGAGACGTCGGGCGAGGGGCCTTCAGTACCTCGTGGACTGGGAGGGGTACGGGCCGGAGGAGAGATGCTGGGTTCCGGTGGAGGACGTGTTAGATCCTTCCATGTTATAAGAATTCCACTGTCTCCATCCGGATCGCCCTGCACCTCGCCCTCCGGGTCGTCCCCGAGGCCGGTGTCGACGCGCTGCTGGAGCCGCGCGTCGGGAGGGGGGGGGTACTGTCACAACTTCTGCCGAAGTCGTTGCCTCTCCTTGTTCGGGCGGTGCTAGGCGGTCGACGTCACCGGTCTTCTAGCCATCATCGATCCATTTTTTATTTTCCATTGGTTTTGTCTTGTCTTCCCACACACCTGTTTTCAATCCCATCCATTACCTGTTGTGTATTTAACCCTCTGTTTCCCCTCATGTCTTTGTCAGAGATTGTTGTTGTTAGTGTAGTGTTTATTTTTGTATGAGTGCGGCGACGGGTCTTCGTACCATATTTGTTTATTTTCATTTTCTTATTAGTTTCTTGGACATTTATTAAAAGACTCCATTTTACACTCCGTTTGACTCTCCTGCGCCTGACTTCCCTTCCACCTATACACACGTCTCTGACAATAAGAAAATTTATCCCAATACTTTTGGTCCCCTAAAATGTAGAAAAAGTACTGTAATTTCTAAACGGTTCACCTGGTGTGGATGAAAATACCCTCAAAATAAAGCTGACGGTCTGCACTTTAACCTCAGAGTCATCGTTTTAAATCCAAAGTACAGAGCCAAAACATTCAAAAAATGTGTAATTGTTCCAAACTTTTTGAGCTCACTCTCTGTCCCTCTTGTGATGTTTTTGGTAAACAGACAGACATGAACGTCAATTGCCTGGCTCTGCTTCTGTGAGGGATTACCAGAAGGATTGTAGGAACTGTGTCAGAGGAAAAAGACCCTGGATCATTGGCGGCTTTTGTATCTATGACCATTATTTGATAGCCCAAGCAAAAATATTTGTATATATTACAATGTATTCTGAAATATTTTTCAAAAATGTAATAATATACACCACCGTTCAAACTACCTTGTTTTTGAAAGAAATGCACATTTTTTGGCCATTAAAATAACATCAAATTGATCAGAAATACAGGGTAGACATTGTTAATGTTGTAAATGACTACTGTAGCTGGAAATGGCAGATTATTTATGGAATATCTACATGGGCGTGCAGAGGCCCATTATCAGCAACCATCACTCCTGTGTTTCAATGACACGTTTTGTTAGCTAATCTAAGTTCATCATTTTAAAAGGCTAATTGATCATTAGAAAACCATTTTGCATTTATGTTAGCACAGCTGTAAACTGTTGTGCTGATTAAAGAAGCAACAAAACTGTCCTTCTTTACACTAGTTGAGTATCTGGAGCATCAGCATTTGTGGGTTCGATTACAGGCTCAAAATGGCCAGAATCAAAGAACTTTCTTCTGAAACTCGTCAGTCTATTCTTGTTCTGAGAAATGAAAGCTATTCCATGCGAGAAATTGCCAAGAAACTGAAGATCTCGTACAACACGGTGTACTACTACTCCCTTCACAGAAAAGCGCAAATTGGCTCTAACCAGAATAGAAAGAGTAGTGGGAGGCCCCGGTGCACAACTGAACATGAGGACAAGTACATTAGAGTGTCTAGTTTGAGAAACAAACGCCTCACAAATCCTCAACTGGCAGCTTCATTAAATAGTACCCGCAAAACACCAGTCTCATCGTCAACAGTGAAGAGGCGACTCCGCGATACTGGCCTTCGAGACAGAGTTCCTCTGTCCAGTGTCTGTGTTCTTTTGCCCATCTTAATCTTTTCTTGATATTGGCCAGTCTGAGAGATGGCTTTTTCTTTGCAAATCTGTCTAAAAGGCCAGCATCATTATTTTTACTATATTCTACATTGTAGAATAACAGTGAAGACATCAAAACTATGAAATAACAGGTATGGAATCATGTAACTAACCCAAAAAGTGTTCAACAAATCAAAATATATTATATATTTGAGATTCTTCGAAGTAGCCACCCTTTGCCTTGATGACAGCTTTGCACACTCTTGGCATTCTCTCAACCAGCTTCATGAGGAATGCTTTTCCAACAGACTTGAAGGAGTTCCCACATATGCTTTTCTTTAAATCTGCAGGCCAAATCATCCCAAACCATCTCAATTGTGTTGAGGTCGGGTGATTTGCACAGACCTCAGAAAAAATTGTAGACCTCCAAAAGGCTGGTTCATCCCTAGGAGCAATTTACAAACGCCTGAAGGTACCATATTCATCTGTAAAAACAATAGTACGCAAGTATAAACACCATGGGATCACGAAGCCGTCATACCGCTCAGGAAGGAGACGCGTTCTGTCTCCTAGAGATGAACGTGCTTTGGTGCGAAAAGTGCAAATCAATCCCAGAACAACAGCAAAGGACCTTGTGAAGATGCTGGAGGAAACAGGTACAAAAGTATCTATATCCACAGTAAAACAAGTCTTATATCGACATAACCTAAATGGCCGCTCAGCAAGGAAGAAGCTACTGCTCCAAAACCGCCATAAAAAAGTAAGACTACGGTTTGCAACTGCACATGAGGACACAGATCATACTTTTTGGAGAAATCTCCTCTGGTCTGATGAAACAAAAGTAGAACTGTTTGGCCATAATGACCATCATTATGTTTGGAGGAAAAAGGGGGAGGCTTACAAGCCGAAGAACACCATCCCAACCGTGAAGCACAGGGGTGGCAGCATCATGTTGTGCGGGTGCTTTGCTGCAGTAGGGACTAGTGCACTTCACAAAATAGATGGCATGATGTGGATAGAACATTATGTGGATATATTGAAGCAACATCTCAAGACATCAGTCAGGAAGTTAAAGCTTGGTCGCGAATTGGTCCTCCAAATGAACAATGACCCCAAGCACACTTCCAAAGTTGTGGCAAAATGGATTAAGGACAACAAAGTCAAGGTATTGGAATGGCCATCACAAAGCCCTGACCTCAATCCTTTAGAAAATGTGTGGGCAGAACTGAAAAAGTGTGTGCGAGCAAGGAGGCCTACAAACCTGACTCAGTTACACCAGCTCTGTCAGGAGGAATGGGCCAAAATTCACACAACGTATCGTGGGAAGCTTGTGGAAGGCTACCCGAAACGTTTGACCAAAGTTAAAGACACACTGGGAATTTGATGAACGAAATAACATTTCACATTCTTAAAATAAAGTGATGATCCTAACTGACCTAAGACAGGGAATATTTACTAGGATTAAATGTCAGGAATTGGGAAAAACTGAGTTTAAATCTATTTGGCTAAGGTGTAAACTTCCGACTTCATCTGTAACTGCCTGTAGCTCAGGACCTGAAGCAAGGATCATCAAATCAAATCAAATCAAATTTATTTTATATAGCCCTTCGTACATCAGCTAATATCTAGAAGTGCTGTACAGAAACCCAGCCTAAAACCCCAAACAGCAATCAATGCAGGTGTAGAAGCACAGCGGCTAGGAAAAGCTCCCTAAAAAGGCCAAAACCTAGGAAGAAACCTAGAGAGGAACTAGGCTATGAGGGGTGGCCAGTCCTCTTCTGGCTGTGCCGGGTGGAGATTATAACAGAACATGGCCAAGATGTTCAAATGTTCATAAATGTTCACAAATAATAATCAGGAGTAAATGTCAGTTGGCTTTTCATAGCCGATCATTAAGAGTATCTCTACCGCTCCTGTGGTCTCTAGAGAGTTGAAAACAGCAGGTCTGGGACAGGTAGCACGTCCGGTGGACAGGTCAGTGTTCCATAGCCGCAGGCAGAACAGTTGAAACTGGAACAGCAGCAAGGCCAGGTGGACTGGGGACAGCATGGAGTCATCATGCCCGGTAGTCCTGACGCATGGTCCTAGGGCTCAGGTCCTCCGAGAGAGAGAGAAAGAAAGAGAGAAGGAGAGAATTAGAGAGAGCATACTTAAATTCACACAGGACACCGGATAAGACAGGAGAAGTACTCCAGATATAACCAACTGACCCTAGCCCCCCGACACATAAACTACTGCAGCATAAATACTGGAGGCTGAGGATATTTATATTCTTAATACCATTTGAAAGGAAACACTTTGATTGTGGAAATGTGAAATGAATGTAGGAGAATACAACACATTAGATCTGGTGAAAGATAATTAAAAAAAAAAAAACATTATTTTTTGTACCATCATCTTTGATATGCAAGAGAAAGGCCATAATCTATTATTCCAGCCCAGGGGCAATTTAGATTTTGGCCACTAGATGGCAGCAGTGTATGTGCAACGTTTTAGACTGATCCAATGACCCATTGTATTTCTGTTCAAGATGTTGTATCAAAACTGCCCAAAGTTCCCAAAAATCTTGTTGCAACCCCTAGTACTAGCCTATTCAACCTCTCTTTCATATCGTCTGAGATTCCCATAGATTGGAAGGGGGGAGACACTCTAGACCCAATCTGCTACAGACCTATATATATTCTACCCTGCCTTTCTAAGGTCTTTGAAAGCCAAGTTAACAAACAGATTACCGACCATTTCGAATCCCACGTACCTTCTCCACTATCCCATCTGGTTTCAGAGCTGGTCATGGGTGCACCTCAACAACGCTCAAGGTCCTAAACGATATCATAACTGCCATCGATAAGAGACATTACTGTGCAGCCATATTCATCGACCTGGCTAAGGCTTTCAACTCTGTCAATCACAACATTCTTATTTGCCCCAGACTCAACAGCCTTGGTTTCTCAAATGATTACCTCGCCTGGATCACCCACTACTTCTCTGATAGAGTTCAGTGTGTCAAATCGGAGGGCATGTTGTCCGGACCTCTGGCAGTCTCTATGGGGGTGCCATAGGGGTAAATTCTCGGCAGCTCTTTTCTCTGTGATACATCAATGATGTTGCTCTTGCTGCTGGTGATTCCTTGATCCATCTCTAGCAGACGACACCATCGTTCTGTATACCTCTGCCCTTCTTGGACACTCCAGACGAGCTTCAATCCATACAACTCTCCTTCCGTGGCCTCCAACTGCTCTTAAATGCAAGTAAAACTAAAGTCATGCTTTTCAACCGATCTCGCCGCACCTGCCCGCCGTCCAGCATCACTACTCTGGACTTCTGACTTAGAATATGTGGACAACTACAAATACCTAGGTGTCTGGTTAGACTGTAACTCTCCTCCAGACTTACAGTGGGGGCAAAAAAGTATTTAGTCAACCACCAATTGTGCAAGTTCTCCCACTTAAAATGAGAGAGGTCTGTAATTTTCATCATAGGTACACTTCAACTATGACAGACAAAATGAAAAAAAAATCCAGAAAATCACATTGTAGGATTTTTAATGAATTTATTTGCAATATATGTGGAAAATAAGTATTGGTCAATAACAAAAGTTTATCTCAATACTTTTTTATACCCTTGTGGCAATGACAGAGGTCAACGTTTTCTGTAAGTCTTCACAAGAAGTTTCACACACTGTTGCTGGTATTTTGGCCCATTCCTCCATGCAATTCCTTTAGAGCAGTGATGTTTTGAGGCTGTTGCTGGGCAACACAGACTTTCAACTCCCTCCAAAGATTTTCTATGGGGTTGAGATCTGGAGACTTCTAGGCCACTCCCGGACCCTGAAATGCTTCTTACGAAGCCACTCCTTCGTTGCCCGGGGCGTGTTTGGGTCATGTCATGCTGAAAGACCCAGCCACGTTTCATCTTCAATGCCCCTGCTGATGGAAGGAGGTTTTCACTCAAATCTCACGATACATGGCCCCATTCATTCTTTCCTTTACACGGATCATCGTCCTGGTCCCTTTGCAGAAAAACAGCCCAAAAGCATGATGTTTCCACCCCCATGCTTCACAGTAGTATGGTGTCTTTGGATGCAACTCAGCATTCTTTGTCCTCCAAACACGACGATGGAGTTTTTACCAAAAAAGTTCTATTTTGGTTTCATCTGACCATATGACATTCTCCCAATCTTCTTCTGGATCATCCAAATGCTCTCTAGCAAACTTCAGACGGGCCTGGACATGTACTGGCTTAAGCAGGGGACACGTCTGGCACTGCAGGATTTGAGTCCCTGGCGGCGTAGTGTGTTACTGATGGTAGGCTTTGTTACTTGGTCCCAGCTCTCTGCAGGTCATTCACTAGGTCCCCCGTGTGGTTCTGGATTTTTGCTCACCGTTCTGTGTGATCATTTTGACCCCACGGGTGAGATCTTGCGTGGAGCCCCAGATCGAGGGAGATTGTCAGTGGTCTTGTATGTCTTCCATTTCCTAATAATTGCTCCCACAGTATTTCTTCAACCAAGCTGCTACTAATTGCAGATTCAGTCTTCCCAGCCTGGTGCAGGTCTACAATTTTGTTTCTGGTGTTCCTTTGACAGCTCTTTGGTCTTGGCCATAGTGGAGTTTGAGTGTGTACTGTCTGAGGTTGTGACAGTGTCTTTTATTAACTATAACAAGTTCAAACAGTCCATCTAATACAGGTAACGAGGAGAGACCAGAGAGGCCTCTTAAAGAAGTTACAGGTCTGTGAGAGCCAGAAATCTTGCTTGTTTGTAGGTGACCAAATACTTATTTTCCACCATAATTTGCAAATAAATTCATAAAAAATCCTACAATGTGATTTTCTGGATTTTATTTTCTCATTTTGTCTGTCATAGTTGACGTGTACCTATGATGAAAATTACAGGCCTCTCTCATCTTTTTAAGTGGGAGAACTTGCACAATTGGTGGCTGACTAAATACTTTTTTGCCCCACTGTACATTAAACATCTCCAATCCAAAATTAAATCTGGAATCGGCTACCTATTTCGCAACAAAGCATCCTTCACTCATGCTTTCAAACATGCCCTCGTAAAACTGACTCTCCTACCAATCCTCGACTTCGGCGATGTCATTTACAAAATAGCGTCCAACCCTCTACTCAGCAAATTGGATGCAGTCTATCACAGTGCCATCTGTTTTGACACCAAAGCCCCATATACTCGATATACTGTTTGT
This sequence comes from Salvelinus sp. IW2-2015, assembly GCF_002910315.2. Classification (NCBI taxonomy): domain Eukaryota; kingdom Metazoa; phylum Chordata; class Actinopteri; order Salmoniformes; family Salmonidae; genus Salvelinus; species Salvelinus sp. IW2-2015. Next base: position 25,189,953 of record NC_036875.1, read on the forward strand.
TTACTCCATGTGTAACTCTGTGTTGTTGTATGTGTCGAACTGCTTTGCTTTATCTTGGCCAGGTCGCAGTTGCAAATGAGAACTTGTTCTCATCTAGCCTACCTGGTTAAATAAAGGTGATATATTTTATATTCTTTTAGTAAAAAAATTTGCCTAATTGGTTAATTAATAACTTTTGAAGTTCATAACTGTGCACTCTCCTCAAACAATAGCATGGTAATCTTTTACTATAATTTTTTTATTTTTTTTTTATGTAACCTTTATTTAACTTGGCAAGTCAGTTAAGAACAAATTCTTATTTACAATGATGACCTACCCCGGCCAAACCTGAACGACGCTGGGCCAATTGTGCGCCGCCCTATGGGACTCCCAATCACGGCCGGATGTGATGCAGCTTGGATAGCTACTGTAAATTGGACAGTGCAGTTAGATTAACAAGAATTTAAGCTTTCTGCCAATATCAGATATGTCTATGTCCTGCGAAATGTTCTTGTTTCTTACAACCTCATGCTAATCGCATTAGCCTATGTTAGCTCAACTATCCCGTGGGGGACCCACAAATACTGTAGAGGCTAAACACTATTTTTGCACATAGAGGGAGTGGATGCAACTTATTATGTGACTTGTTAAGCTAATGTTTACTCCTGAACTTATTTAGGCTTGCCATAACAAAGGGGTTGAATACTTATTGACTCAAGACAATTCAGCTTTTATTTTTTAATTAATATGTAAAGATTTCTAAAAACATAATTCCAGTTTGACATTATAGGGTATTGTGTGTAGGCCAGTGACACCAAATCTCAATTGAATCAATTTTAAATTCAGGCTTTAACACAACAAAATGTGGAAGTACTGTGTGAGTACTTTCTGAAGGCACTGTATATTAAAAGTAGAAAGTATGTAAACATTATTACATTATTTAATGACTACTGTATGTACATAGGGCAGCAGTCTCTAAGGTGCAGGGTAGAGTACCTGTTGGTAGCCGATAAGTGACAGTGTCTAAGGTTCAGGACAGGGTACCGGGCGGAGGCCGGCTAGAGATGGAAGCTCTTTATCAGTCTCTCTGTTCCAGTTTGGCTCTATAGAGTGAATCCGTTACAGGTGAGTGGAATTTCTGACCATCAGTGACAATCTCTCAATTCACCTGAAAACCAGCAGTATTGCAGACCTTCAGGCTTGGATTTGAGCATCCCTGCAACGTCCCTCTGCATTTTCAGCTAACAGACACTAGAGGTCTCAATTGAGATACCATTTTGACTGGCAACAAGGTAACGACTAAGCACAGACAGGAAAGCCTGATTAAGAACGTGTGCTCATCGTCACCTTTACGGTTCCCCTCATTCATACCTCCTAATATCTTACCGAACATAACCTTTAAAGGGTAATAAAACAATTATTTAAACTTCATATTCATCCTCTCCATCACCACCCCAACATCAAAATATGTGAAAATGGCAACATAACCTTTAGAGGGAAATATTGCAATTGCTGCCACAACTATTTTTGCTCATTGCCTGCACATAATTGGTTCAAATCACATGATACACAGCAGATGATGTCATCAGAAACACTTATCTTCCTCTATCTTTTTGACTACAAGACATAGAAACGCTCCATTTTCACATACTGTATGTTGATGTTGGGCTGGTGCTGGAGGTGATGAATATGTTAGAAAAGTACCTTGGAACACAGCTTTTAAGATTGGTATGTGTTGAAATACGAACCATTTTGTTGTGGGTGTTTTAGGACCAGAATAATCAAGCCTGTCGAGTTGTCTTACAAAGGAAAATCTGTATTATGAGTGTGTAACTTTCCGACAGAGTATTTGCATAATTTTCTGCCTCAATGACTTTGTTTGCAAGCCGTAGATAATTGGATTTAAATGAGCAGGGACAACATGAAATAGAACAGAAGCCAGTTTTCTCAAATATGGATAGTCTGGAAAGCGATGCAGTATGATGGTTAGAAACCCACTCCACAGCATAATGAGATACACCACCAGGTGGCTTGCACAGGTCTGCAATGCTTTGTTGTTCAGCTCCTTGCTTTTCTTGGTCCAGCAAATCACAGCAATCCTGATATAAGTGACAGCTATGCTTCCCATTGAAGAAGTAAAGAGCAGCACTGTGAAAAAGAGTCCATAAATGTTGTTGATTGAAACGTTCTCACAGGATAGCTTGAACAATGACGCATTGTCACAATAAACATTTAGAATGATTGAACTGCAGCGGGAGAGCCTTATGGTGAGACCCAGTAGGACAGACACTAACACAAGGGAAGCCCCCCAAGCAGACACAGACAGCGTAACTAGAGTTTTTGTTGTCATTATTGATGTGTACCTTAACGGGTAACATATGGCCACATATCTGTCAAAGGCCATAATGATCAGTATCATATGTGAGGCTGATCCAAACGTGTGACTGAAAAAGGCCTGAGTAACACATTGGCTGTACGTGATAAACCTCTCAGTTGAAACAATATCAGCCATGAGGCGAGGCAACAAGACAGTGTTACCAATCAGATCATTTACAGACAGGTTACAGAAGAGGATGTACATTGGTTGGTGCAAATTTCTTTCCTTGATGATGACTATCAGGACACCAATGTTAGACACAAGGAGGGAGAGATAAACAAACAGTATGGAGAAAAACATGGGATACATGAATGTCTGTGAGAATTCAAAACCCTGGATTTGAAGGATATGGCTTGGAAATGACATGTTGTTGTCCATCCTTATAGCAATGCAGGGCGAACCTGAAAAAAGAAGACATACAAATATAAATAAAAATGATTATTATAGGCAGCAATTGTAAATAGAACTTTTAGCACATGCTATTTGTATCTTCTTTTGTGAATGCTGCTAGTCATTTTGAATACCTCAATAAACACATTTGGCAGAGTGAGTAAGAATACCACTGCTGCAATCAGTCAAGAGGAAAACCTGTAGAAAGGTAGTCCTCTAAAGCCATACCTTTACCTTGCTGAAGAGAGTGAGAATCCTGCCACAGGCATCGGTCACATCCTTTTTATCTAAAACACATCCTTAATTTGATGTCAATCAAGTCACGTGATTATCAACCAGTGGCGGTCGGGGCCATTTATTTCTATTACAGCACATTGGATGACTGTGATTCATATTCCGTTCACCCAGCTCAATGTAACATCCATAGGTTTAGGCTACTACATGATACTCTAATTTTCCCTATACCCATCATGAGGTTGTTACAACCTAGCCTATGAATGAAAGTTTACAATGTAGGTGCACAGGTCAAGAGACAAATTAGTGTAATCAAGGTGATAGACAGTGACACATTCAATACAGCCTTGCACGCTCTTGCATCTAGCTGATATAGGGTGTAATCATTAGTCCAACTGTTGCAAATAGAAGTTTCTATTGGACAAATTCAGGTATGTTTATCCCCATTTGGTTCCGTTTACTTCCATTTTTAAGAAACTTTTTTCAACAGAATCGGCTGAATAAATACACCCCTGATCACACGAAAACACAGTTCACTTTCATAGCAGTCACATACAAACATGCTTATTAATTCCTTCTCGCATCTACGCGCTCTCCTCCTCTCATCTTTTCCTTTGCTTGTGGACTTCAGTGCACAACACATCAGCTGTTTGTCACATCAGCTAACCATTACACACAGCCTACATCGTTGTCACCATATTAGCTAAAGTGACGTCATAGTGAATATAACTACGAGAACTAACGTGTTAGTAAACCCACTACAATCATGCAGTCAGCAAACAGTTTAGCAGGTACACCAGCGGGCCACGGTGGCAATAAATTCATAAAACCTTTCCTTGAGTTGGAACAGTTCCAGTGTTGGATAGCCATAGCCAGCTAGCTAACATAGCATCTCTCTCTGTTTGGTGTTTGAGTAGGCTAAACTAGCTAGCTGCATTCGCTAGCTAAGTAGGTGAAAGTGAACAAAATGCAATAAAATATAGCTAGCTCTCTCGCTTTCTCTCTCTTGCTTCTCCTTTATTTTTAAATAAATTAAAACTGTTCAACTACTGTCTTTCTCCCTCTGAGTCAACTACCAACCACATTTTATGCAGGGCAGTGCTAGCTAGCTGTAGCTTATAATTTCACTACTGGATTCATTCTCTGATCTTTTGATTGGGTGGACAACATGTCAGTTCATGCAACAAGAGCTCTGACAGGTTGGAGGACGTCCTGCGGAGGTTGTCATAATTACTGTGTAAGTCTATGAAAGGGGGTGAGAACCATGAGCTCTTAGGTTTTGTATTGAAGTCAATGTACCCAGAGGAGGATGGAAACTTGCTGTCCTCCGGCTACACCATGGTGCTACCCTACAGAGTGCCGTTGAGGCTACTATAGACCTTCATTGCAAAACAGTTTGTTTTAATCAATTATTTGGTGACGTGAATATATTTAGTATAGTTTTATCGAAAAATTATAACTTTTTTAACATTTAACTATTTTTATTTTTACGAAACTCACTGAGGAGGATGGTCCTCCCCTTCCTCCTCTGGGGAGCCTCCACTGTTATCACCATGTGAATTTTCACATCATAGTGTAACGGCAGATTTCCTCTTCTTCGTCTGAAGAGGAGGTGTAGCAGGGATCGGACCAAAGCGCAGCGTGGTTATTGTTCATCATGTTTAATAACGACAAAAAACATGAACACTACAAAATACAAAAACAACAAATGTGAAAAACCGAAACAGTCCTATCTGGTGCATAGACCAAAGAACAGAAGACAACCACCACAAACCCAACACAAAACAGGCTACCTAAATATGGTTCCCAATCAGAGACAGTGACTAACACCTGCCTCTGATTGAGAACCATATCAGGCCAAACATAGAAACGTGAAAACTAGACACACAACATAGAATGCCCACTCAGCTCACGTCCTGACCAACACTAAAACAAAGAAAACACAAAGAAACTATGGTCAGAACGTGACAGTACCACCCCCCCCCCCCCAAGGTGCGGACTCCGACCGCAAAACCTGAACCTATAGGGGAGGGTCTGGGTGGGCATCTGTCCGCGGTGGCGGCTCTGGCGCAGGACGTGGACCCCACTCCACCATAGCCAGGCCGCCGACCCTGGCCTGGGAACCCTACTAAATGGGCCCACAGGACTGAGGGACACTTCTGGACTGAAAGACGCCTCTGGACTGAAGAAGCAGCTCCGGACTGAGGGCAGCTACGGACTGAGGGGCAGCTAGGACTGAGGGGCAGCTCAGGACTGAGGGGTAGCTCATGACTGAGGGGTAGCTCATGACTGAGGAGTAGCTCATGACTGAGGGGTAGCTCATGACTGAGGGGTAGCTCATGACTGAGAGGTAGCTCATGACTGAGAGGTAGCTCATGACTGAGAGGTAGCTCATGGCTGAGGGCAGCTCCGGACTGAAGGGCAGTTCCGGACTGAAGGGCAGCTCGGACTGAAGGGCAGTCCGGACTGAAGGGCAGCTCCGGACTGAATGGCAGCTCCGGACTGAAGGGCAGCTCATGACTGGAGGGGGCTCTGGCAGCTCCTGACTGGCGGGCGTCTCTGGCAGCTCCTGACTGGCGGGCGTCTCTGGCAGCTCCTGACTGGCGGGCGGCTCTGGCAGCTCCTGACTGGCGGGCGCTCTGCAGCCTCCTGACTGGCGGCGGCTCTGGCGGCTCCTGACTGGCGGAAGAGCTCTTGGCGTCTCCTGACTGACGGACAGCTCTAGCGGCTCAGGACAGACGGGCGGCTCAGATGGCGCTGGACAGACGGGCGGCTCAGATGGCGCTGGGCAGACGGGCAGCTCAGATGGCGCTGGGCAGACGGGGAGCTCAGATGGCGCTGGGCAGACGGGCAGCTCAAACGGCGCTGGGCAGACGGGCAGCGCAGGCGGCGCTGGGCAGACGGCAGACTCTGACCTGCTGATACGCACAGTAGGCCTGGTGCGTGGTGCCGGAACTGGTGGTACCGGGCTAAGGACACACACCTCAAGGCTAGTGCGGGAGCAGGAACAGGGCGTACAGGGCTCTGGAGACGCACAGGAGGCTTGGTACGTGGTGCCGGAACTGGTGGTACCAGACTGGGGACACGCACCACTGGGCGAGTGCGGGGAGGAGGCACAGGGCACACTGGACTCTCGAGGCGCACTATAAGCCTGGTGTGTGGTACCGGCACTGGTGATACCGGGCAGAGGGCACGCACCTCAGGGCGAGTGCGGGGAGAAGGAACAGTGCGTACAGGGCTCTGGAGACACACAGGAAGCCTGGTGCGTGGTGTTGGCACTGGTGGTACTGGGCTGGTGCGAGGAGGTGCGAGGAGGTGGCACCGGATAGACCGGACCGTGAAGGCGCACAGGCGCTCTTGAGCACCGAGCCTGCCCAACCTTACCTGGTTGAATGCTCCCCGTAGCCAGGCCAGTGCGGCGAGGTGGAATAGCCCGCACTGGGCTGTGCTGGCTAACCGGGGACACCATGCGTAAGGCTGGTGCCATGTACATGAGGAGTCGCACTGGAGACCAGATGCGTTGAGCCGGCTTCATGGCACCTGGCTCGATGCCCAACCTAGCCCGGCCGATACGAGGAGCTGGGATGTACCGCACCGGGCTATGCACACGTACAGGAGACACCGTGCGCTCTTCCGCATAACACGGTGTCTGCCCGTACTCTCGCTCTCCACGGTCAGCACGGGAAGTTGGCGCAGGTCTCCTACCTGACTTCGCCACACTTCCCGTGCCCACCCCCCCCAAGAAATTTTTGGGGCTGCCTCTCGGGCTTCCTTGCCAGCCGTGTTCCCTCGTAACACCGGTTCCCTTTCGCAGCTGCCTCCGCTCTCCTAGCTGCCTCCACCTGTTCCCATGGGAGGCGATCCCTTCCAGCCAGGATCTTCTCCCATATGTAGCAACCCTTGCCATCCAAAACGTCTTCCCATGTCCAGGAATCCTGACATCGCTGTTGCTGCTGCTGCTGCCCCTGATGCTGCCCGTTACCACGCTGCTTGGTCCTTTTGTGGTGGGTGGTTCTGTAACGGCAGATTTCCTCCTCTTCGTCTGAAGAGGCGGTGTAGCAGGGATCGGACCAAAGCGCAGCATGGTTAGTGTTCATCATGTTTAATAACGACAAAAAACGTGAACACTACAAAATACAAAAACAACAAATGTGAAAAACCGAAACAGTCCTATCTGGTGCATAGACACAAAGACAGAAGACAACCACCCACAAACCCCAACACAAAACAGGCTACCTAAATATGGTTCCCAATCAGAGACARTGACTAACACCTGCCTCTGATTGAGAACCATATCAGGCCAAACATAGAAACGTGAAAACTAGACACACAACATAGAATGCCCACTCAGCTCACGTCCTGACCAACACTAAAACAAAGAAAACACAAAAGAACTATGGTCAGAACTTGACACATAGTCTCAAAAGCTATACTTAGGCTGATTGAAATGACAACTCATCTTGAGGCTCTTGAGAAGGAAATTTTCATGCATTAAAGATTTTGAAAATATTGTGTGAGGGATCACTAACAGAAGCCATCTGGCAACTAGATTTTGAATGATATTGTGTAGCTGTTTGTTAGCCTGGTCCTGGATCTGTTTCCACCGTCTTCATTGTCTCACCATGCAGGCCAACATGGCTGGTTGGTGTGACAATTACTCCATATAGGAGTTGGATAGTCATCACAAAACGTTTTGGGACCAGACTAGCTGTAAGATCAAATACTGATATTTTATACTGATACTGTAAGTGATTTAATTATTCTGGCCTTCACCCTGCTGTAGCCCAGTATGTGTCTGAGAAAATGTACATTGGTTGCTGCATTCAGTCCTTATGGTACATAGATATGCAACAATAAGTTATGCTGTTTAATTATCAGTAAACTAGACCATGCATTATATGCTCAATGTGTATAAATATGTAACAATTTTATGGATGGTGCCATAGGGGCCTACTGTCATACTCTCAACAACGCCTTAGATCTATCATGCTGTGCCCTCGATCAGTGAAATGACACCTGTTTCCGCCTGTCTGCAAGCCCTCGTGGAATTATATCATTTCACTGTAAATTACCCAAGTGGAGCAAGTATATACTTGATATCGACAGCGGGTCAAGTGATAGTGACCTGGCATTGTTTTCCGTTGTTGTTCAAGCTGTTATAGTACAAGGACAAGAGGAACAACTGAGCGCCATGATCACTATGTACTGTAGCGTTTAACAAATCAGGCTAAAAACAAAGGGCTAATTATCTAAGATCCCTAAACTCTAATTCCCACCAGGGAAAGGAACGATGCAATGGAGAGGAAAACACTAGTATGGCTACATGTCCTGTATAAAATAATATGTGTGCATAATCCAAACTGTTTTATAAAAAAAAAACAAGGTGCTCAAACGTTTGGGGCTTGTGGGCCACGGGCTGAACAAATGTATTTAGAAATATAAAAGGTAAACAATATCTTTTTAGGGTTTTTAAACAATAGCTTTTTAATAAGCATTCATAAAATCACACTGTAAATTAAAAGCCGTATAACATGACACATAACAACACATTCTTATTACCAGTATTTAATGCCATGCTCTGGAACTTTGGCAACTACAAAGTATTTTTTGGACACCTCCCAGTTTGGTCTGGATGTGTAAACGTGTAGAGTAGTTAAAATATGCATAATAATATTTAGCAGAATTACTGTTTTACCTCAATATCCACAAAATCCCTAGTTTTAAGGAGCCCGTTTTTCAGGAAGCTGTGTTGTGCCATTTTCCCTTCATTATTCCCCCATTTGGGCAAACCCCCTAGCAATTTGAGTTTGACCAACGAGCTTGCCATATGAGTGACAGCTAGTAAGAGGCACATCATGCACACACAGGAGAGGGAAAGAGAGAGCATAAACGTGGTGCACATATCTGCACATAATGTGACGTAGTATGCAATTTTAGTAGACCGCTTTTGGCTTGCTACTTTCAGAACTACTGGCTAAAAAGTATACAAAAGTACCGGAGAATCTCTTTGAAAGATGTATAAAAACAACTACCAAATTTCAAAATTGCACCTTGTGTATTCAAATTCTCTGACTCTCAACAGTAAGTTGAGTTCCTAAAAAAATGTAAAATGTATACATATTTTTTTTACATTTTGGTAGGGTTAATTTTGTATGTATTTAAAAAAAATCTAAGTCGTCACGGGCCAGAAGATATTTTATTTTATATTTTTGGGGGGAACTTAGTCGGGAACTCAATTTACTACAATAAAACAAAAGAGGATTGTAAAATCAAATTCTTAACCTCCACTCATTAAAATCAGATAGTCCTTCAGAATTAATTAACAAGAACTTACATCTAGTTGTATTCATGTTTTCAATCATACAAATATGAAGAATCTCCTGAAAAATGTTGTCTTTTCAGCACGACTGAAGGCTCCCTATCCTCTTCTCAGTTGGTGGGTGAATTTCTATTTGAACTAATATGGTTCTGTAAAAGATCAGAACATTGTCACCTAGAACATAACATCTTGTTGAGATAACCCGTTAAAGCAATGTTTGGTACAGTTTAGTACAGTGCCATGAGAAATTATTCCACATTTTGTTGCGTTACTGCCTGAAGTCTTTAACCTCTCTCAACCTCTGTCAAATTGATTATTGATCATTGCTTGACAACCATTTTCAGGTCTTGCCATAGATTTTCAAGCAGATTTAAGTCACAACTGTAAATGGGCCACTCAGGAACATTCACTGTCTTCTTGGTGAGCAACTCCAGTGTAGATTTGGCCTTGAGTTTTAGGTTATTGTCCTGCTGAAAGATGAATTAATCTCCCAGTGCCTGGTGGAAAGCAGACTGAACCAGATTTTCCTCTAGGATTGTGCTTAGCTCCATTCTGTTTATTTTTTATCCTGAATAACTCCCCCGTCCTTAACGATTACAAGCATACTCATAACATGATGCAGCAACCACTATGCTTGAAAATATGGAGTGGTACACTCCAAATAAATTTTCCCCTATCACAACACTTTGTATTCAGGAGAAAAAGTTAATTGCTTTGCCACATTTATTGCAATATTGCTTTGGTGCCTTGTTACAAATAGGATGCATGTTTTGGAAATATTTTTTGTTCTGTACAGGCTTCCTTCTTTCACTCTGTCAATTAGGTTAGTATTTTGGAGTAATTATAATGTTGTTGATCCATCCTCAGTTTTCTCCTACAGTAGCTTGCGAAAGTATTCACCCCCCTTGGCATTTTTCCTATTTTGTTGCCTTACAAACTGGAAATGCAAGCGATTTTTTGGTGGTTTGTATCATTTGATTTACACAACATGCCTACCACTTTGAAGATGCAAAATATTTGTTATTGTGAAACAAACAAGAAATAAGACAAAAAACAGAACTTGAGCGTGCATAACTATTCATCCCCCCAAAGGCAATACTTTGTAGAGCCACCTTTTGCAGCAATTACAGCTGCAAGTCTCTTGGGGTATGTCTCTATACGCTTGGCACATCTAGCCACTGGGATTTTTGCCCATTCTTCAAGACAAAACTGCTCCAGCTCCTTCAAGTTGAATGGGTTCCGCTGGTGTACAGCAATCTTTAAGTCATAGCACAGATTCTCAGCTGGATTGAGATCTGGGCTTTGACTAGGCCATTCCAAGACATTTAAATGTTTCCACTTAAACCACCCAAGTGTTGCTTTAGCAGTATGCTTAGGGTCATTGTCCTGCTGGAAGGTGAACCTCCGTCCCAGTCTCAAATCTCTGGAAGACTGAAACAAGGGAAACAGGTTTCCCTTAGGAATTTCCCTGTATTTAGTGCCATCCATCATTCCTTCAATTCTGACCAGTTTCCCAGTCCCTGCCAATGAAAACATGGTGGGATGGTGGGATGGTGATCTCGGGGGGATGACAGGTGTTGGGTTTACGCCAGGCATAGCGTTTTCCTTGATGGCCAAAAAGCTACATCTGACCAGAGTACCTTCTTCCATTGTTTGGGGAGTCTCCCACATGCCTTTTGGAGAACACCAAATGTGTTTGCTTATTTTTTTCTTTAAGCAATGGCTATTTTCTGGCCACTCTTCCGTGAAGCCCAGCTCTGTGGAGTGTATGGCTTAAAGTGGTCCTATGGACAGATACTCCAATCTCTGCTGTGGAGCTTTGTAGCTTTGGTCTATTTGTTGCCTCTCTGATTAATGCCCTCCTTGCCCGGTCTGTGAGTTTTGGTGGGCGGCCCTCTCTTGGGAGGTTTGTTGTGATGCCATATTCTTTCCATTTAAAAAAAAGGGATTTAATGGTGCTCTGTGGGATGTTCAAAGTTTCTGATATTTTTTTATAACACAACCCTGACCTGTACTTCTCCACAACTTTGTACATGACCTGTTTGGAGAGCACCTTGGTCTTCATGGTGCCGCTTGCTTGGTGGTGCCCATTGCTTAGTGGTGATGCAGACTCTGGGGCCTTTCAGAACAGGTGTATATATACTGATATCATGTGACAGATCATGCGACACTTAAATAAAGTCCACCTGTGTGCAATCTAACTAATTTTGTGACTTCTGAATGTAATTGTGTCATGCGGTGGGTGTGGCTGGTGCATGGAAGTCAGGTGCAGGAGAGCAGAGATGAGTGAACAAAGAAGCACTTTACTGAGGCAATAGAAAGAAGAGAACGCAACCGCGTCACAAAAACAAATGCCCAAAGAACAAGTGAGGCAGCACAAAGTACAACAACCAAGTACAATGTACCGGCTGCCACAAATCACGGGTACAAATAAAACCCGGCGCAACCCAGCCGGAAGCGTGCCAACCTAGACAATAAACAATACCCCACACAGACATGGAGGGAACAGAGAGCTAAATACACATAGTAATAATGAGGAGATGTAAACCAGGTATGTGGAAAACAAGACAAAACAAATGGAAAAATGAAAGGTGGAGCGACGATGGCTAGAAGACCGGGGACGACGACCGCTGAACGCCGCCCGAACAAGGAGAGGGGCCAACTTTGGCGGAAGTCGTGACAAATTGGTTGCACCAGATCTTATTTAGGGGACTCATAGCAAAGGGGGTGAATATATATGCACGCACCACTTTTCCATTTATTAAAAAAGAAAATATGTTCATTACATGAAATCCCAATAAAAATCTATTTAAATGACAGGTTGTAATGCAACAAAATAGGAAAAATACCAAGGGGGATGAATACTTTTGCAAAACACTGTATCACAGCTATTAAACTCTGTAACTGTTTTAAAGTCACCGTTGGCCTCATGGTGAAATCCCTGAGCGGTTTTCTTCCTCTCCAGCAACTGAGTTAGGAAGGACGCCTGCTTCTTTGTAACGACTGGTACACCATCCAAAGTGTAATTAATTACTTCATCATGCTCAAAGGGATATTCAGTGTCTGCTTTTTTTTTTTTTACCTATTTACCAATAGGTGCCATTCTTTGTGAAGCATTGGAAAACCTCCCCGGTCTTTGTGGTTGAATGTGTGTTTGAAATTCACTGCTTGACTGAGAGACCTTACAGATAATGTATGTGCGGGGTACAGAGATGAGGTAGTCATTCAAACTCATTTTAAACACCATTATTGCACAAAGCATAAGTCCATAAAACGTATTATGTGACTTGTTAAGCACATTTTTACTACTGAACTTACTTAGGCTTGCCATAACAAAGGGGTTGAATACTTCTTGACTCAAGACATTTCAGTTTTTCATTAAAAAAACAATTATAATTGAAAATGATGGGGTATTGTGTGTAGGTCAGTGACAAAAAAAAATCTAATAGTAATTTATTTTAAATGCAGGCAGTAACACAGCAAAATGTGGAAAAAGTCAAGGGGTTTGAATACTTTCTGAAGGCACTGTGTATGTTTTTGAATAACTAATTCCTCTCCAATTCAGTAGGTTTGTGAAGGATGGTTTATGTCACACCCTGACCATAGTTTGCTTTGTATGTTTTATGTTTTGGTTGGTCAGGGTGTGATCTGTGTGGGCATTCTATGTTGTATGTCTGGTTTGTCTATTTCTGTGTTTTGCCTGATATGGTTCTCAATCAGAGGCAGGTGTTTTGCGTTGTCTCTGATTGGGAACCATATTTAGGTAGCCTGTTTTGTATTGTGGGTTGTGGGTTATTGTCTATGTGTAGTGTTTTAGTATCAGCACTATTTGTTATATAGCTTCACGTTCGTTTGTTGTTTTGTATAGTTTGTCAAGTGTTCTTCGTTTCGTCTTCGTTTATTAAATTAAGTATGTATTCTAACCACGCTGCGTTTTGGTCCGATCCTTACGCCTCCTCAGACGAGGAGGATTACGACGAACGTGACAGTCTAGCAGTGGGTAAAGGGAGGATAGTTAGTCAGCGGCATGGAGTCTTCCATCCCTCAGGATCCTTCAGTATTCCTCCAGTTATGAGAGAGGTTCTGGTGGCCTCGCCCTAACCCGTCATCCACTAACAATGACCAGAGCTTGATTCAATGAATTAACCACCTCCCTGTCCAATAGGGCTCTCTCTCCTGGGTGGGATGATTAACCTATCCCTTCTGACCATTCCCCAGTTCTATACGCCACTTTGGTAAAGAGGCCCGCTTGTATCCACTGCAATCCCATCGGTCAGTGTCCACATATTCCCTTATCCCCTCTAGTTTTAATAGATACTTAATAAATGTTTCTCTCTGCGGACATCCTGACACCTCAGGACGGAAGGGGTAATAGAGACGAGCAGATATTAAATATTCACTTTTAACATATGATTAGATATCCGTTCTGAAGGAGCATCAACATGGATACTATGGTTAGAGCATGCCTGGGCTACAGGCATGGATAATTAAATAAGACATTTCTCTATTGAAATGCATTAGACATTTGAGATATCATCTATATGATTTATCTCATCAAAATATGTGTAATGCTACCAAACTATAAGGCAGAGGCCTAACTTGAACTTGTGATGCCTCAGTGGTATTTTTTATCAACATGCTTCATTAGCGAGAGATGAAGACTCCAATAACTGGCAAGAGGTTTCTGAAGTCCCAACGGATTAATTACAACAAGAGACAGTTAATGAGACATCATATAATCAGCTCTCTACGGTGCTCATTAATACATGTTTTTTTACATCAAGATGACACAGTCTCTTCTAACTGATGTAATCATGGAATTAAGTAGCCACGGTGAACTGTATTAGATGAATAATGGTCAAAACATGGAATACTAGATGGGACCTTTATAAGACGGTAAAAGTTAAAAAGAGACATCCTGACTTGTAACAGAGAGTATTATAATTATAAAACATGTATCAATAACTTGTTTTTAGATATCAGTGATATTTAAAAATCAACTACGTCTTACTGTATTGTCTATTGTATATGTACAGGAAAGGCGAGGGGCAGTGATGGTAAGGCATCTGAATGAGACTTGAGCTCCCCTACAGGTAACAAAACATTGGGGTAGTCTCTCTTCATATTGATCATTTGACAGAGATGTGCGCCGACAGCAAGACACATCAATCTCACCAGAGAACGCATCCGAGTGAGAGAAACAGCGCCCCCTGTACGTGTAGCCAATGTATCAGATGCTGTCTGGTCAAAAGGAGCATGACTTGACTTTCTCCGGTGAGATAGATTCAGCTACATGCAAATTGAATGACAATTTCGAGACAAGAAAGATGAATTATTATTTGTTTTATTTGTTTTTAGTTTAATATTTTCCAATTGGCATCCATGAATACACACCACTGTGTAGGCAAATCACTGAATGACATCACACTGTCTCCTACCATTCATCAAATGGTGGGTGCACAGTAGACTGTTTGGAATGATTTGGAGTGGACCAACGTGCTCAGGTAGCCTACTTTTTGGAGTGATTTGTTTGACAATCAGATGAAAACATCATGACTGGTTGTGTTCATGCCACATAAAACATATGTCAATTGACATGTCTTTATTTTAACCTTTATTTAATTAGGCAAGTCAGTTAAGAACAAATTCTTATTTACAGTACTACAGTCCTACAGTCCTACTTAGGTTTGGACTTTAATAGGGTATCTGGACTTAAAAAAAAAAAAATTACAACTTTTTCACTACCTTTCTAAAGAAAATATGTACTTTTTACTCCCATACATTTTCCCTGACACCCAAAAGTACTCGTTACATTTCGAATGCTTAGGCAGAACAGCAACATCCCCCAATTCACACACCTATCAATATAAAGCAATGTCATCCCTACTGCCTCTGATCTGGTGGACACACTAAAAACAAATACTGTGTTTGTAAATGATGTCTGAGTGTTGGAGTGTGTCCGTCTGTCTGTAAAATGTTTTTGTTGTGCCGTCTGGTTTGCTTAATTAAAGGATTTTGATATACGGTATAGAATTTACTTTTACTTTTGACTTTTACTCAAGTATGACAATTGAGTAATTTCCCCCCCACTCTACTTAAATACATTTTATACCAGATAGTTTTAGATTTATACTCAAAGTACTAATTTACTGGGTGACTTTCACTTTTAATTGAATCATTTTCCATTAAGGTATCTTTACTTTTACTCAAGTATGAAAGTTGAGCACTTTTTTCACCACTGGATAATACAAAACATATTGTATAAATCACGTGCATGAGCAGTGCCGATCACTCCGGCCTGGATAGATTTGCGCCCCCCGCCTAGCTACAGCGAAAATGAATGGGCAACCATGGCGCCACTTCCTGTCTGTAAAGCCCTTAACCCTAACCCTGATTATATTGAATTCATTCATTATAATTTCAAGTCGAACCCATGCTAACTAAGTTGATCCTTTTAATTTTGCAATCAAAGCTCCACTATCTCATGGGATTCTAAGACTGACTCATAACAGTCAGAAGGCAGCAATAAAAGAACGCTTCAACGTCCAATACGTACAAAGCAGTGCTCCACCCTGGAGGCACCTACATCTTCTCAAGATTCATGCTGTGCTGTTCGTGGAAGGTGATGCATTGTATTGTATATTAAACATGTAGCCGATTTCATGTACATAGTTCTTAGACTCATTGTCAACATTGTTCTCTCTAGGTTTCCAGCACCACTCTGGTGAGCTCTGATGGAGAACGTATCCTTCACCCTCAGCTATAAGTTAACTCTGGACCCATTTTCTATTCCACCTGGTGGAAAGTATCCCATCTTTTTCCTGGGCATAGCTATCTATTCATTTGGTGTGTTCTGCAACCTGACCTTACTGTCCGTCATCGTCATGCAAAGGAACCTTCACAAACCCATGTATTTTATTCTCTTCAGTCTTCCTCTCAACGATCTGATAGGAATCACTGCAATGCTCCCAAAGGTGCTGTCAGACATTGTGACTGAGACAAACACGGTCTTTTACCCTCTCTGTGTTATTCAGGGGTTTTTGCTCCACATGTACGGAGGTGCGATTCTCTTTATTCTTGCGGCTATGGCCTTTGATCGTTATGTTGCCATCTGCCAGCCGTTGAGGTACAGTACTATTATGACACCCAGGAATGTGGCAGTCATTATTTTACTGGTTTGGGGTCTTGACCTCCTCTTGATCCTACTGCTGTTCTCTCTGCAGATAAATCTGCCCCGGTGTAGATCCTCCATAATGAATGTGTTTTGTGATAACCCCTCCCTTCTTAAACTCACCTGTGGTAATACTACACTGAATAATGTCATAGGACTGTTTAACACAGCACTCATGCAGATTATAAGTGTATCCATTCAGATTTTTTCCTATGTGAAGATTCTGATCACTTGCTTGGTTACAAGAAAGTCTGACGCTAAGAGTAAGGCTTTGAACACCTGTGTGGCACAGTTGGTCATATTCTTCATATTTGAGGTTGTAGGAACCTTCACAATTTTATCACACAGATTCAAGAATGTCTCAGCTGACTTGCAAAAGATTATGGGCATGCTCATCTTTCTAGTATCTCCACTTATGAATCCAATTGTATACGGGCTGAATGCAAGTGAAATACGAATCTCCCTACTGAAAGTATTTCTCAACAAAGTATCAGCCTGAACCAATTATAAACATGGTGTGTGATGATGGTTTACAGTCCCAATTAGACCAGATGTGGGGCAGTGTATGAAAAGAATTAGTTGCGTAATACTGCCTGTTGCTAGTTCATCACTATATCTGTGCTTTGTATTAGTAAGCAATGCACAGTATAAACGTTGTGGTTCGAGCCCTGAATGCTGATATACCATCGGCTGAAGGTCGTGTTATATCAAACCGTATACCATGGGTGTGACAAAATATTTATTCTTACTGCTCTGATTACGTTGGTAACCAGTTTATAATAGCAACAAGGCACCTTGGAGGTTTGTGGTATATTGCCAATCAAATAAAATGTTATTGGTCACATACACGTGTTTAGCAGATGTTATTGCAGGTGTAGCRAAATGCAATATCCCACGGCTAAGGGTTGTATCCAGACACTCCGTGTTGAGTCGTGTATTAGAACCGTGATATATTGGCCATACACCACACCCCTTCTGGCCTTATTGCTGAAGTATACCATAGCTTCAAATCATTAATCAAACTATCCTTTCAACCTCATGGACCGGCAGTCCCTGAATCCCCAGCCCCATCTCTCAGTTTACCAAACAAAGTGACTGGCTGTTGAAATTAGAGATTGTGCTTTTAAGTTGTATCCCTTCACCTTATCTTTATTTACATCTCAAGGTTTCTTGGTATTTTTTGTTTGTATTTTTATTTAAAAATGTTCAGCTTTAGAAAGCATTTAGACATGTTTCCAGAGGGGAAACTTACAAAGTTAAACAATAAGGTAAAATATGGGAGGGAACACTTAAAAAAAATATATGTTAAGGTCCAATCTGTGATTGGTACGTCAATTTTTGGACTTTAACTTAATTAATAATACCCATTGGTTCTTGAAAAATACAGTATAATTCTAAATGCCTCATTATCTTAGTTCAAGTGTCGTACCAACATCAGGACCCACTCATGGTTAAAACTATMATTTTGATATCAGGGATGGTCAGTTCTTGCATCTATAGCTCTGTCTATAAATTTGAGAAAGGTTACAGTTATCCAGACCCTTTTTTAGCTCAGTTGGTAAAGCATGGTGTTTGTAACGCCAGCATAGTGGGTTTGATTCCCAGGACCACTCATATATAAAATGTATGCAAGTTTGACTATAAGTGGCTTTGGATAACAGCATCTGCAAGTTGTCTGTTTACCAAAACAGTGGTGAGTTGTCACTTTGTTATTGTTTGAGCTGCAGATTGCCCCTTAAAAGTAAATAGTATAAATACTATTTTCTGCCCTTGATTTGTATAGCACAAGGAGTAATTTTGCTTGTATTTTTCCCCATAACATTTTTATTTAATATTTGATTGTTTTCTAAATGTACAATTTATTTTCTACTTTGGACTCAATTCAATCTGTAAGGCTGAAACGTAACAGATTCTGTGATATAAATGTAAAAGTACATTTCCAATACAGCCGTCACACCGTATGCAGGCAGCGTTTACTGTGAATGCAGTCTCCGCTAAAGCGGAAACATTAATATGTGCTGATGTTGTGATTTTACAATAAAGTCTTTTCATAGGTCATTACTGTATTCAGAAAGAAAGTGAAATTTTATTGGTGTTAACGTTTAAAATATACATTAATACTGTCTTGTATGTACAGAATGTGTTCATAGATCACATAGCCAATGTTATACCTACACTAATTTACCACAACATCATCATGTATTTAGATACAGTAATTAATACATCTGTCACAGCCGTTTAAAGGAGTGGACCAAGGTGCAGCGCGATTGGAATACATCTTTTAATTCAACGAAGAACACTTAACAAACGAACAACCGAACAACCGAACAACCGAACAACCAACTTAGTGCTCACAGGCAACTAAACATGGACAACTACCCTCCAAACCAACATGGAAAATGGCAACCTAAATAGGT
Source organism: Salvelinus sp. IW2-2015 (assembly GCF_002910315.2). Classification (NCBI taxonomy): domain Eukaryota; kingdom Metazoa; phylum Chordata; class Actinopteri; order Salmoniformes; family Salmonidae; genus Salvelinus; species Salvelinus sp. IW2-2015. The sequence goes on from NC_036875.1 coordinate 25,208,840, forward strand.
TCCCCAATCAGAGACAACGATAAACAGCTGTCTCTGATTGGGAACCCACTCAGGCCACCATAAACCTACAACCCCTAGACAATACAAAATCCCCATAGATAACAAAAAACCCTAGACAATACAAAAACTAAACAAACCACCCCTTGTCACTCCCTGACCTAACCAAATAATAAAGAAAGCAAATATAACTAAAGTCAGGGCGTGACAACATCAACATGCAATCATCCCAACAACCAATGACTTAGTCTTGAGTTACGTCAGAATGTGTGAGTGGTTCTCTGGGATTACAATCACATGAATCTGTTTCAAGTCATTTAGCAGACGCTCTTATCCAGAGCGACTTACAAATTGGTGCATTCACCTTATGATATCCAGTGGAACAACCACTTTACAATAGTGCATCTAACTCTTTTAAGGGGGGGGGGGGGTTAGAAGGATTACTTTATCCTATCCTAGGTATTCCTTAAAGAGGTGGGGTTTCAGGTGTTTCCTTTAAATAACTCACTACTGCACAACGAGTTAGGGCAATATTTCTGCTAGTGCCGCAGCTCTGTCCAAACTAGTTCAGAAAGATTGGCAACATAGTAGCAGGGTATTGTTTGCTCTTAGACAACATGTGACAGAGAGATAAACCCTCAGGTAAGCTATACCACTCATCTGAATAACATTCCGTATACTTACATACACATTGCTTTAATGCAGAGTACATGTTAAGATAAAGACAATATGTGTTTACAATTATAAACTACAATATAATTACATTTCAATTCACCATCTACAGTGACTGAATATAACCAATCTGAAAATTCAGTAAATATGTTAATAAGAACCTTACATTAAGCTAGACTGGAGCTAACTAGCTTTAGATACAGTTTTGCTAGTATTGAGTCAGATTTGCATACCAATTAGTTGAATAGTACTTTAAAATGTGTACATTAGATTTGCTTTTCTTCCTTTACAGGTATTTGATGATGTCGGTCCAGACTCTTAATCAGACATTCAGTTACCACTTGCAGATTGCCAGTTTTGACATCCCTACCCCATTGACCTACCCTGTGTTCATCATGGGTCTCCTGCTCTATCTGTTCTCTATTTTCTGTAACCTGACCATCATGCTGTTGATCATCACACAGCGGACTCTCCACAAGCCCATGTTTTACATCCTCTTCAGTCTCCCCCTGAATGACCTGCTAGGAATCAGCTCTATGCTACCCAGGGTGTTGTCAGACATCGTGACGCAGACTCACTCTGTGTACTACCCCACATGTGTTTTTCAAGCTTTTCTTTGCCACATGTACGGGGGTGCTGTGCTTTTTGTACTTGCAGCGATGTCAATTGATAGATATTTTGCCATTTGCAAACCACTGCAATACCCCTCGATCATGACACCTTTTACACTATGTGTCATTATATCAGCTGCTTGGGGCCTGGACATGGCCATGATATTGACCCTGTTTGCTCTTCAGTCCCGAGTTAAGAGGTGCAAGGCTTACATACTAAATATCTACTGTGACAACCCCTCTCTACTTCGCCTCTCATGTGGAGAAGATCTCACAACTAACAACATTTATGGTTTGGCTATGACAGCGGTTATGCAGATGATCAGTGTTGGTATTCAGCTATTTTCCTACATTAACATTCTTGTAATATGCATAATTAATCGACAATCTGACACCAAGAGCAAGGCTGTGAACACCTGTGTTGCTCAGCTAGTGACATTTCTCCTTTTTGAATTGACTTCCACCTTTGTAATACTGTCATATCGCTTTCAGAACATACCTCCTAATGCACAGAAACTGTGCGGTATGATGATCTACCTGCTCCTACCAATTATTAATCCAATTATATATGGGATGAAAACAAAGGACATCAGAACAGCATTTGTCATGGTCGTGAGGAAGAAAAAGATAGCGTTCAAGTGAACATTTCATGAATGTCAGCTCCACACTGGTTTCCTGTGTGTCTTAGGGCTCATGTGTATATCTCCGCTAATCAAATGGAAAATGAATCTGTTTTGGGGCAACATCGACATACTCTGCTGATGTAGTGTAGGCCGATCAATACCCTGTCATAGTAAAATACCGAACATCTGTTTAATACCTTTCTTCCTTGACTTGTTTTGAGAATACTATTCAATCGCATTGTGTAAACTGGACATGTTAGGCAGTGGCCTTTTTAAAGGTTTGTTTTACTCGTACATTTTATGGGATATTTTAATATATGCATGAAGTTGTTTCATATAAATTGATATATTGCAAGGTGACCTCAGCGTGGAAAATTCTGTCATGTGAATGAGTAGTCCTGCAATTTCCCAAGCCACCCAGACTGAACCACTTGGTGCTGTATTATATTGTTCAATCAGCCAATCAACCCTATGACATATTATCAATAAGTGTCATTAGGAATGTGAATGTGATTACAAATTATTAAATTGAAAATGACCTGCTTCAGTCTATGAAAGCCTCTTTTGTCATTGGACTCGAGCAGACTATGAGACAGCTGTATGTGTAATTGGTAATCTTACCCAGTCCCAATGATTTAACTAAGGCCTTTAGACGGCTTTATGGTTTACACAGTCCCAATGACGTAAAGGCCCAGTGCAGTCAAAAATGTGATTTTTCTGTGTTTTATATATATTTCCACACTTAATAATATGAAATTGTGAAAATAAGACAATGCCCTTTTAGTGTAAGAGCTATTTCAAAACATTTCAGCCTGTTTTGGTGGAATGGCTTTTTGGTCCCCAGGCAGTAAATTCGTTAATAGACCAATAAGAAATAGTTCCAAACATCTCTGCCAATAACAGCTAATATTCCATTTTTCACTCCCCACTAAGTAGACTCAGTCCTAGCAAAATTCATGATTGAGAAATAGCTCTTTGCAATTTTTGTTTCTTTTTGACCATTTTAATTGAAAACAATCACAGTAAGGTACTTAATTGTTACCCATGTATGATTTGATATTGAGATAAAAACAGCTGCATTGGACCTTTAAGTAAGGCATTGTGGTTGTGTACTATTCGGTTAGGAGGTGTGACTGTTAGGGGGCAGGTGTGACTACAGCTGTACTCCACAACCGGGACAGCAGCACCATGGAAACCCAAGTAGACTTCCTTTTGTCTCTCTGTCACAGTTTACCTGTCTTCCGGGGCTGTATCTATAATCACCACAGTACTTTGAGCTTAGACAGTCTGAGCTTGGTCTACCGATATGCATACTGGTTTCACTCACATTGGGCTGTTTTAAAAGGATAGTTCAGACAAACTTCAAGTGTACAGATAACTGGCTAGTATATAGATTATGAAAGTCAGCAACCGAAAACTGGCTTAGTTTACCTACTCACAACATATCATTATCATCATTGAATGCCAAACAATGGGAGGGGTAGAACCAGTGCTTGACTTGGACTGAAATAGGTGCCGGTACTCATTTTGGGTGCCGGTACTGTTAATATTTAGGTGCAGGAACTCCACAATACTTTTGAGCTAATATTCTATAAAAGGAACAAGAGATCAAGCAGTAGACCATGTGTGGCACTAACATAAAACTGCAAAAAATGTTGGAAAGAAAGGAACTGAAATGTCCTGAGTACAAAGTGTTATGTTTGAGGAAAATTCAACACATCACTAAGTACCACTCTTCATATTTTCAAGCATGGTGGTGGCTGCATCATGTTTAGGGTATGCTTGTCATCAGCAAGGACTAAGGAGTTTTTTTATGATAAAAATTAACTGATTAGAGCTAAGCACAGGCAAAATCCTAGAGGAAAAATAGACGTTCAGTAAACTGGTTCAGTCTGCTTTCCAACAGACACTGGGAAATTCACCTTTCAGCAGGACAATAACCTAAAACACAAGGCTAAATATAAACTGGAGCTGCTTACCAAGAGGACAATGAATGTTCATGAGTGGCCTAGTTACAGTTTTGACTTAAATCGTCTTGAAAATCTATGGCAAGACATGAAAATGGCTGTCTAGCAAGGATCAACAACCAACTTTAAAAAGTTGGTTGAATTTAAAAAAGATTAATGGGCAAATATTGTACAATCCTGGTGTGTATAGACTTACCCAGAAAGGTGCCAAAGCAATAAGACCCAAGGGGGTGTGGTATATGGCCAATATACCATGGCCAAAGCTTGTTCTTAGGCATGTGCCTGGACACAGCCCTTAGCTGTGGTATACTGGCTATATATCACAAACCCCTGAGCTGCCTTATCGCTATTATAAACTGATTACCGACGTAATTAGAGCAGTAATGCAGTAATTAGAGTAATAATGTTTTGTCATACCAGTGGTATATGGTCTGATATACCACGTCTGTCAGCCAGTCAGCATTCAGGATTCAAAACACCCAGTTTATAAGATGTCTTGACTCAGGGGGTTGAATACTTATGTAATCATGATATAGTAGTGTTTTATTTTTCTTTAATTATTTACAATTTTTTTCATTTTTCTTCCACCTTGACATTACAGAGAATTTTGTGTAAATCGTTGACAAAAAATGTACAGTTAAATCCATTTGAATCCCATCTTGTAAAACAACAACAATTGGAAAAAGTCAATGGGTGTAAATACTTTCTGGAGTCACTGTTAATATTGGAATAGAGTTGTTTTAAAATGTTATCATCAACTAGATCAGGGTTCCCCAAACTCGGTCCTGAGTGCTACAGCTTTCTTCTCTCAGCTGGTGGTGAGCATCCTGGCTCAGAATAGGTCTATCTCCTACCCTGTATGCTACCCCCGGGCTCTGCTCATCCACCTGTACGGAGCTGGCTCCTTCACTATCCTGACTGCCATGGCTTATGACAAGTATATCGCTATCTGCTGTCCAAGAAAGCGAAGGTAACCTGCCTAAATGACTAGCGCCCCGTAGCACTCATGTCTTTAGCCATGAAGTGCTTTGAAAGGCTGGTCATTACTAGCCTCGAGCTAGGGCCATCTCCCGGCTAGCCAAAGAGGTCGACCAGCCAATTCTTGGGCTACAATACCTCTTTTGCCAAATGGCCTAGACCCTTTACTGCCGAAACGGAGACCCGCCGATCCATCATGACTGGTCTGCCGACGTAACCGTCCGAGGTGGTTTTAACAGGCTCTTTTGTTGCGACGTCACCGGATGCCCATCTGCTAGCCCTTGCCCGCTAGCTGTCTGCATCGCCGTGTCTCCAGCTCGCCTAGCATAGCAGCGACTACTGAATTGGCTCCCTGACTCATCTAGTGCTTCTCATTGGACCCTATGATCACTTGGCTACACATGCCTCTCCCTAATGTCAATATGCCTTGTCTATTGCTATTTTGGTTAGTAATTATTGTCTTATTTTACTGTAGAGCCCCCAGTCCTGCCCAATATGCCTTAGATAGACCTTTTGTTTCACCCCCACACATGCGGTGACCTCGCCTCACCTGGTGCCCCTAGAGACATATCCTCTCTCATCGCCACTCAATGCTTAGGTTTAGCTCCACTGTACTCACATCATATCATATGCTTGTCTGTACATTATGCCTTGAATCAATTCTTCCGCGCCCAGAAATCTGCTCCTTTTACTCTCTGTTCCGAAAGCACTATACAACCAGTTCTTATAGCCTTTAGCCGTACCCTTATCCTACTGCTCCTCTGTTCCTCTGGTGATGTAGAGGTTAACCCAGGCCCGGCAGCCCCCAGCACCACTCCCATTCCCTAGGCGCTCTCATTTGTTGACTTCTGTAACCATAAAAGCCTTGGATGTTTGTTTTATTCACTGCTTTAGCACACTCCGCCACCCCTGATGTCCTAGCCATGTCTGAATTATGGCTTAGGAAGGCCACCAAAAATCCTTACATTTCCATCCCTAACAATAACATCTTCCGACAAGATAAAACTGCCAAAAGGGGTGGAGTTAGCCTGCAGAGTTCTATCATACTATCCAGGTCTGTGCTCAAACAATTTGAGCTTCTACTTTTAAAAATCCACCTTTCCAGAAACAAGTCTCTCACCGTTGCCGCTTTTTATAGACCCCTTCAGCCCACAGCTGTGCCCTGGACACCATATGTGAATTGACTGCCCATCTATCTTCAGAGTTCAAACTGTTAGGTGACCTAAACTGGGATATGCTTAACACCCCGGCCGTCCTACAATCTAAACTAGATGCCCTCAATCTCACACAAATTATTAAGGAATCTACCAGGTACAACTATAAATCCATAACCATGGGCACCCTCTTAGATATCATCCTGACCAACTTTCCCTCTAAATACACCTCTGCTGTCTTCAACCAGGATCTCAGTGATCACTGCCTTATTGCCTTCGTGCGTAATGGGTCCGCAGTCAAACGACCACCCCTCATCACTGTCAAATGCTCCCTAAAACACTTCAGCAAGCAGGCCTTTCTAATCGACCTGGCCCGGGTATTCTAGAAGGATATTATCCTGTCAGTAGAAGATGCCTGGTTGCTCTTTAAAAGGGCTTTCCTCGCCATCTTAAATAAGCAAGCCCCATTCAACAAAGGTAGAACTAAGAACAGATATAGCCCTTGATTCACCCCAGACTTGGCTGCCCTTGACCAGCAACAAAATATCCTCTGGCTTTCTGCATTAGCATCGAATAGCCCCCGCAATATGCAACTTTTCAGGGAAGTCAGGAACCAATATACTCAGTCAGTTAGGAAAGCTAAGGCTAGCTTTTTCAAGAATAAGAGCACCTCCTCCCAGCTGACCACTGTACTGAGGCTAGGAAATGCTATCACCACCGATAAATCTACGATAATCGATCATTTCAATAAGTATTTTTCTACAGCTGGCCATGCTTTCCACCTGGCTACCCCTACCCCAGCCAACAGTTCAGCACCACCTGCAGCACCTTGCTCAAGCCCCCCCCCGCTTCTCCTTCACCCACATCCAGACAGATGATGTTCTAAATAAGCTGCAAAATCTGGATCCCTACAAATCAGCTGGGCTAGACAATCTGGACCCTCTCTTTCTAAAATTATCCACCAAAATTTTTGCAACCCCTACTACTAGCCTGTTCAAACTCTCTTTCGTATCGTCTGAGATCCCCAAAGATTGGAAAGCTGCCGCGATCATCCCCCTCTTCAAAGGGGGAGAAATTCTAGACCCAAACTGTTAAAGACCTATATCCATCCTACCCTGCCTTTCTAAGGTCTTCGAAAGCCAAGTTAACAAACAGATCACCGACCATTTCGAATCCCACCGTACCTTCTCCACTATGCAATCTGGTTTCCGAGCGGGAGATAGGTGCACCTCAGCCACATTCAAGGTCCAAAACGATATCATAACCGCCATCGATAAGAGACAGTACTGTGCAGCCGTCTTCATCGACCAGGCCAAGGCTTTCGACTCTGTTAATCACCACATTCTTATCGGCAGACTAAGCCTTTGATTCTCAAATGACTGCATCGCCTGGTTCACCAACTACTTCTCAGATAGAGTTCAGTGTGTCAAATCGGAGGGCCTGTTATCCGGACCTCTGGCAGTCTCTATGGGGGTGCCACAGGGTTCATTTCTCGGGCCGACTCTTTTCTCTGTATATATCAATGATGTTGCTCTTGCTGCTGGTGATTCTCTGATCCACCTCTACGCAAACAACACCATTCTGTATACTTCTGGCCCTTCTTTGGACACTATGCTAACAAAGCTCCAAACAAGCTTCAATGCCATACAACTCTCCTTCCGTGGCCTCCAACTGCTTTTAAATGCTAGAAAAACTAAATGCATGCTCTTCAACCGATTGTTGCCCGCAACCGCCTGCCCGACTAGCATCACTACTCTGGACGGTTCTGACTTAGAATAAGTGGACAACTACAAATACTTAGGTGTTTGTTTAGACTGTAAACTCTCCTTCCAGACTCACATTAAGCATCTCCAATCCAAAATTAAATCTAGAAACGGCTTCCTATTTCGTAACAAAGCCTCCTTCACTCATGCTGCCAAACATACCCTCGTAAAACTGACTATCCTACCGATCCTCGACTTCGGCGATGTCATTTACAAAATAGCCTACAAAATAGTCTACTCAGCAAACTGGATGTAGTCCATCACAGTGCCATCCATTTTGTCACCAAAGCCCCATATACTACCCACCACTGCGACCTGTATGCTCTCGTTGGCTGGCCCTCACTACATATTCGTCATCAAACCCACTGGCTCCAAGTCATTTATAAGTCTTTGCTAGGTAAAGCCCCACCTTATCTCAGCTCACTGGTCACCATAGCAACACCCACCCGTAGGACGCGCTCCAGCAGGTATATTTCACTGGTCTTCCCCAAAGCCAACACTTCCTTTGGCCGCCTTTCCTTCCAATTCTCTGCTGCCAATTACTGGAACGAACTGCAAAGCTCACTGAAGCTGGAGTCTTATATCTCCCTCTCTAACTTTAAGCATCAGCTGTCAGAGCAGATCCCTGTACCTGTACACAGCCAATCTGTAAATAGCACACCCAACTACCTCATCCCCATATTGTTATTTATTCTCCTGTTCTTTTGCACTCCAGTATCTCTACTTGCACATCATCATCTGCACATCTATCACTCCAGTGTTAATGCTAAATTGAAATTATTTCACCTCTATGGCCTATTTATTGCCTTACCTCCCTACTCTTCTACATTTGCACACACTGTACATATATTTTTCTATTGCATTATTGACTGTACATTTGTTTATGTGTAACTCTGTGTTGTTGGTTTTGTCGCACTGCTTTGCTATATCTTGGCCAAGTCGCAGTTGTAAATGAGAACTTGTTCTCAACTGGTCTACCTGGTTAAATAAAGGTGAAATATATATATWTTTTTAAACCATCAACACCATCATCCCTGAAACCCTAGAACCACTCCAATTCTCATACCGCCCCAACAGATCCACAGACAATGCAATTTCAATCGCACTCCACACTGCCCTTTCCCACCTGGACAAAAGGAACAACTATTTGAGAATGCTGTTCATTGACTACAGCTCAGCGGACAACACCATAGTGCCCACAAAGCCCACAACACATCTGTAAGCTGATCCTCAACACTGGGGCCCCTCAGGGGTGCGTGCTTAGTCCCTCCTGCACTCCCTGTTCACCCATGACTGCGTGGCCAAACACGACTCCAACACCATCATTAAGTTTGCTGACAACACAACAGTGGTAGGCCTGACAATGATGAAACAGACTATAGGGAGGAGGTCAGAGACCTGGTAGTGTGATGCCAGGACAACAACCTCTCCCTCAATGTGGGCAAGACAAAGGAGCTGATTGTGGACTACAGGAAAAGGAGGGCCAATCAGGCCCCCATTGACATCGACGGGGCTGTAGTGGAGCGGGTCGAGAGTTTCAAATCACCAATGAACTATCACGGTCCAAACACACCAAGACAGTCGTGAAGAGGGCACGACAACACCTTTTCCCCCTCAGGAGACAGAGATCCTCAAAAAGCTCTGCAGCTACACTATCGAGAGCATCCTGACCGGTTGCATCACCGCCTGGTACGGCAACTGCTTGGCATCCGACCGTAAGGCACTACAGAGGGTAGTGTGTATGGCCCAGTACATCACTGGGGCCAAGCTTCCTGACATCCAGGACCTATATACTAGGCGGTGTCAAAGGAAGGCCCAAAATATTGTCAAAGACTCCAGTCACCCAAGTCATAGACTGTTCTCTCTGCTATCACACAGCAAGCGGTACCGGAGCGTCAAGTCTAGGTCCAAAAGGCTCCTTAACAGCTTCTACCCCCAAGCTATAAGACTGCTGAACAATTAATCAAATGGCCTCCCGGACTATTTACATTGACACCACCCCCTTTGTTTTTACACTGCTGCTACTCGCTATTTATTATCTATGCATAACCCATAACCCTTACCCCTACCTACATGTACAAATGACCTCGACTGTACCCCCCACATTGACTCGGTACCGCCGGATTTTGATTTGATTAGTAGTTGTTTATACGTGTGTCATCACAAATGAGCCTCACCAATGACGGATTGTTACAAAACATATCCACTATTGTCGTTCTGCAGATTTTGAAGTGAGTGACCAGACCCAGCAGAACCACAGTCAGTGTTTTGACCAGTGGCTCTTGGTCATTACACAGTGATGACACACATATAAACAACTGCTATGGGTTGTTTATAACAGCTGTCTTTCAGGATGTAACATTGATAGTGGTTATATTTACATATATCTAGATCCTGCTCACCTGTGTTATGAATAAGTCGACTGATGCACGGAGCATGGCCATTCAGACATGAGGTACACATCTTGTAGTGTTGGTATTCTTAGAGTTCAACGCCTGCTTTAGCCCTGATAGCTCATCGATTTTAGCAATCAGCTCCATCTCTGAGAAGGGCTTTTGGAGTGTCAGTAATGGTGTTCCCACGCATTCTGAATCCCCTCATATATGGTCTAAAAACAAAAGAAATTCAACAAATTGTTCTGGGTTTCTGCAAACAAAGGGTATCTTCAGTTAAATGAGAAGAAATACTGCACATGAATCTGATAATACATGTAATGGGCTTTAGGGACAATTTTTAAGGCCTTCCAAAATAAAAGAAAGATACGCTCCTTTGTAAATCAAATGGATTATGTTGAAGAGGCTTCCATTAAAGAACACCCTCTGTGTTCTGTCAGACAGGTAACTCTCGATCCGCAATATACCAGGGGATGTAAAGCCATAACGCATTTGTTTTTCAAGCATTATGACCGATGTCAAAAGCTGCACTGAAGTCGTAACAAAACAGCTCCCACAATCTTCTTATTATCAATTTCTCTCAGCCAATTATCAATTTGTGTAAGTGCCGTACTGTACATGTTGAAAGCCCTTCCCTGTTTGCTGAAAGTCTGTTGTTAGCCATTTCATTTGGAATTTTAGGACCCCTTAATAAGGTATCAAAAACAATGACAAAATGATTTGATGAAACATTGAATTTGTACTTGCTGCTATTAGCCATTAGAAATGCATTCAATAACAGCTTCATATACTGAAGAAAATATAAACACAACATGCAAAGTGTTGGTTCCATGTTTCATGAGCTGAAATAAAAGATGCAAGAAATGTTCCATACGCACCAAAAGCTTATTTCTTTCAAATGTATTTATAGCCCTGTTAGTGAGTATTTGTTCTTTGCCAAGTTAATCCATCCATTGCGTGGGGACAATAAAGGGAAACTCTAAAATGTGTAGTTTTATCACACAACACAATGTTTTAAGGGAGCATGCAATTAGCCTGCTGACTGCAGAAATGTCCACCAGAGCTCTTACCAATTAAATTAATGTTAATTTCTCTACCATAACATCATTTTAGAGAATTTGTTAGTACGTCCAACCGGCCTCACAACCGCAGACCATGTGTAACCACGCCAGCCCAGGACCTCCACATCCAGCTTCTTCACCTGCGGGATCGTCTGAGATCAGCCACCAGGACAGCTTATGAAACTGTGGGTTTGCACAACTGAATAATTTCTGCACAAACTGTCAGAAACCATCTCAGGGAAGCTCATCGGCGTGCTCGTCATCCTCACCWGKGTCTTGACCTGACTGTAGTTTGGCGTCGTATGCGACTTCAGTGGGCAAATGCTCATCTTCGATGGCCACTGGCATGCTGGAGAAGTGTGCTCTTCACGGATGAATCCCAGTTTTAACTGTACCAGGCAGATGGCAGACAGTGTGTATGGCGTTGTGTGTGCGAGCGGTTTGCTGATATCAGCGTTGTGAACAGAGTTCCCCATTGTGGTGGTGGGGTTATGGTATGGGCAGGCATAACCTACTGACAACTAACACAATTGCATTTTAATCGATGGCAGTTTGAATGCACAGAGATACCGTGACGAGATCCTGAGGCCCATTGTCATGCCATTCATCCACCACCAACTCATGATTCAACATGATAATGCACGGCCTGGCACAGCCCAATGTCACAAGGATCTGTACACCATTTCTGGAAGCTGAAAATGTCCCAGTTCTTCCATGGCCTGCATACTCACCAGACATGCCACCCATCGAGTATGTTTGGGATGCTCTGGATCGACGTGTATGACAGCTGACACATTTTTCTGGGGATTTTTTATTTCGCTAATTTGATTACCACGGGGCCGTGGACATCGACTGTAGGGGTTTACTAAGGGTTGGCGGATTGGTCGGCAGTTTGAGCCAGTAAAGTGTGCTTTGCTATTCTATTCGACTTTTCTGAATTCAAAATTACAGTGATTGTCTTTCATCATTTTGTCAGTTATGCGTGGATGTGTATGTTCAGAATTTGTTGTTAGCATGTCATTCCTAAATTTGCTAATCTTGCAGACGAAAAAATAATTAAAGTAGTTGGGAATATCAGTTGGTTGTGTGATGAATGAGTCATCTGATTCAATGGAGGATGGAGCTGTGTGCCTTTTTGCCCAAAATGTCATTTAAGGTGCTCCAAAGCTTTTTACTATTAATCCTTTAAATCATTTATCTTTGTTTCATAGTACAGTTTCTTCTTCTTTTTGTTCAGTATAATAACGATTTCTCAGTTAACATTGTTTGCCAATCGGCTATGCAGCCAGACTTATTTGCCATTCCTTTTGCCTCATCCCTCATCTGTACCATCCACAGAGATTGAACAGTTTTTACAGTCATGTTCTTATTGGATGGATGCTTATTAGTAACTGGAATAAGCAATTTCATAAATGTGCAGTGTCTGGTTCCTCCTCATTACACACCACAGACCAGGAAATGTTCTTCATATCTTCAACATAGGAACCACTACAAAACCTCTTTTATGACCTCTTATATCAAGGCACAAGGCGAGACCCAAATGCAGACACAGGAGGCAAATGGTTGGAGTCTTACAATGTTTATTAATCCAAAGGGGTAGGCAAGAGAAGTGTCGAGGACAGGCAAAAAGTTCAAAACCAGATCAGCGTCCAGGAGGTTCAGAGTGGCAGACAGGCTCGTGGTCAAGGCAGGCAGAATGTGCAGGCAGGCGGGTACAAAGGCCAAAAACAGGCAATGGTCAAAACCGGGAGGACCAGAAAAAGGAGAATGTAAAAAGCAGGAGAACGGGAAAAACGCTGGTTGACTTGGAAACATACAAGACAAACTGGCACAGAGAGACAGGAAACACAGGGATAAATACACTGGGGAAAATAAGCGACACCTGGAGGGGGTGGAGACAATCACAAGGACAGGTGAAACAGATCAGGGCGTGACACTTATACACTATATTAGGCCCAGCCTTTGGAACTTTGGTTTTCCCAGGTATGGCTACTATTTTATGATCACTACATCCGATGGATGCTTTAGAGCAGATTTCTGCAGCATTAGTGAAAGATGTGATCAATACATGTGGATGATTTCATTCCTCTGCTGTTTGTAAATACCTTGGTACAGTAGGTTGACTGAGAACCTGAACCAGGTTGCAGGCACTTATTACAGTTTGAATATTTTTCTTGAGTGGGCAGCTTGATGAAAGCCAATCAATATTAATGCCACCCTGAAAATATACCTCATTACCAAGCATTTCACACATATTATCCAGATTCAGACTTTTAGCACTTGATGGTCTATAGCAGCTTCCCACCAGAATAGGCTTTAGGTGACGCTTTAGCCACATTACTTCAACAGCCTTTGACCTGAGATCCTATTTAAGTTTCACAGAAATATGAAAATAAACCGCAACACCATCCCATTGACATTTCTGTCTTTTCTATAGATGTTGTAACCATGTATTGCTAGCACTGTATCATCAAAGGTATTATCTAAGTGAGTTTATAAACTGGGTGGTTAGAGCCCTGAATGCTGATTGGCTGACAGCCATGGTATATCAGACCGTATACTACGGGTATGACCCAAAAATATTTTTTACTGCTCTAATTACGTTGGTAACCAGTTTATAATATCAATAAGGCACCTCGGGGGTTTGTGATATGCGTTGTGCATAAGAACAGCCCTTAGCCGTGGCATATTGGCAATATACCACACCTCATCGGGCCTTATTGCTTAATTTAGATAGTCAGTATATGAATGTTATCTTTTAGTAGCAAGTTATCGATTTCATGAACTTTGTTTATGAAAGTAACTACAATGTTGTTAATCAGTGAAGGCTGCTCGGGGGAGGATGACTCAAAATAATGGCTGGAAAGGAGCAAATGAAATGGCATCAAACCATGTGTTTTATGATTTGATACCACTCCACTTTTCCCCTCCAGCCATTACCACGAGCCCGTCCTCCCCAATTAAGGTGCCACCAACCTGTGTTGTTGATCCATCCTCAGTTGTCTCTTATCACAGCCATTAAACTATGTAACTGTTTTAAAGTCACCATTGGCCTCATGGTGAAATCCCTGAACGGTTTCCTTCCTCTCCGGCAACTGCGTTAGGAAGGACGCCTGTATCTTTGTAGTGACTGGGTGTATTGATACCCTATTCAAGTGTAATTAGTATGTTCACCATGCTCAAAGGGATATTCAATACCTGCTTTTTTCATTTTTACCCATCTTCCAATAGGTACCCTTATTTGCAAGACATTGGTCTGTGTTTGAAATGTCCTGCTCGACTGAGGGATCTTAAAGCTACAATGCATTCGGAAAGTATTCAGACCACTTCCCTTTTTCCACATTTTGTTACGTTACAGCTTTATTCTAAAATGTATTAAATAATTTGTTTCCCTCAGCGTCTACACACAATACCCCATAATGACAAAGCAGAAACAGGTTTTAGAAGGGCCTTAGTCAGGGAGGTGACCAAGAACCCGATGGTTACTCTGACAGAGCTCCAAATTTCCTATATGGAGATGAGAGAACCTTCCAGAAGGACAACCATCTCTGCAGCACTCCACCAATCAGGCCTTTATGGTAGAGTGGCCAGATGAAAGCCACTCCTCAGTAAAAGGCACAAGACAGCCTGCTTCGAGTATACCTAAAGGCACCTAAAGGAGTCAGAAACCATGAGAAACAAGATTCTCTGGTCTGATTAAACCAAAATTGAACTCTTTGGCCTGAATGACAATCATCACGTCTGGAGGAAACCTGGCACCATCCCTACGGTAAAGCATGGTTGTGGCAGCATCATGCTGTGGGGATGTTTTTCAGTGGAAGGGACTGGGAGACAAGTCAGGATCGAGGGAAAGATGAACGGATTACAGTAAAGAGAGATCATTGATAAAAACCTGCTCCAGAGCACTCAGGACTTCAGACTGGGGGCGAAGGTTCACCTTCCAACGGGAACAACGACCCTAAGCACATAGCCAAGACAATGCAGGAGTGGCTTCGGGACAAGTCTCTGAATGTCCTTGAGTGGCCCAGTCAGAGCACGGACTTGAACCCAATCGAACATCTCTGGAGAGACCTGAAAATAGCTGTGCAGCGAAGATGATCTCGGGGTCCAATGGTGTAGTAGCGGGGTTGTACAGACGTGAGAGTGCGCCAGGCTTCACATTCTTGGACCCCAGGTGGTGGGAGATAGTGAAATGGAAAAGAGTGAATAACAGGGCCCATCTCGCCTGCCTGGAGTTGAGTCTATCTAAAAGATAGTGAAGGAGTCAGGCGCAGGACACAGGTAAAAGTAACAATACTGATTTACTCAATCCAAAACGTAACAAAATCCTGTTCCAAACAAGGACAAAACAGGACTCAAAATACAACACACCGGAATACACGAAAGACAATCACACACAAAACAGAAAGGGAAACCAGAGGGTTAAATAAGGAACATAATTATGAGATGGGAACCAGGTGTGTAAAACAGACAAAACAAAAGGAAAAATGAAACATGGATCGGTGGCGGCTAGAAAGCCAGTGACGTCGACCGCCGAAAACACCGCCCGAATAAGGAGAGGGAACAACTTCGGTGGAAGTCGTGACAGTTCTTATGGTCCGTCCACACCAAGAATGGATGTTCTGCCCCTTCTAACCAGTGCGTCCACTCCTCAAACGCCATCTTAACTGCAAGTAATTCTTAATTTCCCACGTCATAGTTCCTCTCAGCGGGGTTAAGACGATGGGAAAGGAAGGCGCAGGGATGCAGCTTTTGGTCCTGGGCAGAACGGTGGACACTACAGTTCCCACTCCAACATCTGAGGCGTCGACCTCCACCACGAACTGATGGGACATGTCCGGATGGATTAAGATGGGAGCTGTAGTGAATCGCTGCTTGAGGTCTGAGAACACCTGGTCACTGCTGTAGACCATATGAACGGAAACCTTGGGAGAGGTGAGTGCAGAGAGGGCGGAAGCAAGGGTGATGTAACCCCGGATGAAACGACGGTAGAAATGAGCAAACCCCAGGAAACGTTGCAGCTGCACCCTGGTTGTGGGTTGAGGCCAATCCACCACCGCTCTCACCTTGGCAGGGTCCATCTGAGTATTACCTGCAGCGATGACGTATCCTAGGAAGGAGATGGTGAATCGATGGAACTCACATTTCTCCGCCTTCACGAAAGCTGGTTATCCAGGAGACGCAAGAGGACCTGTTGGACATGGAGGACATGCTCTTGAGCTGACCGGGAATATATTAGGATGTTGACGAGGTAGTCAAACACACATCGGTTCAACATGTCACGGAGCACATCATTGACCAGGGCCTGGAACACTGCGGGAGCGTTGGTCTGTCCGAACGGCATCACCAGGTACTCATAGTGCCCGCTAGCCGCGTTAAAAGCTGTCTTCCACTCGTCTCCGTCCCGTATCCAAACCAGATGGTACAATAGGCGTTCCGAAGGTCCAACTTGGGGAAGATAACCGCCCCCTGGAGAGGCTCAAAAGCCGAGGAGAAGAGTGGTAGCAGGTAACGTTTTTTAACCGTAATGGCATTACCTTCTTATGACTGCAGGGGCAGTATTGAGTAGCTTGGATTAAAGGTGCACAGAGGTGCCCAGAGTAAACGGCCTGCTCCTCAGTCATAGTTGCTAATATATGCATATTATTATTGGTATTGGATAGAAAACACTCTGAAGTTTCTAAAACTGTTTGAATTATGTCTGTGAGTATAACAGAACTCATATGGCAGGCAAAAACCTGAGAAAAAATCCAAACAGGAAGTGGAATTTCTGAGGCTGGACGATTTTCAACCAAGATCCCATTGAAATCACAGCGAGATATGGATGAGTTTGCACTTCCTACGGCTTCCACTAGATGTCAACAGTCTGTAGAACCTTGTCTGATACCTCTACTGTGAAGGGGGGCCGAATGAGAGGAGAATTAGTCAGGTCTGCCATGACCTGACCATTCTTTGACCCTGCGCGTTCACATGAGAGGGAGCTCTGTTCCATCGTTCATCTGAAGTCAATGTAATTCTCMGGTTGGAACGTTATTCAAGATTTATGTTAATAACATCTTAAAGATTGATTCAATACATCGTTTGACATGTTTCTACGGACTGTTACGGAACYTTTGGACATTTCGTCAGGTTTTAGTGAACGCGCTTCCCTGACGTTGGATGTTTACCAAACACGCCACAAAAATAGCTATTTGGACATAAATGATGGACATTACCGAAAACAAAGAACATTTCTTGTGGAAGTGGGAGTCCTGGGAGTGCATTCCGAAGAAGATCAGCAAAGGTAAGTGAAGATTTATAATGCTTTTTATGAGTATTGTTGAATGCACAATTTGGGCGGGTAACTGTATGGCTTGCTTTTGTGGCTGAACGCTGTTTTCAGATTATTGAATATTGTGTTTTGCCGTAAAGCTTTTTGAAATCTGACACAGCGGTTGCATTAAGAACAAGTGTATCTTTAATCTTTTATCTATGTAAAACATGTATCTTTCATCAAAGTTTATGATGAGTATTTCTGTTATTTGACGTGGCTCTCTGCAATTTCTCAGGATATTTTGGAGGCATTTCTGAACATAGCGCCAATGTAAACAGAGGTTTTTGGATATAAATATGAACTTAATCGAACAAGACATATATGTATTGTGTAACATGAAGTTCTATGAGTGTCATCTGATGAAGATCATCAAAGGTTAGTGATTAATTTTATCTCTATTTGTGCTTTTTGTGACTCCTCTCTTTGGCTGGAAAAATGGCTGAATTTTTCTGTGTGTTGGTGGTGACCTAACATAATCGTTTGTGGTGCTTTCGCTGAAAAGCCAATTTGAAATCGGACACTTTGGTGTGATTAACAACAAGATTACCTTTAAAATGGTATAAGACACATGTATGTTTGAGGAATTTTAATTATGAGATTTCTGTTGTTTGAATTTGGCACCCTGCACTTTCACTGGCTGTTGTCATATCGATCCCGTTACCGGGATTGCAGCCATAAGAAGTTTTTAAGACCCCGGTAGTCGATACATGGGCGCAGGGTCTTGTACTTCTTCTCCACGAATAAGAAGCCTGCACTGGCGGGGGAGGAAGATGGACACATAATCCCTGCAGCGAGAAAATCCTCAATGCACCCTTCCATTGCTTTGGTCTCCAGACCCAACAGGGATAAACTCACCCCCAAGGCGGTGCGGTGCCCGGGAGAAGGTTGATAGCACAGTTGTAGGGCCGATGCGGAGGAAGAGATGTGGAGTGAATGAATACTTGAAAAAACATATTACTACAAAAATAAATATCCTAAACATAAAATGATGTACTGGATTATTTTTCTGTTTCAATTCCAGTATGTTGTTCCTCACAATGAGTCACACATGTTTTTCAAGACATGACCTCTCTTGAGAGACTAACCCATTATTTGAAGATCAACTATTAGATATCTCAGAGGAATGGCGAATGTTCCTCACAGTCTCTATAAATACCTTACCAAGTCATATGATAGAGTTAGTTTCTCTCAGAGTTTCAGGTAATGATGTCTCTCAAGCGTGAGTCGTATACATTTTCTACTGTGATTTCCTCACTATATGATTTGTTTTAAAATTGGGTATCATGACTCACTACATTGAGTTTTAAAAAGAAGGGGAGCCTGGTCACAAGCAAATAATTTTTATGCTGTGGAAAATCAACTGTAGGTAAAAGGTTGATTTCCCCCCCATAAACAAGCATTATTCATCCATGGTCATAATCTTGTTCCAGTGTTCTGTTAACATAAATGTCAATTTAATGTATTAATGTCAATTTTTTACACAGTTCTAGTATTTAGAACTACTAACATGTATTGATTAATTGATTTATTAATGACTCAACTATTCATCCGTTGTCATAATGTGACTATAATAAAGTTTTCATTGTTAAAATGTCTTGTAAACATAACAGTTGTTGTCGTACATCTACAGGCTTGAAGAGGAAAACCTGAATCCGTGAGAATGGATGACTTCTCAAATGTATCTTCTGTTTTGACACTAGAAGGCTTCAATCTCCCCCCTGAAAGGGCCTTTTCCGCATTTATTTTCGCCACACTGAGCTATATGGTCATTCTCTTCTGTAATCTGGTCCTGATTCTCACCATCATCCTCAATAGGAGTCTCCACCAGCCCATGTACCTTCTGCTGCTAAACCTACCCATCAATGACCTCATAGGCTCCACGGCACTCTTTACACAGGTCATCAAAGAGCTTTTACTTGACACAGGGACCATTCAATACTCTGCTTGTGTCACACAAGCTTTCTTTATTCATGTCTATGGCACGGGAGCTGTGTTAATTCTGACTGCTATGGCGTATGACAGATACATTGCCATATGTTCCCCTTTGAGGTACAACACAACTATGACCAATGCTCATCTCAGGAAAATCATCACACTGCTATGGGTGTGTGACTTGATTTTGATTGGAGTGCTCTTTTTCCTGCTGCTTCGATTACCACGCTGCAGATCTCTGATGTCACACTCATACTGTGACAATCCCTCCCTGTTGAAACTGGTCTGTGCTAACACAGCCATCAATAACATCTATGGACTCTTTATTACTGCCCTCATGCAGGTCATAGTTGTTTGGGCCATTCTCTACACTTACATTCAGATTCTTGTCACATGTTTTAGAAACAAAGGATCAGCTGACACAAAAAGCAAAGCTCTGCAGACTTGTGCTACACATTTAATTGTTTTTCTCCTCTTAGAGTGTTTAGGGCTTCTCACTGTTATCTCATACAGACTGAGCCAATTTCCCCCGCAGTTACGGAGACTCATAGGAGTTTCCACATTAATTTTCCCCCCAACTTTAAATCCAATTATATATGGTCTTAAAATAAAGGATATCAGAGTAAAAGCGATGCATTTCTTGCGGACAAAGATCTTTCCATCCTAGTTTCCAATAGTAGACATGGATTTGAAGAGAACCACTACATCATTTATCCAAAACTATATGAATTGTCACGATCTACTCAGTGCGATTGTATTTAGGCTATTTTGCTGTTTTTTACAGTCTGGCAGCTTGATGTACCCCTTGTTGTTATCTTTATTTATAATAACTGTGAATGTATCACTTGTATTCCAAAACCAGTAAACCAATGAAACACCCCGGGGTATCAAGAAATCCCTCACCCGATTTGAAATTATATAAGAGTCATTGTTGGGTGCCATTCATTTTAGGCCCTAGGACGCTAGTGTTAATCAGAGACTGATTTTGTTGGAACAAATTAAATAAACCCACAAATACACTTAAAAACGGTCTGGGTCAACCAACAACAGTCAATGTAAATAGAAGATCATATTTTGAATGAACTAGTAAGAAGATTTTAATCCTGTGCTTTTTGTGGATTGTCAAGGTTTCACAAGACAATGTATATCATGCCGTCAATGTGAAGATCTTAACTGTCTACTCCTCGTGTCCTCTCTCCTCGTCTCCTTCTGAAAACCCATTGGATGAGAAAGTCAGAGGTCCTGTGATATCTTTGATCATGGTTATAATAGTCTGCATTTTAAAATGCATTAAATAAAATAATGAAATTACGTAGCGCCTATCTTTCCTACTTCATGGGGATTCATGTATAAAGATGGATCAACACCACAGATGGTGTGAGACATGGACTCATCTTGACTAGACTTTTATTGATCTGTGGAAATACATCTGAAATTGATCAACTGATTTCCAATATCCATCTTCAACATTGGTCTGATTTGGTAAAATAATGTTGAATTTAATCATGTACAATTAATACTCTGGCAATATTTCGCTGGATTCTCAAATGCTAACACAAAAACAAATAGTTATATATCTGCCTATGCATTTCATCTGTCATGTTATGTCTGGTCACATTAAAGACATGACATCATATTCCAATCAGTGTGTCTGCTGTGTAATGACCTAGTGTTTCAGTTGTAGGCCTACAGTAACAACTCTTCTATCCATCATACTCATACCACCAAACAAGACATATTTCAAATGCAGAAAACGAGACATACATATTTCTATTTAGGTCTAGAAATTATCTTCATCTCTAAAGCCTGTGATGCTGATTACAACAATGTTGATGAACTGAATTAGTTCACAGCGCCCTCTAGTGTATTTGTTTTGCACAGAATATAGCCAAGAATCCACAGTGTTTCACTATTGTTTCAGGTCAATGATTCAGTCTGGAAATTCTCCAGTAGAGGCATTTGATCAGCGTCCTCTCAGAAACGACGGGCGGGTTTAGCCCAAGTGGATAAATGTGGCTTCTGAAGATTTGGTCTATTGATTGTTGTGTAACACCCTTCATCACAGCTCAGATTCAATTCGGTTCCAGGCTGAATCAAAGAAATGAAACAATACTAAAACAGGCTAGAAATACAAATGTAAAGTGAAAATGTGTCAGGAAAAGAGTAGTGGAAAGTTTTGTTTACAAATTGAAATAATTATTGAAATAAATGATTTTATATTTTATGATAAATTTGATGTTAATAGAAAAGTGGTATTCCAGCCGACAGTTTTCATAAATTAAACCAAAGTAAAAATCAAAATATGTGTAGTAAATTGAATTTGCTATATTAAAGGTTAAATATGTGTTTGTTTCTTTTTGTGGAAATTCAGGTAACTTGAAACACAATCAACTTACATGAATCTGAAATTGACATAATATATATACACACACAGTATTTGACCCTTTATTTAGATGGCTGGAAAAAGAGAGGGAGACAGGCAAGTGGGACAACAGTAGGAAGGGTCATGGATTGAACCCTGGTCTCCGGGGGGGAACAGGCCGTGCATGTTGCAGCTAAACAACAGGCTCTGCACCTCAATGCATTATATTACTGTCCACATTCTGCACATGCAGCTCAAGTCTGGAAATGGCCCGCGAACAAATAATCTCCCCAACGTATTTATCTTAATTTGGCACAATACTCCAGCATTTTGGATTTTATATCAAATGTTTTATATGATGGTGTTTTCATACATATCTGTTTTACCATTTAGAAATGAATGCACTTTTTGTATCTAGTCCCCCCATTTGAAGGTGTCATACATATTTGGACAAATTCACTTATTCACTCATTTGGTACCATATTCATAGTATGAGTATAGAACCAAATTAAAACTTTTAGCTTAACAGTCCAAATAAATATGAATGGGAGTGTACATTGATGTCCTTATGGTTTCTAATATACATTGATGTCCTTATGGTTTCTAATATATATTGATGTCCCTATGGTTTCTAATATATATTGATGTCCTTATGTGATTCTAATATAATATTGATGTCCTTATGGTTTCTAATATATATTGATGTCCCTATGGCTTCTACATATTATTTGATTGCTTATGGTTTCTAATATATATTGAGTCCTTATGTTTCTAATATATATTGATTGTCCTATGGTTTCTAATATTATTGATGTCCCTATTGGTTTCTAATATATATGACGTACCTATGGTTTCTAATATATATTGATGTCCCTATGGTTTCTAATATATATTGACGTACCTATGGTTCTAATATATATTGATGTCCTATGGTTTCTAATATATATGATGTCCCTATGGTTTCTAATAATATATGATGTCCTATATGTTCTAATATATATTGATGTCCTTATGGTCTAATATATATTGACTGCCTATGATTTCTAATATATATTGATCCTATGGTTTCTAATAATATTGACGTCCTATGGTTTCTAATATATATTGATGTCCTATGGTTTCTAATATATATTGACGTCCTTATGGTTCTAATATATATTGATGTCCTTATGGTTTCTAATATATTATGATGTCCTTATGGTTTCTAATATATATTGACGTCCCTATGGTTCTAATATATATTGAGTCCCTATGGTTCTAATATATATTGACGTCCTATGGTTTCTAATATATATTGATGTCCTTATGGTTTCTTAATTATATGAGCCCTTATGTTCTAATTACTATTGATGTCCTATGGTTTCTAATATATATATTGATGTCCCTATGGTTTCTAAATATATTGGACGTACCTATGGTTTCTAAAATATATTGATGTCCCTAATGGTTTTCTAATATATTGTTATGCTGATGAATGAGGACCCAAAAGCGACGTAATAGCAACAGAGTCTTTATTCCAGTATCAAACAAACAATGATTCTTCTGGATATATCAAAGGCAAATCCAAAACAGGAAACTGAAATCCTCTCGTCAGTAGAGAGGAACGACTGGAGACGCGACCACAGACTGCAGTCGCTTCAGGAAGGCACAGGCCGTAGCTGACATAGACACCTGCTCACAGCCAGCATCTGAAGAAGGCAAAAACACGACAGGCGGAAACAGGACACAGGACAGCAACATCAAACAAGAATCCGACAAGGACAGAAGCGGAAAACAGAGGAAGAAATAGGGACTCTAATCAGAGGGCAAAAATAGGGACAGTGTGAAAAGATAAATGAGGTCGTTAGGAGAATGAGAAACAGCTGGGAGCAGGAACGAACATAGAGAGAGAGAGCGGGAGAGGGAGAGAGGGAGGGAGGAGAGAGAGAGAGAGAAAGAGAAAGAACCATAAAGACCAGCAGAGGAAGCACAGGGACAAGACATGATGATCAAAGACAAAACATGACATATATATTGACTCTATGGTTCTAATATAATTGATTCCTTATGTTCTAATATATTGACGTCCCTATGGTTTCTAATTAATATGATTGAGTCCTATGTTTCTAATATATATTGATGTCCTTATGTTTTTAATATATATGATGTCCTTATGGTTTCTAATATTATTTGACGTCCCTATGGTTCTAATATATATCCTATTGGCGTCCGCTATGGTCTAAATATATATTGACGTCCCTATGGTTTCTAAATATATTGACCTCCTATGGTTTCTAATTATATTATTGAAGTCCCTATGGTTCTATATATATTTGATGTCCCTATGTTTTCTAATATATATTGAGTCCTATGGTTTCTAAATATATATGTAGTCCCTATGGTTCTAATATATATATATGTCCCTATGGTTCTAATATATATTGATGTCCTTATGTTTCTAATAATATTGACGTCCCTATGGTTCTAATATATATTGACTGTCCCTATGGTTTTCCTAAATATATATTGCGCCCTATGGTTTCTAATATATATTGATGTCCCTGTGGTTCTAATATAATTGATGTCCCTATGGTTTCTAATATATATTGAATGTCCTAATGGCTCTAATTATATATTGATGTCCCTATTGGTTTCTAATATCATCTGACGTCCCTATGGTTTCTAATATATATTGATGTCCCTATGGTTTCTACAATTATACTTGACGTCCTATGGTTTCTAAATATATATTGGTCGCTATGGTTTCTAATATATATTGATCCTATGTTTCTAATTATATCACTTTGATGTCCCTAATGGTTTTCTAGTATCTATTGAACCGTCCTATGGTTTCTAATATATATTGACGTCCCTATGGTTTCTAATATATATTGATGTCCCTATGGTTTCTAATGTATATTGCTGTCACGACTTCTGCCGAAGTCGTTGCCTCTCCTTGTTCGGGCGGTGCTCGGCGGTCGACGTCACCGGTCTTCTAGCCATCATCGATCCATTTTTCATTTTTCCATTGGTTTTGTCTTGTCTTCCCACACACTGTTTTCAATCCCATCCATTACCTCTTGTGTATTTAACCATCTGTTTCCCCTCATGTCTTTGTCAGAGATTGTTTTATGTCAGTGTTGTTTCTTGCTGTATAGGTGCGCGACGGGTCCTCGTACCCATGTTTATTTTATGTATGTACATTTTCGTGTTTGGAGCATGTTAAGTGGACAGATATTAATAAAAGACTCCATTTACACTCCGTTTGACTCTCCTGCGCCTGACTTCCCTGCCACCTATACACACGACTCTGACAATTGCTGTCCCTATGGTTTCTAATATATATTGATGTCCCTATGGTTTCTAATATATATTGACGTCCCTATGGTTTCTAATATATATTGACGTCCCTATGGTTTCTAACATACAGTCCTCTTGAGTATTATTTTCCTTGAGTTTATTTTGTGTCATGAACTGCGAGGCTGCGGGGTTTTTCACGCTCAACAGTTTCCTGTGTGTTTCAAGAAGGGTCCACCAGTCAAAGGACATCCAGCCAACTGTGGGAGACATTGTAGTCAACATGGGCCAGTATCCCTGTGGAACATTTTCGACACCTTGTATAGTCCATGCCCCGATGAATTGAGGCTGTTCTGATGGCAAAAGGGAAGGGTGAAAATCAATATTAGGAAAGTTCTTAATGTTTTGTACACTCAGTGTATGACAAACAGAACAATGAAGAATGACCGTTGACTTTTACTGCTCTAACTGAGCCTTTTGACATGGAGAAAAGCTGAAGTAACTTCACTATCATCTCTTTAGTGTTAATACCATATACTACGGGGTTTAGACCTGGAGGAAATATAAAACATATCAGTCCTGCATATTTCTGAAGTAGCGATCGACTGTTTAGTATTCAATACACAAGGACAACAATGATACCTGAGAACCAATAGATTGGAAATACATCCAGGTTTGTGGAACAGGTATTTAAGGCCTTTAGCTTGGCATCAGTCACTACTTTTAAAGCATGTGAATAGAATCAATGAGTAGGAGAAGATCACAGAAGAAAAACTCCCCATGGAGTATGCCTGTGATAAATAAACCATAGAGGTTGTTCACTATCGTGTCTGTTGCACAGGTCAGTCTTAACAGGGACACGTTGTCACCACAGATGTTCACGATAACTGTTTTAAAAACAGGGAACCACAACATGAGCCCCCATCAGTAAAAAGTAAATCAGCCAAGCGGAGGCAATGAGACTTACAACAGTCATGATGGAGTGGTACCTTAACGGATGACAGATAGCTACAGTACCAGTCAAAACTTTGGACATACCTACTCATTCAAGGGATTGTAGAGTAATACATTGCAGAATAATAGTGTAAACATCAACACTATGAAATAACACATATGGAATCATATAGTAACCAAAAAAAGTGTTGAACAAATCAAAATATATTTTATATTTGAGATTCGTCAAAGTAGCCATTGCCTTGATGGCAGCTTTGCACACTCTTGGCATTCTCTCAACCAGCTTCATGAAGAAAGCTTTTCCAACAGTCTTGAAGGAGTTCCTACATATGCTGAGCACTTGTTGGCTGCTGTTCCTTCACTCTGTGGTCCAACTCA
Source organism: Salvelinus sp. IW2-2015 (assembly GCF_002910315.2). Lineage (NCBI taxonomy): Eukaryota > Metazoa > Chordata > Actinopteri > Salmoniformes > Salmonidae > Salvelinus > Salvelinus sp. IW2-2015. The sequence goes on from NC_036875.1 coordinate 25,235,274, forward strand.
TCCCAAACCATCTCAATTGGGTTGAGGCTGGGTGATTGTGGAGGCCAGGTCATCTGATGTAGCACTCCATCACTCTCCTTCTTGGTCAAATAGCCCTTACACAGGCTGGAGGTGTGTTTTGGGTCATTGTCCTGTTGAAAATAAATGATAGTCCCACTAAGTGCAAACCAGATGGAATGGCATATATCGCTGAAGAATGCTCTGGTACCCATGCTAGTTAAGTGTGCTTGAATTCAAAAAAAAATCACAGACAGTGTCACCAGCAAAGCACCCCCACACCATCACACCTCCTCCTCCATGCTTCATGGTGGGAACCACACATACGGAAATAATCCGTTCACCTACTCTGCGTCTCACAAAGACACGGCGGTTGGAACCTAAAACATCACATTTGGACTCATCAGACAAAAGGACAGATTTACATCGGTTTAATATCCATTGCTCATGTTTCTTGGGCTTAGCAAGTCTCTTCATCTTATTGGTGTCCTTTAGTAGTGGTTTCTTTGCAGCAATTCGACCATGAAGGCCTGATTCACACAGTCTCCTCTGAACAGTTGATGTTGAGATGTGTCTGTTACTTGAACTCTGTGAAGCATTTATTTGGGATGCAATCTGAGGTGCAGTTAACTGTAATGAACTTATACTCTGCAGCAGAGGTAACTCTGGGTCTTTCTTTCCTGTGGCGGTCCTTATGAGAGCCAGTTTCATCATAGCGCTTGATGGTTTTTGCGACAGCACTTGAAGAAACATAAAAAATTATTGAAATGTTCCGTATTGACTGACCTTCATGTCTTAACTTCTTGACGCTAGGGGTCAGATTTTTTTTTTTTTTTTAAATAACGTTCCCAAGGTAAACGGACTATTTCTCAGGTCCAGATCGTAGAATATGCATATAATTTACAGATTAGGATAGAAAACACTCCAACGTTTCCAAAACTGTCAAAATATTGTCTGTGAGTATAACAAAACTGATTTTGCAGGCGAAAACCTGAGGAAATCTAACCCGGAAGTGATTTTTTTTTATCTGTGTTTCCTGGCCCGTCTTTCTTCCATTTAAAGGGATATCAACCAGATTCCTTTTCCAATGGCTTCCTCAGGCTGTGACCAGGCTTTAGACATAGTTTCAGGCTTTTATTTTGAAAAATGAGCGAGATTTTTCAAAACTAGTCAGGTGTCCTTTGATTAGTTCCTGCGCGCGAGAGGGGTAGCTCTCCATTTTCTTTCTCTCTTTTATTGAATAGGTTACGGTCCGGTTGAAATATTATCGATTATGTATGTTAAAAACAACCTGAGGATTGATTATAAAAAACATTTGACATGTTTCTACGAACATTACGGATACTTTTTGGAATTTTCGTCGAACGGAACGAGGCTGTGGTTTTCTGAACATAACGCACAACCCAAATGGCGTTTTTTTGTTATAAAAGTAATATTTATCGAACAAAAATAACATTTATTGTGTAACTGGGAGTCTCGTGAGTGCAAACATCCGAAGATTATCAAAGGTAAGCGATTAATTTTATTGCTTTTCTGACTTTCGTGACCATGCTAATTTGGGGCTAGCTGTTCTAGCATTGATTGATACACTCACAAAAGCTTGGATTGCTTTCGCTGTAAAGCATATTTTCAAAATCTGACACGATAGGTGGATTAACAACAAGCTAAGCTGTGTTTTGGTATATTTCACTTATGATTGCTTGATTATAAATATTTTTAGTAATATTTTGCGCCCTGCAATTCAGCGGTTGTTTAGGAAAATTATCCCGCTATTGGAATCCGTAGCGCAGAGAGGTTAAAGTAATGATGAACTGTCATTTCTCTTTGCTTATTTGAGCTGTTCTTGCCATAAAAGGGACTTGGTCTTATACCAAATAGGGCTATCTTCTGTATACCACCCCTACCTTGTCACAACACAACTGATTGGCTCAAACGCATAAAGAAATTCCACAAATTAACTTTTAACAAGGCACACCTGTTAATTGAATGCATTCCAGGTGACTACCACATGAAACTGGTTGAGAGAATGCCAAGAGTGTTCAAAGCTGTCATCAAGGCAAATCGTGACTACTTTGAAGAATCTCAAATATAAAATATTTTATGATTTGTTGAACACTTTTTTGGTTACTACATGATTCCATATATGTTTTTTTCAAAGTGTTGATGTCTTCACTATTAATCTACAATGTAAAAAAAAATGTAAAGAAAAAAAAAACGCTTGAATGAGTAGGTTTGTCCAAACGTTTGACTGGTACTGTATGTAGAGATCAAAAGACATGATAGACAATATGATAAGTGTCGCTCTGCCATACATATGAATACAGAAAGCCTGAACCAAGCATGCTGGGTAACTGATATTCCTATCCTTAGACAATACATCTGACACGACCCTTGGAATCATGGCACTGATATCGATCAAGTCATTGATGGATAAGTTCAGAAGGAACAGATACGAAGGCCTGTGTCAATTTCTGTGTAAAGCTATAACCGCAAGCAAAGCCAGATTACCGAACAGTGTAGACGAGAGAGCCTATTAGGACAGTCAAATATTTCCCTTCAGAGGACAAGTCTATTTTGCCCGTTATAAAAAAACTGTCAAGTACATCTGTGGTTCGAGTCCCCATCCTCCTGTAGTGTTGAACCTCACGGCAGCATCACACCAGCTTTGAAGAGTTGAAAAAAGTCCCATTAAACATTGACCTAAATGTATAGGAATTGTTAGTCACTGATAGCCTTGTACTGTAGATGTACAGTGCTGTACATCAGTGTTAATACTTATTGAAACATGTTGTTGCATGCATATTTATAAGAAAGGAAAATACTCAATTATTTAAATAACAAATACTCAAACATTTAATTAACAAATACTCCAATACAAATGTATTTGAACCCAGATCTGTTGCAGACATGGTCTGGCAGGGCCATGGTTGTTCAGGCCTTCATCAGAGCAAAGCCATGGAAATATCCTGCAGATAAAGCACTCACATAGCAAAAAATCAAGAAAAAGATTGGGTTACAATAGGCTATTTTATTGAAGGGTTTTACAGTGGAATTGAACAGGCCGTCATTGTAAATAAGAATTTGTTCTTAACTGACTTACCTAGTTAAATAAAGGTTAAATAATAAATAAATAAAAACATGATTTATACAATATTTTGTAATATATATATATATATAAATAAATAAAATGCATGTCACACTCAAAGGTCAAAAGATGGCAGCAAAGAACAATTGAACTTTAATTAGATTGTCTTGAGTGGTGGAGCCTTTCCTCTCCTTTTGTCAGCTAATTTCTGTTCATGTATGTCTTATTTCACCAAAGATGAGGAGTTGTATAGTTTGCTATAAGCGTTCATAAAACCTCCTGGCTTTAATGAGAACCTTTGTAAACTATATGCCTATTTTGCATTTATCGTGCAATGCATTACATATAGCTTATAGAAAGACTGTTGGTCATTGAGGAAAATATTACAAACAGCAGTTTTATACAGGTAAATTGAATCTGGGGCAATTGTGTCTCAAAATGTTCAATCTTAACATTGAGCAGGAGGTTCACAACGTGATTTGCAGCCCGATAATGTGCATATTACAGTTAACAAACTCTGTTTAAAAGGTGTTTTGTTGACGGCTGACACGTGATAGGAATAAACATGAATTATTATTCAGTAGACTCCCGTAAGGATTTATTCAGTGTGCTTTGTATACACTAGACAGCAAATGTGTAGTATTGTCATCTTCTACAGTGCCTGAACAGAAAATAAAATATATCTGTACGTATAACTGTTGATACGTTTCTGTAATGAGCTCTGTAGTGTGAGGCCCTCTCTGTCTGTCGCCTCTGTTACAACTGAAATGAAGCTTAGAGATGTTGCTCCGACAAAGCACCCCATGGAATTAGACGACAGAGTGGTGTCATCATAGCTTGCACCTCATTGGCTGCCTCGGTGAACTCATGTCATTGGAGGGTCTCTCCTCACCTTAGGCCTTGTTATTGAAGAGTACACTTACCAACCATGTGTATACAGTAGCAACCACAATGTTTGCTTTCTTTGAAACTTTGTTCATTAGGTTAATGACTGCTTTGTTTACAGCAGAGTTGATAGGAAGGGTGTGGCACACATGCTCCTCTCCTGGGTCCTCCCTACTTAGCACTGGTAATGGACCTCTAGGGAATGGTTGACAGCAAGAGCCTCGGGTTATTGAGTCAGCCATCTGTGAATGAGTGGGAACACTTGACCAACTACAACTCAGCTGGAATGGCTTTGGTTACAATGTACTTTGTTTTTTAGGTGGCCCAACTCAAAAAGTAACTATTTCTGAACTTTACTTTACACTTTACTTGACACCCTGCGTCATAACACGTTATGACACAATCATAATCATGTCATAACAGCTGACATAACCAGCCATAAAATAACGCAATATAAATTATGACACCTACGTAAGAGTGTCAAAACCCATGTTTATTAAAAGTTACCTTTTGTTTGAAAGTTTATTTCTTAAGTCCTTTGTTGTTGATGTAATGAATTCTTTACAGTCGTGATTTTAAATAACATGCAGAAAAGACACTTTATGACAATGTCATGAAGCATTATGACCATGCAATGTCACTTTACTTGGACTAAGAAAATACACTTTATGATACTGTCAAGAAGCATTATATGTCACAACAGGTCTAAATATACAGCATGTGTCATGACAGTGTTATGACCATATTATGACAGGTTATTTAAAAGCACGACTATAAATAATTCATTACATCAACAACAAAGGACTTAAGAAACTAATTTTCAAACGAAAGGCAACTTTTTGGCAGGAAAAACACATTTTAATAAACATGGGTTTTGACACTCTTATGGAGGTGTCATAACCAGCCATAAAATAACAGAATATATGTTACAACAAGTTATGTCAGCTGTTATGACATATTATGACATGGTTAGGACCATCTCATAACGTGTTATGACGCTGGGTGTCAAGCAAAGTGTTACCAGTATAATCAACTTAAAAGTATGTGTTAGGGAAATTCTTCTGACTCATGAGACAAGTTGCTCGACTATGGATTTTTGTTGCGGTTTTAACATTAATATTTTGTTTGAGACAAGTAAATCAATGAGTAACAATAGCTTGGCTATATACACGGGGTACCAGTACCGAGTCGATGTGCAGGGGTACAAGGCAATTGAGGTAGATATGTAAATGTAGGTCTGAGACCAGTGTTCACAGTGGTCTGGGTGTGCTGACTGTGAAGAGAGCTGAAAAACACTCAATAAAGAGATGGAGAAGTTTCTTGAAGACATGCTGATACAGCATGTCCCCATCTCATCCATCTCACCCCTTCAAATAAGTGGATTCGGCTATTTCAACCACACCCGTTACTGACAGGTGTATAAAATTGAGCACACAGCCATGCACTCTCCAGAGACAAACATTGACAGTAGAATGGTCGGTATTGAATAGCTCAGTGACTTTCAACATGGGACCGTCATAGAATGCCACCTTTCCAACAAGTCAGTTCGTCAAATTTCTGCCCTGCTAAAGCTTCCCTGGTCAACTGTAAGTCCTGTTATTGTGAAATGGAATCGCCGCCAATGGACTCAGGAACAGTTGAAATGCATTCTCTGGAGTGATGAATCATGCTTCACCATCTGGCAGTCCGACGGAAGAATCTGGGTTTGGCGAATCCCAGGAGAATGCTACCTGCCCAAATGGATAGTGCCCACTGTAAAGTTTGGTGGAGGAGGAATAATGTTCTGGGGCTGCTTTTCATGGTTCTGGCTAGGCCGCTTACTTCCAGTGAAGGTAAATCTTAACGCAACAGCATACAATGACATTCTAGACGATTCTGTGCTTCCTATTTTCTGGCAACAGTTTGGGGAAGGCCCTTTCCTGTTTTAGCATGACAATATCCCCATGCTCAAAGCGAGGTCCATACAGAAATGCTTTGTCGAGATCAGTGTGGAAGAACTTAACTGATCTGCACAGAGCCCTGACCTCAACCCCAATGAACACCTTTGGGATGAATTGGAACGCCGACTGCGAGCCAGGCCTAATTGCCCTACGTCAGTGCCCAACCACACTAATGCTCTTGTGGCTGAATGGAAGTCCCCACAGCAATTTTCCAACATCTAGTGGAAAGCCTTCCCAGAAGAGTGGAGGCTGTTATAGCAGCAAAGGTGTAACGAACGTTGTCGGGAGAAGGAGAAGAGGACCAAGGTGCAGCGTGGTAAGTGTTCATATTATTTAATAAAATACGCAACACTTGACAAAACAACAAACACGACAAACGAACAGTCCTGAAAGGTGAAACAAACACTAAACAGGAAACAACCACCCACAAACACAGGTGGGAACAGGCTACCTAAGTATGATTCTCAATCAGAGACAACGATAGACAGCTGCCTCTGATTGAGAACCATACCAGGCCAAACACACAGAAATACTAAACAAGGACAACATAGAACACCAGACATAGAATGCCCACCCAAACTCACAAAAGGGGGGACCAACTCCATATTAATGCCCATGATTTTGGAATGAGATGTTTGACGAGCAGGTGTCAACATACTTTTGGTCACGTGGTTTACCTCAGAATCTACCTGCTAACCCACAGAGGTTTTAGAATAATCGCTATGTTTGAGAAAATGAGGGATTCTCCTAAGGGAGTTTCTACTATGAGGTGCAGGTGAAGAGGAAGACTGGCTGGGATTTAGGAGTGTACAGAGAGTCAGTTGACAGGGAGGTAAACAACTGAATTGTCACGGTTGTCATAAGAACTGGGCCAAGGTGCAGCGTACGTAGAGTTCCACATCTTTAATCTCAAGTGAAATTTAAGCAAAACAAAACAATAAACGAACAACGAAACGTGACTACGTGGTGCACATGCACAAACACAAAATAATATCCCACAAACACAGGTGGGGAAAAATAGCTACTTAAATATGATCCCCAATTAGAGGCAACGATTACCAGCTGCCTCTAACTGGGAACCAAACTAAAACCCCAACATAGAAATTTTAAACTAGAATACCCCCTCGTCACACCCTGACCTACTACACCATAGAGAAACAAGGGCTCTCTATGGTCAGGGCGTGACAGTACCCCCCCCCCCCCCCCCCCAAAGGTGCGGACAACGGCCGCAAAACCTGAAACCAAATGGAGGCTTAGGGGGGTGACTAGTGTCGGGGGTGGCTCCGGTGTGGGTCGTAGCCCCCCCCCCCCCCCCCAGAACCCGGATCCGACCATTGCGCCGGGCTGAACGACGTGCCTAGACTGGGCATCGACCAGAGAAGGGCTCTGGCCCTGGAGCTGGGTTGGACGCCTTGCCTAGACTGGGTATCAGCGCAGAGGAAGGCTCCGGCCATGGAGCTGGGTTGAACGCCGCGCCCGGACTGGGCACCGGCGCTGAGGAAGGCTCCGGCCTAGGAGCGGGACTGGACGCCGTGTCTGGACTGGACACTGGCGCAGAGGAAGGCTCCTGCCATGGAGCTGGACTGGACACCGTGCCTAAACTGGCCATGGCGCAGAGGAAGGCTCATACCTTGGAGCGAGACTGGACACCGTGCCTAGAAGCTCCGGACCGTTGCCCGTCGCTGGAGGTTCCGGACCGTGGACCGTCGCTGGAGGTTCCGAACCGTTGCCCGTCGCTGGAGGTTCCGGACCGTTGCCCGTCGCTGGAGGTTCCGGACCGTTGCCCGTCGCTGGAGTTTCCGGACCATTGCCCGTCGCTGGAGTTTCCTGGACCGTGGACCGCCGCTGGAGGTTCCGGACCGTGGACCGTCGCTGGAGGTTTCGGACCGTGGACTGGCGCTGGAGGTTCCGGACCGTGGTCCGTCGCTGGAGGTTCCGAACCTTGGACCGTCGCAGGAGGTTCCGGACTGTGGACCGTCGCAGGAGGTTCTGGACTGTGAACCGTCGCAGGAGTTTCCGGACTGTGATCCGTCGCAGGAGGTTCCGGACTTTGAACCGTCGCCGGAAGCTCTGGACTGTGAGCCGTCGCCGGAAGCTCTGTACTGTGAACCGTCGCCGGAAGCTCTGGACTGGGAACCGTCGCCGGAAGCTCTGGACTGTGAACCGCCGCCGGAAACTCTGGACTGTGAACCGTCTCCGGAAGCTCTGGACTGTGAACCATCGCCGGAAGCTCTGGACTGGTGACACGCACTTCAGGGCGAGTGTGGGGAACAGGCACAGGACGGACCGGACTGGGGGGGCGCACTGGAGGCCTGATGCGTGGAGCCAGCACAGGTTGCACCGGACTCGTGACGCGCTCTTCAGGGCGAGTGCGAGGAGTAGGCACAGGACGTACCGGACTGGGGAGGCGCACTGGAGGCCTGATGCGTGGAGCCGGCACAGGTTGCACCGGACTGGTGACACGCTCTTCAGTGCGAGTGAGAGGAGGAGGCACAGGACGTACCGGACTGGGAACACGCACTTCAGAGCGAGTGCGAGGAGGAGACACAGGACACACCGGACTGGGGAGGCGCACTGGAGGCCAGAAGCGTGGAGCCGGCCCAGGTTGCACCAGACTGCTAACCGGATCCTCTGGTCGGATGTTGAGCAGAAAACACTTGCACAACATCTCTCTCATCTCTCTCTCTCCCAACTTCCCCATTGCCTCCCTGACAATGGTCAGCCGGTCTCTGGCTCTTCAGGGCGAGTGCAGGGAGCAGGCACATGACGTACCGGGCTGGGGAGGCGCACTGGAGATCTGGTGCATGGAACCGGCACAGATGGCACCGGACTGATGACCCGATCTTCAACCCGCCTGCGCTGCAGCCTACTCTTCGCCAACATCATTCTCCGATATCCCTCTTCACACTGCTCCATCGACTCCCAGGCGGGCTCTGGCTCTCTCCTTGGGACGACCGACCACTTCTCTATCACCTGCGCAATGTGCTCTGGCTCTTCCCGCGGCTCAGCCGGCCACCCCTTGTGCCCCCCTCCAAAAAAACTTGGGGTTGTTCTTGGGCTTTCTGTGGCCGCGAACCCTGGCGTGGTCCCTGTCCTCCATTATTACCTTCCGTCTGCTGCCAAGGAAGGGTTTCGCATCCACCCATCACTTCTTCCCATGTCCAAAACTCCTTTACCTCGTGGATATGCTGCGTGGTCCTCTTTTGGTGGGATATTCTGTCACGGTTGTTGTAAGAACTGGACCAAGGCGCAGCGTACGTAGAGTTCCACATCTTTAATCTCAAGTGAAACTTAACCTCTCTTGGGTATGTGGGACGTTTGCGTCCCACCTCTTCAACAGCCAGTGAAACTGCTGGGAGCCAAATTCAAATACAGAAATACTCATTATAAAAATTCAGAAAACAAAACCTATTTTACATAGGTTTAAAGATGAACGTCTTGTGAATCCAACCACGGTGTCAGATTTAAAAAATGCTTTACGGCGAAAGCATACCTTACGATTATTTGAGAACATAGCCCACTAGACAATTCATTACAAACAGTAACCAGCCAAGTAGAACAGAGTCAGAGTCAGAAATAGAGATAAAATGAATCCCTTACCTTTGATGATCTTCATATGGTTGACTCAGCAGACATTCATTTACTCAATAAATGTTTATTTTGTTCGATAAAGTCTCTTTATATACAAAAACCTCAGTTTTGTTTGCGCGTTTTCTTCAGTAATCCACAGGCTCAAACGCAGTCAAAACAGGAAGACAAAAAAATCCAAATTGTATCCGTAAAGTTCATGGAAACATGTCAAACGATGTTTATATTCAATCCTCAGGTTGTTTTTAGCCTAAATAATTGCTAATATTTCAACCGGACAATAACGTCGTCAATTTAAAAGGTAAACAAGCATTGCTCTCTCTCTGTCGAGCGCATGAAAAAGCTCTGCGACACTTTAGCGTCCAGTCATTCCGAATGCTCTTCTTCCCTAATTTTTCTGAATACAAGCCTGAAACTATTTCTAACGACTGTTGACATCTAGTGGAAGGCATAGAAACTGCAGTTTGAGTCCTAAGTCAATGGATACTGTAATGGCATTGAATAGAAAACTACAAAACCCCCCCAAAAATACTCCTGAATGGATTTTTCTCAGGTTTTCGCCTGCCAAATCAGTTCTGTTATACTCACAGACACTATTTTAACAGTTTTGGAAACGTTAGAGTGTTTTCTATCCAAATCCACCAGTTATATGCATATCATATCTTCTGGGCCCGAGAAGCAGGCAGTTAAAATTGGGCATGCATTTCATCCAAAATTCAGAATGCTGCCCCCTACCCTAGTGAAGTTAAGCAAAACAAAACAATAAACGAACAACGAAACTAGACTACGTGGTGCACATGCACAAACACAAAATAATATCCCATAAACACAGGTGGGAAAAAAAGCTACTTAAACAATTACCAGCTGCCTCTAATTGGGAACCAAACCAAAACACCAACATAGAAATTTTTAACTAGAACACCCCCTCGTCACGCCCTGACAAGGGCTCTCTATGGTCAGGGCGTGACATGAGTAAAGCAAATGAATACTGGACTGTGGGCCTGAAAAATAGGGAATAGTCAGTTCCAGCTGTGCCCAGCTTTATTCTCTCCCTGAGAGAGAAGCCTCTGAAGGTGGGGGTGTTAGTAGATTATGAGGAGGGGGAGGTATCCTTTTAGAATGTGGAGCCCAGGTCCCCAATCTTCTTATTCACTGGCTGCATCTTCACTGACAGACTCTACCTACTCCTCTCTTCAGACTATGATTCTTCTAACACAGCTCCATTGATCTTATCAAGTCTTTCTGAGTTTAGTGAACAGGGAATTCAGTAACACACATGCACAATGTAAATGTGTATTTTATATTCAGAATAAGTTAGTATGTTATCAGTTGATTAGATTGTATAATGTAGCAATAAGGCCTGAGGAGGTGTGGTATATGCCCAATATTCCATGCCTAAGTAATGTTCTTATGCACAACGCACTGCAGAGTGCTTAGATACAGCCCTTAGCCGTGGTATATTGGCCATATACCACAAACCCCCAAGGTGCCTTATTGCTATGTGCCTTATTGCTATTACAAACTGGTTACTAACATAAGACCAGTAAAACGTTTTTTTCTTTGTCATACCTATAATGTCTGATATATCACAGTTATCCTGTAAGTCTGTGTGCTGTTTTTAATCCTCTTTCATGATTCATGACTTCTTATACAGACCCCTTGTTCTTTGTCCCACCTTCTTAAGAGTTTATCTGATTCTAAACACACACACACTAACACACAGCACAAAAAGGTAGAGAGGGTGTTTGAGTTGTAGTGATATTGATAATGCCCAATCAATAAGCCACCAGAGGATGCCCCTAAACCATTAACCGGATAAACAGGTACAACAATCTCACTAATGGTGAGAACAAATCCACATACAATGTCTTCAAAAAGTACTTACACCCCTTGACTTTCTCCACATTCTGTTGTGTTACAGCCTGAATTCAAAATGGATTAAATCTATATTTTTGGGGGCACTGGCCCCTTAAGTGGAATTATGTTTTCAACATTTTTCAAAATTAATTAAAAATGAAAAGTAAAATTTCTTGAGTCAGTAAGTTTTCAACCTCTGTTATGGCAAATCAAATCAAATTGTATTTGTCACATGCGCCGAATCCAACAGGTGTAGGTAGACCTTACCGTGAAATGCTTACTTAGGGGGCCTTAACCAACAATGCAGTTCAGGAAATAGAGTTAAGAAAACATTTACTAAATAAACTAAAGCAACATTTTTAATAAAAATAACACAATAAAATATAAATAACGAGGCTATATACAGAGGGTACCAGTACAGAGTCAATGTGCGGGGTAACAGGTTAGTCGAGGTAATTTGTACATGTAGGTACCGGTAAAGTGACTATGCATAGATAATAAACAGCAAGCAGCAACAATGTAAAAACAAAAAAGGGGGGTGGTCAATGTAATAGTCCTGGTGGCAATTTGATTAATTGTTCAGCAGTCTTACAGCTTGGGGGTAGAAGCTGTTAAGGAGCCTACATGGTGATTCTCTGATCCACCTCTACGCAGACGACACCATTCTGTATACTTCTTCTGGCCCTTCTGTGGACACTGTGTTATTAACAAACCTCCAGACGAGCTTCAATGCCATACAACACTCCTTCCGTGGCCTCCAACTGCTCTTAAATGCTAGTAAAACTAAATGCATGCTCTCCAATCGATCGCTGCCCGCACCCGCCCGCCTGTCCAGCATCACTACTCTGGACGGTTCTGACTTAGAATAAGTGGACAACTGCAAATACCTAGGTGGGTGGTCATCCCCAAAGCCAACTCCTATTTTGTCTGCCTTTCCTTCCAGTTCTCTGCTGCCAATGACAGGAACGAATTGCAAAAATCACTGAAGCTGGAGTCATATCTCCCTCACTAACTTTAAGCATCAGCTGTCAGAGCAGCTTACCAATCATTGCACTTGTACACAGCCCATCTGTAAATAGCCCACCCAACTACCTCATCCCCATATTTTTATTTATTTGTTTGCTCCTCTGCACCCCAGTATCTCTACTTGTACATTCATCTTCTGCACATATATCACTCCAGTGTTTAATTGCTAAATTGTAATTATTTCGCCACTATGGCAAATTTATTGCCTTACCTCCGTAATCTTACTACATTTGCACACACTGTATATAGATTTTTCTATTGTGTTAATGAGTGGACGTTTGTTTATCCCATGTGTAACTCCGTGTTGTTTGTGTCACACTGCTGTGCTTTATCTTGGCCATGTCACAGTTGTAAATGAGAACTTGCTCTCAACTGGCCTACCTGGTTAAATAAAGGTGAAATAAAAAAATAAAATAAAAAAACAGACTTGGTGCTGTTTCCGCTTGCTGTGCGGAAGCAGAGGGAACAGTCTATGACAGGCGGTGATGCAACCGGTCAAGATGCTCTCGATGGTGCAGCTGTAGAACTCTTTGAGGATCTGGGGACCCATCCCAAATCTTTCCAGTCTCCTAAGAGGAAAATGTGTGTGTTTGGACCATGACAGTTTGTTGGAACTTGAAACTCTAGACCAACTCCACTACAGCCCCGTCGATGTGAATGGGAGCATGTTTGATCTTCCTTTTCCTGTTGTCCACGATCAGCTCATTTGTCTTGCTCACGTTGAGGGAGAGGTTGTCGTCCTGGCACCACACTGCCAGGACTCTGACCTCCTCCAGGAGTAATAATTTGCTTAACAAGTCACATAATAAGTTCCATGGACACAATTTTTTGAATGACTAAATCTCTGTAAACCCAAACAGATACAGACTCAATCACAAATCCCAGGGAGTTTGACCAATGCCTTGCAAAGGGCACTTATTGGTAGATGGGTAAAAAAAATGTAAAAGGCAGACATTGAATAACCCTTTGAGCATGGTGAAATTATTAATTACACTTTGGGTGGTGTATCAAAACACCCAGTACTCTACAAAGATACAGCAGTCCTTCCTAACTCAGTTGCCGGGGAGGAAGGAAGCCACTCAGGGATTTCACTAGGAGGCCAATGGTGACATTGTACCTACTCCACAATACTAACCTAATTGACAAGAAGGAAGCCTCTACAATGTCAAAAATATTCCAAAACATGCATCCTGTTTGCAACAAGAACTCTTAGGCACTAAAGGAATACTGCAAAAAATGTGGCAAAGCAATTACATTTTTGTCCTGGATACAAAGTGTTATGTTTGGGGCAAATCTAATACAACACATTACTGTGAGGACCGACGCTGGAGACGAGAATCAAGTACAGGTAGAGAATATTTAAAGGAAAATGGACATATAACAAAAACAAGAATAGCGTCTCGACAGGGGAAACAAAATGACATTACAACAATAATGCTAAAATGAGGAACACAACTGAGGAACAGACAGATATAGAGGGGGCAATCAAAAGCCATGAAGGAGTACAGGGGAGTCCAATGAGCGCAGATGAGCGTAATGATGGTGACAGGTGTGTGTAATGAAGGGAAGCCTGGCGCCCTCGAGCGCCAGAGAGGGGGAGCGGGAGCAGGCGTGACAATTACTGAGTACCACTCTTCATATTTTCAAGCATAGTGGTGGCTGCATCACGTTATGAGTATGCCTGTAATCTTTAAGGAATGGGATGTTTTTCAGGATAAATATGGAGCTAAGCACAAACAAAAACCTGGTTCTGTCACACCCTGATCTGTTTCACCTGTCTTGTGCTTGTCTCCACCCCCCTCTGGGTGTTTCCCATTTTCCCTATTATCCCCTGTGCATTTATAGCTCCGTTTTTGTTTGTCTGTTGCCAGTTCGTCTTGTCTCGTCAAGTCTACCAGGTTGTTTTTCCGTACTCCTATTTCTCTAGTTCCTGTTTTCTAGTCCTCCCGGTTCCGACCATATCTGCCCGCCCTGACCCCGAGCCTGCCTGCCGTACTGTACCTATCTGACTCTGACCTGGTTACGAACCTCTGCCTGTCTCGACCTGCCCTTTACCTGCCTCCTGTGGTTTAATAAACTACTCTGTGTATTGAACCTTCTGTCTCTTGTGTCTGCATCTGGGTCATATCCTGCGTCGTGATAGGATCCTTCTGCTTTCCACGAGACACTGGGAAATCAATTCACCTTTCAGCAGGACAATAACCTAAAACACAAGGCAAAATCTACACCGGAGGTACTTACCAAGCAGACAGTCAATGTTCCTGAGTGTCCAAGTTACAGTTTTGACTTAACCTGTGTGTTGTCTTAAGGGTCAAAAATGACCCGCCACTATGTTTAACAGCAGAGAAAACCCCCTAAATGATATTTTCTCAACTTGAAATTTGATGACTTTTTCTAGAGTGACCTCAACATTAGAAAAAGTGAAACATCACCTTTGTTCATATTTCCATGAAAGCTGTACACCACCAGGGTTCAAAGATTGTCTTAGGGTCATTTTTGACCCGGCAGTTATAAAATAATTTACACACCACAAAAACCACAGACACACAAACACACAATGAGAAATTGAGATTGTGTGCTACTGATTGAACTCAGACAAAACTAAAACTGTATTGTACACATGCAGCATCTCCCCTCCACGACCCCACACATGACTCAAGTTCACAGACAAAATAAAAACAATTTCAGACAAAATAAACATTTCTTGAAAGCATTGTTTGCTAATGTGGAATGCAGTCAGATGCTATAAAGGTGCTGCAGATGACAGTCCCCCCAGTTCTCTCTTTGCTGAGCCATGACTGCACGTTTCAGTGCCCAACAGGTCGTAGATCTGATTTTTTCAGATGTCCAGGAGGATCAAGAGAACAATGATTTAGAAGAGGAGGAGGTATCTGAAGAATAAGATGGTGAGAATACAACCCAGAGCACRATGCATCATCTTCAGATGAAGAAGAAATCCCCCAAGCTGAAAAATATACATTTTTGTCAAAGAACAGCAAAATTACATGGTCCTTGTCACCATATGACAACCAGGGCAGGATGGCAGCACAAAATGTCACAAGGATGACCCCAGGGCCTTATGACCCCAGGGCCCACAAGACATGCAGTTGCCCAGGACATCACCTCAACATTCTACATGTTCATCACACCAGCCATCAGAGAAAACATCCTGGAGATGACAAATATGGAGGGTTTCCGTAAATATGGAGACAACTGGAAAAGGATGGATGAGATTGACCTGCGTGCCTACTACATAGGGCTGCTAATATTAGTGGGTGTGTATAGGTCCCGAGGCAAGGCTACATGTAGTCTCTGGAATGCAGAGAGTGGAAGGGCGATTTTCCGTGCCACGATGCCACTGAAAGTCTTTCACACTTTCTCAACAATGCTACGATTTGATAACCGTGAGTCAAGACCTGCAAAGCATGTGAGAGAAACTGGCGGCTATAAGAGAGGTCTGGGAGAAGTGGGTGGAGCGTCTGCCACACCTCTACAACCCTGGGCCTGAAGTAACAGTGGATGAGCAACTGGTTCCATTCAGAGGTACATTTTTATTTTTATATCTGTAATGTAAGTGATTTTCACTGTTAATTGTATTGTGTATTGCTGTATATCATTGATTGTTTTCTGTGACACTGATACTATTTACTGATTGTAATCTCTTTTGTCAAAAGGTTGCATTCCTTTCCGGCAGTATATGCCCAGCAAGCCAGCCAAGTATAGCATCAAGATATGGGTGGCCTGTGACGCACAATCCAGCTACGCTTGGAGGAAAGATGCAAGTCTACACAGGGAAGCTGACCAGCGGAGGCCCGGAGAAGAACCAGGGGATGCGGGTTGTGCTTGATGTGACAGATGGACTGAGGGGGCACAATGTCACGTGTGACAATTTCTTCACCTCTTATGAACTCAGCCAGCAGCTTCTGAAGAGGAAGATGTGCCAACCATCACCATCACCATGCCAACCATCACCATGGTTGGCACAGTTAGAAACAACAAGCCTGAGCTCCCCCTGCAGTCCTCGCAACAAGGGGGAGAGAGGCCTTCTCATCAAAGTTTTCCTTCACCACCACTCTAGTTTCTTACCTCCCAAAGAGGAACAAGAATGTGGTCCTCCTGAGCACACTGCACAAAACGGCTGAGTGATTGTGAGGACGGGAAACCAGCCATCATCCTGGACTACAACCACAACAAAGGAGGCGTGGGCAACCTGGACAAGGTGATTGGAACTTACAGCTGCAGGAGGATGACTGCCCGCTGGCCCCTGGTCATCTTGCATTACATCATTGATGTGTCCTCATACAATGCCTTTGTGACATGGAACAAGATCAACCCTACCTGGATGCCTGATAAGCGGAACAAGAGGAGGGTGTTGCTGGAGAAGCTGGGAAAGGCACTTGTWACYCCACACATTCAAATAAGGGAGCGCCTCCCCCATACAGCAGCCTCTGCAGTGCTTATGAAAGCTGTTCAGGGGGCTGAATCTTGTCCTTATCCACCGGAGGCTGCAGCTGGGGCAGGAAAGAGGAGATGCCAATTCTGCCCCCCAAAGAAGGACTGTAAAACAAATACTATGTGCTGCACATGTGAGAAATACATCTGCAAAGTCCATGCACACACACTTGCATACTGTCCTACATATGCTAATTAGAGTTGATTGATTTATGTTCTTTATGTTTTTGTTTTGTATCTATTATCTTATTTTCTTATTTGTTGTTGTTATACACCTTGTGGGTGGGGGCAATGGTTAAAAAATGGGAGAAGACTAGTATTTTCTTGAATTTCTCATTGTACAGTATATACGAATATATCACTATGTTGCCAAAACGTTCAAGACTGTTATTGTTTCCCTTCAATAAAATGCATTCAAAACTACTTTCTGCACATTTCTGCTACTTTCTTAGGCTATACAAGTACTATCTCTTACTAAAAAATGTATGTTTACACCTATGCAGTACCTTAAGCAATAATAATAATAATAATAAACCTTTACTTTAGTAAAGAGTGGTGTCCACTGATTAAACACAGTCTTTCTGCATTGTGAAGAGGGAAAACCCAAATATTCACAAAGTTTGTGATGAATGACAGGTTGTTTCTTCATGCAAAATAGATTTGGGATTTCAAATTCAATTAAGCTACTTTATTTTAGGGGTTTAGTGAACGCGGGTCATTTTCTACCCTTCAGACAAGGGGAGTACACAGAATGTTAAGAGGGTTAAATCTACTTTAACATCTATGACAAGACTTGACAATGGTTGTCTAGCGATGGTTAAGAAACAGTTTGACAGAGCTTCAAGAATTTTGAAAAGAACAGGCAAATGTTGCACAATCCAATGTTGAACAAACTCACAGCTGTAATTGCTGTCAAATGTATTGACTCAGGGGTGTGAATAGTTATGTAAATAAGATATTGCTGTATTTCATTTTCAATTAATTTGCAAACATTTCTAAAAACATTTTATTGCTTTGTCATTATGGGGTATTGTGTATAGATGGGATAGAAAATGTAGAATAAGTCAAGGGGTATGAAAACTTTCTGAAGGCACTGTACTTTGTTGCTACACTGGTTTAATGCATCTGATGCATATTTCAGCCTCTGAAATATACSTTTTAGTTGTCAACTGGTCCCTGACAAGTGAAATGCAACTTGCTGAATAGCACGCCGAGGAAATATGTTTTAGAGAACATATGTATTTTARGCCAACACAGTATTTTAACTGGTTGTTTGATCAACTCAGCCATTTGTGTTGCATGTTCACATAACATAATTGTTTTAATACATTTTACATTGCTCAAACTCACTTCCAACGGTCAGGGATAGCATATGGGTTTAGAAGACATGTCAAGATAAGCCAAGGGTTTTGAAATGTTCTTACAGGGAGGCCAGAACAAGAGCTAGAAAAGGAAAATGGGAAGACCAAAAGGCGCAGGTTGGTGTTTATTGTCATGAACCTTTCCCTGGAGGCAAAACTGAGCGGTTTAAACTAGATTATCCTTAATTGTTGTTTCATAATTAACAGAGAACCTAATGAGTGTAAACATTATAGTCAAAAGAGATCATTAGGCCCTGATATGATAAAATAAGGTGGTGATAATTAGGTCCTCATCTATTAACATTACCTTTAATGAGTTGTTTAATATATAAATATGTACTTTGTTTCTCACTCTAATTAAACCCAAAATGACATTACATTCTTTATCACAACTCTTTATAATGGTGGATTGTGTCTAATTGTCCCTCAGTTCACACAAAGACTGCTTACAAAACGTTGTTAAAAGCGGAGATACGTGGGTATCGATTATTGGTTTGGTACAGTGGGTATTCAGTATTATTTGGTGTTGGTACAGTGGGTTTTCAGTATTATTGGTGTTGGTACAGTGGGTTTCAGTATTATTGGGTTGGTACAGTGGTATTCAGTATTATTGGTGTTGGTACAGTGGGTATTCAGTATTATTGGTGTTGGTACAGTGGGTGTTTCAGTATTATTGTGTTGGTACAGTGGGTATTCAGTATTATTGGTGTTGTACAGTGGTATCAGTATTATTGGTGTTGGTACAGTGGGTGTTCAGTATTATGGTGTGTACAGTGGGTATTCAGTATTATTGGTGTTGGTACAGTGGGTATTCAGTATTATTGGTGTTGGTACAGTGTGGTATTCAGTATTATTGGTGTTGGTACAGTGGGTTCAGTATTATTGGTGTTGGTACAGTGGGTATTCAGTATTATTGGTGTGGGTACCAGTGGGTAATTCCAGTATTATTGTGTTGGTACAGTGGAGTATTCAGTATTATTGGTGTTGGTACAGTGGGTATTCAGTATTATTGGTGTTGGTACAGTGGGTATTCAGTATTATTGGTGTTGGTACAGTGGGTGTTCATTATTATTGTAAAATAGTGTCAGAGAGGTATAAAATGAACAGGAAGGCTGTTTAGTTTGAGATGGTCTTGCCTGAGTCACTTCATTATGTATCATCAGATAACTTATGGATTTTGATTGATTTTCCATTTCAGTCATCTGTATTTCTCTTCCAGACACACAGTGGCCCCTCAAATGGGTTTTTCTGTGCTTTACAATGGAACGGGATCATCAGATGATGGATTCTACATCACAGCCTTCCACACACTGGGCAATAAGAACTACCTCATCCTAGCTCTCTCTATAATATACATCATCACTCTAATGGGTAACTTTGTTCTGTTAGCAGTCTTCATTATGAACCCAAGCCTTCAAAATCCAAAATATGTTGCAGTGTGCAATTTAGCTGTGGTGGACATCTCTTTGAACAGTGTTATCATTCCCCAGATGGTGCCTGTATTTGTGTTCAATCTGAACTACGTCTCCTTTGGGACGTGTTTTTCTCAGATGTTCTTCTTGCATTTTTTTGGCGATATGGAGTCCTTCTCCCTGGCTCTCCTAGCGTACGACCGTGTCATAGCCATCTGTTTCCCTCTGCGTTACCTCACCATCAACACCAACCTGAGGATGCTGCTCATCCTGCTAGGGATCTGGACCCTGGCCTTCCTCTTGGAGGTCTACCCTGTCGCCCTGGCCTCTAGCCTGCCTTACTGTGCCTCTAGGGTGGTGCAGAGCTGCTGCTGTGAGCACGGTCCTGTATACAGACTGGCCTGCTCTGACATCTCTTTCAACAGGAAACTAGCAACAGCTAAAACTCTGGCTGTCCTGTTAGGCCCCCTGTCCTTCATCATCTTCACCTATGCTGTGGTGGTGGTTGCGGTGCTGAAGTTTGCCTCGACTACCCAGCGGTGGAAAGCCTTCCACACCTGTCTCACTCACCTGCTGCTGGTCCTGGTGTACTACCTCCCTGTCATCCTGGCCTACGTCCTAGGTAAACACAGGGATGACTGTAGACTTCAAAATCAAATCAAAAATATTCGTCACGTTCACAGTTTCCCACAGGTATAAAAGGTTCAGCGAAATGTTTATGTGCTCTTCGCCACAACTTTTATCCCTGCTGGAAACTGTATGCTCCCTAAGTGTAGGTCAGGAAAAAAGGAGGACTCTGACTAATTTGCCCCCAAATGTGTGTTTATTGTACTGTATAAATTGTCATTCAAAAGAACACTAGCACATTGCATTTTAGTAGATGCTAAGTGCCTTGCTCAAGGGTACATTGACAGATTTTTCACAGTCAGCTCGGGATTCAAACCAGCAACCTTTCAGTTACTGGTCCAGACCTCTTAACCACTAGGCTACCTGCCGCACATCTGAGTTGTCTGGTTGCTAGGCTATGACAAGTGGGAGCGTACAGCATGTCTCAGTGCACAAGTTCCTTCTTATTTTAGCTGAATATCCTAATTTACTGTTAATACTATCAATCAACATCTCAAAGCCACTGGATGTGTGTCTGTTTTCCCTTCCCTCCTAGGTAACCTGCGCCTGGTGCAGTCCTCAGACCTCCTGACTGCCATCCTCACTGTGTCTGTCACCCTGCCACCCATGCTCAATCCTATCATCTACAGCCTAAAGACAGAGGAGCTGCGGGAGAAAATCATCAAACTGTTTGTAAAGACAAAAGTTTCTTCTCACAAATGAGACTTTGCGTGGAGTTGTTGATCGTATTTTCAAATCTGCAGCAAAAACTCAAGAACTGTAGATATAGGAAAAGTTTCCAAGTAAGGTGACTTTCCCCTTGCATTTAGTATCTATTTAATTTCAGCATTTTTCTGTTAATACWATTTTATGAACACTCTTACTCTTAAGATAATTGCAATAAAACAATGTCTGACTATTCTTCTGTTGAACACTTCATATTTGCATATAATAGATATAATAATAGATATAATAGATATAACATCTTTTATTGTGGTAAATGAATACAATTCAAACTTCTAATTTCAAATATTTTTTGTTGTTGTGCTTTTCAGATACAAGTTTTTATGCCACAGCTGTAATCATGGAGTGTTTATATATTATAATAACATTAATTACTGGACGAATTCATGTTGCATCCACAATAAAGAATGTGTTCTTAACTGACTTGCCTAGTTAAAGATTACATWAAAAAAAWAWAWAAAAAAAAAACTATTAACAGAAAGGTACAGCATATCCAGGTAAAATCATTATGATAACTGACAGTACAGGGCATGATGAGTGAGTACAGGTATTTGTCACATATAGTGTTCATCACATACAATTATGGCATAGAGGTAACGTTTTGCAAAGTATCTAGATATACAGTATTTACGTTGAAAGAGTTCAACTAGTCAAATAACATACGTTCATTAGTTCCACTAGATGGCACTAAAATATATTCACTGGCAGAGACAAACTGTAGGGCTCTGTTCAAAGGTAAAATGAGTAACACTAACACATTTCATGAATAAGGATTAATACATGATTTATAAACCTTTAATAAATACATATTTGTAAGCATTCATAAGCATGTATAAGCTTTATAATCATTACCATTTTTTTTTTTTTTTTAAATGTGAACAATTATTTATTTGTTTTTAATATATTCAGTATAAGGTAACACACAAGCAGTTCATACAAGCAGTATGCAGTGGGAGAAATGAGGAATAAAAGTATTGATTTATTTTTAATATATTCAGTATAAGGTAACATACAAGCAGTTCATACAAGCAGTATGCAGTGGGAGAAACGAGGAATAAAAGTATTGATTTATTTTTAATATATTCAGTATAAGGTAACATACAAGCAGTATGCAAGGGGAGAAACGAGGAATAAAAGTATTGATTTATTTTTTATATATTCAGTATAAGGTAACATACAAGCAGTTCATACAAGCAGTATGCAAGGGGAGAAACGAGGAATAAAAGAGAGATAAAACAAGGAATAAAACAATTAAAGGATATAAAAGAAAAATAACATACACAGTGTTGCAGTTCTTGTATTCTGTGGTGAATATACATAACTATTAAGGAGCAGTGTAGTTACGCGTTTGGGACACAGCATGAGAACAGAGCATAATGGAAATATCTTACTTTCAATTTGACCTAAAACGTGTTTCCAAGGAGATCCACGGTGAAAACAGAGCCAAAAAATATGCAGAAAGTTTCCTAATTCAGAACAAGAGCATTTGTAATGTTGATCATTATCTACAAGCTGTAGTTTAAGTCTACTGTCAGGAGTGAAATAAGTCCAGCTGATGGGAAAGGTTTCTAGTTGAAGAAGAAATGTTGTTCCATACCATGGGCCAGTCCCATTTGAGCCCAAGGTTCTCTTGGTCTTTTTCTCACTTCTTTGTGATAGGTAAGGTCCTGTATTTTTWWTTTATTTTTTTATTTCACCTTTATTTAACCAGGTAAGCTAGTTGAGAACAAGTTCAAATCATATCAAATCAAAATCAAATCAAATCAAATGTTATTTGTCACATACACATGGTTAGCAGATCTTAATGTGAGTGTAGTGAAATGCTTGTGATTCTAGTTCCTAGACAATGTAGTAATAACCAATGAGTAATCTAACCTCACAATTCCACAACTACTACCTTATACACACAAGTGTAAAGGGATAAAGAATATGTACGTAAAGATATATGAATGAGTGATGGTACAGAACGGCATAGGCAAGATGCAGTAGATGGTATCGAGTACAGTATATACATATGAGATGAGTACTGTAGGGTATGTAAACATACAAGTGCATAGTTTAAAGTGGCTAGTGATACATGTATTACTTAAAGATGGCAAGATGCAGTAGATGATATAGAGTACAGTATATACATATACATTATATTAAGTGGCATTGTTTAAAGTGGCTAGTGATACATTTTTTATCAATTTCCATTATTAAAGTGAGCTGGAGTTGAGTCAGTATGTTGGCAGCAGCCACTCGATGTCAGTGGTGGCTGTTTAACAGTCTGATGGCCTTGAGATAGAAGCTGTTTTTCAGTCTCTCGGTCCCTGCTTTGATGCACCTGTACTGACCTCGCCGTCGGATGATAGCGGGGTGAACAGGCAGTGGCTCGGGTGGTTGTTGTCCTTGATGATCTTTATGGACTTCCTGTGACATCGGGTGGTGTAGGTGTCCTGGAGGGCAGGTAGTTTGCCCCCRGTGATGCGTTGTGCAGACCTCACTACCCTCTGGAGAGCCTTATGGTTGTGGGCGGAGCAGTTGCCGTACCAGGCGGTGATACAGCCCGACAGGATGCTCTCGATTGTGCATCTGTAGAAGTTTGTGAGTGCTTTTGGTGACAAGCCGAAATTCTTCAGCCTCCTGAGGTTGAAGAGGCGCTGCTGCGCCTTCTTCACAACGCTGTCTGTGTGGGTGGACCAATTCAGTTTGTCCGTGATGTGTACGCTGAGGAACTTAAAATTTACTACCCTCTCCACTACTGTCCCGTCGATGTGGATAGGGGGGTGCTCCCTCTGCTGTTTCCTGAAGTCCACAATCATCTCCTTTGTTTTGTTGACGTTGAGTGTGAGGTTATTTTCCTGACACCACACTCCGAGGGCCCTCACCTCCTCCCTGCAGGCCGTCTCGTCGTTGTTGGTAATCAACAAAGTCAAGGAGTCCAGGTGAGTCCAATGAAGCGCTGATGCGCGTAATGATGGTGACAGAGAGGCAGACCAGAGAGGGGGAGCGGGAGCAGGCGTGACAATGGATGTGGGTACGTAGACCCGCAAGCCACTGTGGCCGCTTAGTGAGGGGTTTACTGTTTTTGTGGCCCCCACCTCATCAAAATTGCCCATCCCTGGTATAGAATGAGCATTATGAGCATTTACATGACACTTGAAAATTCTATGGCAGCTATGTTAGCACCTCATTAACATTACATATATGTTGTTAATATTGAAACAATGCTACGTAAATTAATGTCTAGAACAATATTCAGAATTCTAACTGTTGGCAAATTAAGTGGTAATGCCCGAGAAGCTGATATTTGGAGGATATATTGGCACGGGTGTTGTTAGGCCCGAGGCGAAGTCGAGGGCTGGCAAACTGTGTCAATATATCCTCCAAACACCGGCTTTGATGCCATTATCACTTAAATACCACACCCCCTCTGGCCTTATTGCTTACTCATAAACCCGGTAGTTCAAGCCCTGAACGCTGATTTGCTGAAAGGTGTGATATATCAGACCGTATATACTATGGGTATCACAAAAAATAACTTTTAATGGTCTAATTATGTTGGTAACCCGCTGATAATATCAATAAGGCCCCTCGAGGGTTTGTGATATATGGCCAATTTACCACGGCTAAGGGCTGTATCCAGGCAGTATGCATTGCATCGTGCGGAAGAACAGCCCTTAGCCGTGGTATATTGGCCATATACCACACCTCCTCAGGCCTTATTGTATTGCTCGGCATGTAACTGAATGGAGTGGCCAGATGTGGTCATTCTGGGGGCAGGCAGTCGATCCAGTCAGTCCTCTGTCACTCATTGTCACATTTCAGGACTTTTGCATGGACACTAGGTTGATCATGTGAAATTAAATAAAATATACCTGTATGCCATTTAGCCATTAATAAGCGACTTGTAGTCATGTGTGCATTTATGTTACGTTTGGTTGGTCGTGGGCATTGATCCCACTGCCCTAGCGTTACGAACGCCATGACCTACCAACGGAGCTACAAAGGACCACATTGTAGATAACCTGTCATCTACCTACAGCTCTGAGATGTAGGTCTACCATTCATATGAGGCTAATTCTTTCATGATCGACCAGGCACCTATGACGCCTACTGGTTGAAAAGTAGTCATTTAAGTTTCTAGTTCCCATAAAACTTCCTCTGATGATTTATCCAAACAAAAATACATTTCAAGCAAAAACACTGAATATAAAACATAAGTAGCTATTGTGTATTAGGGTACATGTGTCTGATCTGTTGTGCCATGTTCTTGCAAGACAGAGAAGTTTGTTTGTACTGTATATGATACTCAGAGGCAACCCCTGTCTTTCAACAACATACGACAAATTAAGTCTTTAAGGATTACTGTCCAATTAGTGTCTCTCTCATACACTATGTTCCCTTGTGTGTGATTAGTGAGGAGTGTTTGTGTGTTCCTGCTGTTCTGATTTCTCTATTCATGTGCAAACAATTGTCTTTGACCTCTCAACAAATTATATTCATACTGTATACATACTATATCATAATAACTAAGCAATTTTGTGTCTACATTTTGTCCCTTTTTGTTTAGCTGAAGTGTATTTCTTCTCAAGGTGTATCTTTATTACAATCACACCATAGACTTTGAACCACTTTTACCAGGCCCAAGCAAGGATTCTCAAATAATATGATTTGGGCTAAGAAAACATTATACTGTATACTATAAAGTGAAAATAATAATTACATTCTCTTTTTGATAGAATTTCCTCCTGTCCTTATTTGACCATTATCTGACTTTTCATGTTGAAAGATAAGGTAACCAAATGATGGTGTTAGTCTTTTTCTACAGTAGCCCATTATAGTTGCTGCTATTATGGTTATGAATGGGCTATGCACGCTGCCTGTGAACGCTCATACACACTTTCTTGTCTTGGTCTGTTTACATTTCAGAACATCTCAGAACAGTCGCTGGGGATGTTACCTACTTTATCACTTTATTAATACTGGAACCCCTCTGGGGTCGTTTAACAGGCTGCTGCTTCTTTTTCTTCCTAGGGGATTTATAAGTGGTTTATTAATATCATTAGACAAGCTGGGCTTTGGGATTACATAATATACTTTTCCATTGACCCTTAGCCATCCCCTGGCACTGCACTGTCTGTGAAAGGGTGACTACACTAATGAATAACCTCAACTTGTCCAAACCTACTCATAGAGTATGAAAGGTTGAGAGAGAAGGGAGATCAAGGGAATGCAATATTAAAAAGGTTGCAGCCAAAGACATAATCAATTAACAACCAAAATTATTGGCACCCTTGATAAAGATGAGCAAAAAAATACTTTGTGTACTCAGCCTTTTTATATAATGTTTCGTGAGATTGAAGAACACATTGGGAGGTGACCTTTCCTCCTTTCAGAATCTTTCTAGATTCTTGACATCCTTTGAAAAGGCGGGCCAAACAGGCCCCCATTAACATCGATGGGGCTGTAGTGGAGCGGGTCGAGAGTTTCAGGTTCCTTGGTGTCCACATCACCAACAAACGATCATGGTCCAACCACACCAAGACAGTCATGAAGAGGGCACGACAACATTTTTTCCCTCTCAGTGATGTACTGCGTACGGCCCAGTACATCACTGGGGCCAAGCTTCCTGACATCCAGGACCTATATAATAGGCGGTGACAGAGGAACACCCAAAGAATTGTCAGACTCCAGTCACCCAAGTCATAGACTGTTCTCTCTGCTACCTCATGGTAAGCAGTACCGGAGCGCCAAGTCTAGGACCAAAAGGCTCCTTAACAGCTTCTACCACCAAGCCATAAAACTGCTGAACAATTAATCAATGGCCACCCGGACTATTTACATTGACATGCCCCCCACTCCATTTGTTTTAACACTGCTGCTACGCTATGTCTATTATTTATGCATAGTCACTTTACCCAAACCTACATGTACAAATTACCTTAACTAACCTGTACCCACGCACATGACTCGGTACCGGTACCCCCTGTATATAGCCTCGTTATTGTTATATTATTGTGTTACTTTTTATTATTTTTACTTTAGATTTTCTTGTAAATATTTTCTTAACTCTTTCTTGAACTGCATTGTTGGTTAAGGGCTTGTAAGTACACCTGTGTATTCGGCGCATGTGACAAATACAATTTGATTTAATCTACGGTGATGGACTGCCTTTTTCATTTCAAACCACAGGTTTCCAGAGACTGAGATGAATATTGCAAAATGTTGATTTGTGGTACAATTAACAATTTATTTTAGGATTTTGATATGTGCTTGAGGTCGTTGTCTTGCTGGAAGATCCCCTTGTGGCCAAGTTTCAGCCTCCTGGCAGAGGCAACCAGGTTTTTGGCTAAAATGTCTTGGTACTTGGTGGAGATTATGATGCGGTTGACCTTAGCATTGGCCCAAGGATCAGTAGAAGCAAAACAGACCAATAACATCAAAGATTCACCAAAATATTTTACCGTAAGTACAAGGTTCTTTTCTGCATATGCATCCTTCTTTCGAGGCAAAACCCACCACTGGTGTGCGTGGCCTAAGAGCCCTATTTTCATCTAATCTGACCCGGTTCCAATCCAAGTGGCAATGTTGTAACTCCAGGCATTTACATTTGTTGGTTGCTGTCAGTAAAGGCTTTTTGATGGCGACCCTTCCAAAGAGCCTATTGGCATGGAGGTGGCTTCTAATTGAAGATTTGGAGACTTGGTGACCCGAAGATGCAACCAAACTCTGTTATTCGCCAACTGTGGCACTTGGACTCTTCTGTGTCTCCTGATCAATCTTCCTCACTGTGCATGAGGACAAGATACACTTGGATCCTTTTCCAGGCAAGTTTACCGCTGTTCCAGTGGTCTTAAACTTCTTAATTGTTGCCCTAATAGTGGTAAGCAGTATATTTGTTTTTTCAGTTGTTGTTTTTATATCCATTGCCTGATTTATGAAAGTCAACAACCATTTGTCTCTTTTTGTTTGTGAGTTTGTTGCTTTTCCCAGTGGTGATGGATGACAGATGGATTTTACATGCTTTATCTCATTTTTATACCCCAGTGAAACAGCAAAATACAGTTATTTCAAACTGAGATTTACAGTAGAACAGACTGTTTGATTTTATTTAAAAGAATGGTTAGGGGGTACCAATAATTTTGACACCAATCAGATTTTTTTTATTACTTGTTAAAGAAAATAACAACTATGTTAGTTTAAAATAATATAATAAAAAATAAAAAATGTTTGCATACAATGTAGCTTAGTATTTGTATTATATATTTTATAGAGAATATTTTGCTCATATTTAACAAGGGTGCCAATAATTTTGGTGGTGACTGTATAAAGTGGAGGAGGAAGGAATGTCCCCACAGGACTAGGTCCTATCTTGAGATCTGTGCATGRAATTCACCATTGTCATCAATGCAATACTTACAGTATGAGAGAGATTGGGTTATCAAATTAGGGATTTGGCCCTCTGTGATTGCAGATTACCCATGAAAGGGGTGGCAGAGTAGCCTAGTGGTTAGAGCGTTGGACTAGTAACCGAAAGGTTGCAAGTTCGAATCCCCGAGCTGACAAGGTACAAATCTGTCGTTCTGCCCCTGAACAACCCACTGTTCCTAGGCCGTCATTGAAAATAAGAATTTGTTCTTAACTGACCTGCCTAGTTAAATAAAGGTTAAAAAAAAAGGACGCAGGGTCCAATTCAAGCAATTACATATCAAGGAAAACTGCAGGGCTGGTCACTCAAAATATTTCAGTCTTTATGTGCCTTTGAGCCAATCAGTATGTGTGCAGTTTTTACACCTGTTTTTGGATACCAATAGGCAGTAGTTGTCTAATGAGAATCATGACGTGGGATTCCTCAAGTGGCCGAGAGAAGGTGGTTCAGAAAGGGGATAAATTCAGAGACATCCAATGCCAGTGTGGTCAGTGTCATCCACCAACTATGTGTCTTTAACAAGAGCTGTGCTAACGTAACTGCAAAAGGGTTTTCTAATGATAAATTAGCCTTTTAAAATGACAAACTTAGATTAACTAACACAATGTGCCATTGGAACACAGGAGTTATGGTTGCTGATAATGGGCCTCTGTACACCCATGTAGATATTCCATAAAGAATCAGTCGTTTCCAGCTACAATAGTCATTTACAACATTAACAATGTCTACACTGTATTTCTGATCAATTTGATATTATTTTAATGGACAAAAAAAATGGCTTTTCTTTCAAAAACAAGGAYATTTCTAAGTGACCCCAAACTTTTGAACGGTAGTGTATATATATTTGTCATAATAAAAAAGTAATTTGGGCACGTGTTATAAAACTTTACTATTTATTTATTTTAGGCAAGTCAGTTATTAAGAACAAATTCTTATTTTCAATGATGGCCTAGGAACAGTGGGTTAACTGCCTTGTTCAGGGGCAGAACGACAGATTTGTACCTTGTCAGCTCGGGGATTCAAACATGCAACCTTTCGGTTACTAGTCCAACAGCTCTAACCACTAGGCTACTCTGCCGCCCCATTATGAGTTTATATATGAAATTATTATCATATACAGGTCAGAGGTCACAGGACTAATATATGCAAATAACAGGGTTGGGGTGTGTAGCGTATAGCTGGATGTAGGTTACTGTTGGTAACTTGGGGAATACGGGCCTAAGTGGGTAAAAGGGCTGAGATAGGCAAGTAACAGGGATGAAGTGTATTGGCAAAGGAACTGGGGTCTATGAGTAACAAATAGGGTATTTAGGTCTAGGATATGGGTGAATTGGTATTTAACTGTATCAACAGGGTATTGGCATATGGGTTTTAGGGTTAGGACATGGGGGTGACAGGCCTTGGGTGCATGGGTAATTGGGTTTATGAGTGTGGGTAAGTGTGGGTAAGTGGGCTGAGGTATACAGATATTGAGGCTGAGGAATGGGGGTTTAATTTTATTATAGGCAGAGCACTGTATGTTTCCATCGGTCACAATTGCAACTTTTTAATAGAAGAAAAGCTATATCCAATCAAATTTATTGGCCACATACTCGTGGTTAGCAGATGTTAATGCGAGTGTAGGGAATTGCTTGTTCTTCTAGTTCTGACAGTGCAGTAATATCTAACAAGTAATCTAACAATTCCCCAACAACTACCTAATACACACAAATCTAAAGGGATGGAATAATAATATGTACATATAAATATATGGATGAGCGATGGCCGAGCGGTATAGGCAAGATGCAATAGATGGTATAAGATACAGTATAATGGAAGATATGTAAACATTATTAAAGTGGCATTGTTTAAAGTGACTATTGAGTCTCTATGTAGGCAGCAGCCTCTTTGAGTTAGTGATTGCAGTTTAACAGTCTGATGGCCGTGAGATAGAAGCTGTTTTTCAGTCTCTCGGTCCCAGCTTTGATGCACCGGTACTGACCTCGCCATCTGGATGGTAGCGGGGTGAACAGGCAGTGGCTCGGGGGCATCTTTCTTTTGGTGTTTTTCAGAGTCAGTAGAAAGGCATCTTTAGTGTCCTAAGTTTTCATAACTCTGACCTCAATTGCCTACTGTCTGTTAGCTGTAGTGTCTTAACGACCGTTCCACAGGTGTATGTTCATTAATTGTTTATGGTTCATTGAACAAGCATGAGAAACAGTGTTTAAACCCTTTACAATGAAGATCTGTCTAGTTATTTGGATTTTTACGAATTATCTTTGAAAGACAGGGTCATGAAAAAGTTGAAATTTTTGCTGAGTTTACATGACAAAGAACAAGAGAAAAACACTCACAAACACCTTGAGGATAATTACCTTAGGGAGTAAGGTCAGGTGCAGAATTATGTCATGTGGTGTCAACAGTTATTATAAATTAGACACTGCAAGTGTCCGTGTCAGACATCAGACTACTATGCAGATCTGGAGTTACATGGCATGTCTTGATAGCTCACTATGCATCTTCTTAATGTGTTTTCTGAATATATGAACGAGATGGAATATGTTCTCTAATCTTTAGATGAAAGGCTTATTGAAAGGGTTATTGAAAGGGTTACTGTGAGGTGCAGCTTTTGTATTGACATGCCACAAATTGGGCGATGCAGTCGACAGTATTGAAAAAATAATTATGCAAAATTCATTACTTTTGTAATATTCTTTACATGTCCTAAAATCTTGATAGTCGTATGTAGTAGGAAATGTAATGTGATCAATAATTTGATATCACTTGTAATATCATTAAGATGCTAATTAAGGATCGGATCCTTTTTTTAAATTTCCCCCTAAAATTACATACCCAAATCTAACTGCCTGTGGCTCAGGACCTGAAGCAAGGATACGCATATTCTTGATACCATTTGAAAGGAAACACTTTGAAGTTTGTGAAAATGGGGATTTAATAATTAATGAATCCTTTATTTCCGCAGGTTGTCTAAGAGGCCATCATCATGTCAGCTGGGAATCACAGCTTTGTGACAGAGTTTGTCATCGTTGGGTTCCCTGGGCTTCAGCCAGAGTTCTACGGTCTTGCCTCAACTGTATTATTCTTGGTGTATTTTTGCACTACAGTAGGAAATGTGGTTATTCTTGTATTGTTCGCAACAGACCGGGATCTCCACAAACCCATGTATTTTGTTATTTTACATCTGGTTGTTTCTGATATTCTCTTTAGCACCACCACATTACCAAAGATTATTGCCAGGTATTGGTTTCAAGCAGGAGCCATTTCATTCACAGGTTGTTTTGTCCAGATGTACTTAGTGCACTATTTGGGAACTGTAAATTCATACATTCTATTTATAATGGCTTTAGACCGATATGTTTCAATCTGTTTCCCGCTCAGATATCCAATGATTATCAAAAACTCCACTATTCATATTCTCAGTACTACTGCTTGGATTGTTGCGAAAGCCKGCCCATTGATGATGGTAATTAGGGCCTATCCTCTTCCTTACTGTGACTCAAACAAAATCATGCAGTGCTACTGTGATCATATCGCTATAACAACGCTTGCATGCACTGATAGGGCCCCTTATAGTTTTCCTGCTTTTRTYKTWGCMATGSTGGYATTACTGGGACCTCTTGCTTTTATTATATTCTCATATTGCTCTATTATTGTGGCAGTTGTTCAGATTGCGAGCACACAAGGCCGCCTCAAAACCCTTTCTACCTGCAGTGGTCAGCTGATCATCATTGCACTGTATTATCTCCCCAGGTGTTTTATTTATCTGTCCAGTAATATCGGCATTAGATTCAGCACTGATTTACGTATTGTTATTATCATGTTGTATAGCCTGCTCCCTCCTATGATCAATCTACTGATATACTGTTTTAAGACAAAAGATATAAAACAGAGCTTGATGAAAAGATTCAAGAGATCAACTGATCCCCAGAAGGAGAGGGTCTCTGCTGTATCTTGATGATTTATGTAACACATCTCCTCAAATTGGTTTGCAATTGTTTGAATTCATCCAATTCATTATGGCGTACATATGCTTAATGATTGAGTATTCTTTATAAAAACAAAATCTATTAAAACAAAAATGTATTTATCTATTTTTACCACATGTATTTTTATTTAGCATTGTTGACTCAACACTGAATTGCTTAGTAAAAGTTTGAATTTGAAAGTTGGTGAACACATCAGTTAACATCACTAAACAATGTCAATATCATTTATAAAGCTAGAATCTGCTGTTGCTAGATTTTTGGTACGTATAAATGAATAATACATTTTAAAATACGTCTACATGAATGTGGATGCGACCATGATCACGGGTAGTCCTGAGTGAATCGTGAATCCTGAATAATGAATAATGACGAGTGAAAACGTTACAGATGCACAAATATCACACCCCACCAAAAATGATAACCTCCCCTGTTATTGGGCACAAACCAAGCAGAAACACAACCCAAACAAACAGCAAATGCATCCAACAAGTTTGTAGATTCACACGCTCGATATAATCATTGCATGCTAGGAATATGGGACCAAATAYTCAAACTTTTGACGACTTGAATACACAAATTTGTGAATTTGTCCCAATACTTTTGGTCCCCTAATGGGGGGGAATATGTACAAAAAGTGCTTTCATTTCTAAACGGTTCCCCCCATATGGATGAAAATGCCCTCAAATTAAAGCTGACAGTCTGCACTTTAACCTCATAGTCATTGTATCGTTTCAAATACAAAGTGCTGGAGTTAAGAGCTAAAACAACAACAAAATTGTCACTCTCCAAATACATTTGGGGCTCACTGTAACGTAGATTAAAAAACATGAGCTGGAGCACACCCAGAAAAATGTGTTTGTGTGGAAGTGCTGACTAACGGCGAATAAACTATCAAAATAAAGAAAGTCGCACACTCCATGTATAAACTCCCAGCAATTTAATGGGTATTTACAAACGTTTCGGCATCACTGTGCCTTCCTCAGGGTGTCCGAATAGTTTTGGCGCTCACTGTAACGTATACATTCCTCATGAGCTTAGTTCAGCTGTTTGACTCATTTACAACCCAAAATAAGATTGTTTTTCTCCAACGTTTGTAAACAACGTAAATGTAAGCCAACACTGTAAGCCTTAAAACATGGTTACAACTGTCACGTTCTGACCTTAGTTCCTTTTTTATGTCTTTATTTTAGTTTGGTCAGGGCGTGAGTTGGGGTGGGCATTCTATGTTGTTTTTCTATGTTTTGTTCTGTTGTTAGATTTCTATGTGTTGGGCCTAGTATGGTTCTCAATCAGAGGCAGGTGTCAGTCGTTGTCTCTGATTGGGAGCCATATTTAGGTTGCCTGTTTTCTATTGTGTTTGGTGGGTGACTGTTTCCTGTTGTAGTGTTTGTTTCACATGTCAGGACTGTTTCGGTTTTCGGTATTATTCACGTTGTTATTTTGTATTTTTCAGTGTTCAGTTTTAATAAATTAAAATGGACACTTAGCACGCTGCGTATTGGTTCGATCCTTGGTACTCCTCAGACGAAGAGGACGAGAACCGTTACAACTAAAATGTTGATATCATTAAACGCATTAAAAAAGTCACGACTAGGCTGAATTAAACAGGATATGCGGTAACAATTTTATAAATACCGACAGACAATTTGTTCGTTTGACATGGTGGGATCTTTTTGTGTTGGTAAAATGAACTAGGTAACACATTGCAGTGGACACGCCTTTTTGTACAAATAGTGATATAATAATATCGAAGCAAACTTGGAGTCACGCGATGATATGTTGTGTGGTCCTCCCACTATGACTCGGGAAACCATGCCGTTTATTAGACTACAGATTAAATAAATTGTGATGAACTTCACAGGGTGGTGAAAGTGCACCTGATGATCTTGACGTTCCATTCCAATAATTATCAAGAGTCTTATTCTTGTGACATGATGATGGATGGTTGGCTGCCATTGGACACATAAAAACAATAACGCTCATATCCATGATAATCGAATGTAGGTAGCCTATACACACTGTATCTGCAGGCTTTTGGCTACAGCACACATGCCAAGACTAGAGTGGGCACATTTTCTATAGTATATAACACAACAGTTTTTGTGACAAAACCATCAGAACAGTTGAAAATGCGAAGGAAACCAATTTAACTTGTATTTTTCATTGGGCGCATGGGAATTTAACCACAAACCTTATTTTTATATGTAGTACTTCATCACGCACAGTCTTGTATCCACAATAAGTGAGTTTGATGGGAACACATCTCTGGTGGAAATCTATCTCATATTGGATTGAAACCTAGTGATGGTCATTCCTTGCATCAATGGCTATGTCTATGAATTTAACAGAGGCGGGTGGTCACTTTGATATTGTTTCTACAAAGGATTCTAGCTATAAGGTGATTTCTAATAAGGATACCAGAATAGCACAATATCAACATTACTCTTTATTGTTGATGCAGTGCCATAATGTGCCATAATTGTATCTGAAGCAAGTATGTACACTATGATTGAATTCCGGCCTTGCAAGTAAAACATGCAAGCATCATTAGGCCAATTCCATTTCTCCTTCTACCTCCTTGCCAAAGTGTGCACTTGTTCACTCCCTCATGGACCGTCAAAGAAAGGACAAGTTTATGTAATATAGTAGAGGATCTCCTTTCATAGAGACATAAGGGACTGTAACATATTCTGTTTTATGGAAGCATGGCTCTCTCCAGATATATTGTCCCCATCCATATAGCCAGCGGGGTTCTCCGTTCTTTGCGATAACAGGAAGAAAGAACTCTCAGGGAAAAACAGATGTGGATGGGTATGTCTCATGATTAACAACTCACGGTGTGGTTGTGGTAATGTACAGGAACTCAAATCATTTTGTTCTCTAGAATACCTTAGCAAATGTCAACTGCAATACCTCTAGAGAGAATTTTCTTGATTATTGTCACTGCCGTGTATATTCCCCCCAAGACGACACCACAACAGCGCTAAAGGAACTACACTGGACTTTGTGCAAACACATCTCTTGTGCTAAAGCCTGGGAGAGCAATTGCTCCTTTCCCTTTGGGGACGGCTACAAGAACCTAATTTCGGAAAATCAGATCATGCCTTCATCCTGCACCTCTCCGCCTATAGGCAGAAACTTAATCAGGAATCTCCTGTGGTAAGGAGTGTTCAACATTGGTGTGACCAATCGGAATCTATTCTTCAAGACTGTTTTGATCACGCGTACAGGGAAATGTTCCGGGTTGCCTCTGGGAAGAGTATCGACGTGAACACTAACTCGGTGACTGGGCTCATTAGGAAGTGCAAAGAAGATGTTTATTGATTAGATTAGATCTTATCCAAACCAAAAACAGTGGATAGATGGCAGAATTCACACAAAACTGAAAGGGCAAACCACCGCTTTTAACGACAGCAAGGTCACGGCAAGGTCATGAACTTGTACAAACAGACCAGCTTTGACCTCCGTAAGGCAACAGAAGAGACAAAACGACAGTACAGGGACAAGTGGACTCGCAATTCAATGGCTCAATCAAGAGATGCATGTGGAAAGRACTCCAGACAATCACGGTTTATAAAGGGACAAACTAAACACCTTCGCCACTCATGGAAAACAGCCAGCCACTGACGTGAGCCCCCGTCACTCATGAGGACTGTGTCCTCCCAATTTCCGTGGCCGATGAAAGTAAGACATTCAAGCGTGTTAACCTTCACATGGTGTCATGGTTCCACCTGTAACCAGAGGGCAGCAGAAAAAGTCCTAGAGACGGTAATGCCACTCAGGTGTGTCCAATTTACTCATTATGATTTTCCTGTTAACTTCTTTGGGGTAGGGGGCAGTATTTTCACGTCCGGATGAAAAGCATGCCCAGAGTAATTGGCCTGCTACAAAGCCATAAAAGCTAGAATATGCATATTATTGGTAGATTTGGATAGAAAACACTCTGAAGTTTCTAAAACTGTTTGAAAACCTGAGAAAAAATCCAGCCAGGAAGTGGGAAATCTGAGGTTGGTCGATTTTCAACTCAGCTACTATTGGAGATACAGTGGGATATTGGTAATGTTGCACTTCCCAAGGCTTCCACTAGATGTCAACAGTCTTTAGAACCTTGTCTGATGCTTCTACTGTGAAGTGGGGGTGAATGAGAGGGGAATGAGTCAGAGGTCTGCCAGCAGCCATGAGCTGACCATGCTCTGACCATGCGCGTTCACATGAGAGTTCGCTCCCGTTCCATTTGCTTTTCTGAAGACAAAGGAATTCTCCGGTTGGAACATTATTGAAGAATTATGTTAAAAACATCCTAAAGCCTAAAGATTGATTCAATACTTCGTTTGTCATGTTTTTATGGACTGTAATATAACTTTTTTAACTTTTCGTCCGTACTTTCCGCTGGACTTGCCCGCGCGTCTTGAGTTTGGAATGTGTACTGAACGCTAGAACAACAAGGAGGAATTTGGACATAAATGATGGACATTATCGAACAAAACAAACATTTCTTGTGGAACTGGGATTCCTGGGAGTGCATTCTGATGAAGATCATCAAAGGTAAGTGAATGTTTATAATGTTATTTATGACTTCTGTTGACTGCAAAATATGGCGGATATATTTGTGTCTTGATTGGGCTCTGAGCGCCGACTCAGATTATTGCATGGTTTGCTTTTTCCGTAAAGCTTTTTTGAAATCTGACACAGCGGTTGCATTAAGGAGAAGTGCATATAAAATTCCATGCATAACAGTTGTATCTTTTAGCAATGTTTATTATGAGTATTCCTGTAAATTGATGTGGCTCTCTGCAAAATCAAWGGATGTTTTGGAACTTCTRAACGTAACGCGCCAATGTAAACTCWGATTTTTGGATATAAATATKAACTTTACCGAACAAAACATACAYGTATTGTGTAACATGAAGTCCTATRAGTGTCATCTGATGAAGATCATCAAAGGTTAGTGATTCATTTTATCTATATTTCTGCTTTTTGTGAATCCTCTCTTTGGCTGGAAAAATGGCTGTGTTATTCTGTGAATAGGCACTCACCTAACATAATCGTTTGGTTTGCTTTCGTCGTAAAGCCTTTTTGAAATTGGACACTGTGGCTGGATTTACAACAAGTGTATCTTTAAAATGGTGTAAAATACATGTATGTTTGAGGAATTTTAATTATGGGATTTCTGTTGTTTTGAATTTGGCGCCCTGCAGTTTCACTGGCTGTTGAAGAGGTGGGACGCTACCGTCTCACGTACCCTAGAGAGAGGTGTGTTTTCTGCTGTCCTTTGCAGAAGCTTGAATTGAGCACCCCAAGCCCCCTGAGCCCAACTTTGAGGAGCCTAGGCAGCTGGAACGCACACGTCTGTGCCCACAGGAACGTGACAGGTGCATGCGTGGCGGCTGCTGCCTCTACTGCGGAGGTCTCGGCCATCTCCGTTCTACATGCCCAGAGTTGATAGGAAATGCAGGGGCTCGCCAGGACCCTGACCAGCTGTGCTGTTACACCCCAGCTACCCAGTCACCATCTGACACTACCCGCAAACCACCATTTGGACAACCATCAGCACCACATTTAAGCCTTCGTGGACTCCAGGGCCGCGGATAATTTAATTGACCAAGACTTCACCAGAGAATTACAAATCCCCTGCGTGAAATGTCCCATCCCTCTGCAGATTCAAGCTCTCGATGGACGCACCATCGGCTCTGGCCAGGTGGAATATCACACCCAGCCCATTCTAATACAGGTTGGGGTGAACCACTCAGAGACTCTTAGTTTTCTTTTGGTCACTGCTCCCGAGAACAACCGTGCAGGAGGCATCTCGAGTCCTGAGACGCCTCCTGCAGAGCCAACTATATGTCAAGAAGTGTACCACGTATCCCAAGTGTGAGTTCCACGTATCCCAAGTTTCCTTCCTGGATCACAACATTTCTACCACAGGCATCCAAATGTACCCCGTAAAGGTTGGGGCGGTCGCCGACTGGCCCCGTCCCACCTCACTCAAGCAGGTCCAGCGGTTCCTCGGGTTTGTCAATTTTACAGGCGTTTTATACGCAACTTTGGTGCGGTGGCAGCACCTCTCATGGTACTAACCCGCAAGTCCCAGACCCATTTTTGTTGGACTCCTGAGGTTGACCGGGCATTCATGGAGCTCAAGGGACGTTTCACCTCTGGACCCATCCTCATTCATCCTGATCCTACTCGTCCATTTGTGGTAGAGGTGGCTGCCTCGGACACCGGAGCAGGGGCGGTCCTTTCATAGCAGAACGAGGAGGACAAGAAACTGCACCCATGTGAATTTCTCTCCAAGCAGTTCACGCCAACGGAACGCAACTATGATGTAGGCAACCAGGAGCTCTTGGCAGTTAAGTGGTACCTTGAGGGGTGGAGACACTGGTTGGAAGGGGCACCTCATCCTTTCGTGATCTGGACGGACCATAAGAACTTGGTCACCATTCAAGAATCCAAGAGCTTGAACTCTCGTCACGCTAGGTGGGCTCTATTTTTTAACAGGGTCGTTTTCACACTAGCCTATCGCCCGTGATCCAGAATCAGAAATCAGACGCCCTGTCCCGCCAACACGATGTCTATAACGAGGAGAGGGACTCTGATCTCATCATCCTCAGCTCCCGCATTGTGGCCCCTGTGATATGGAGAATTGAGACCACGGTCCGACAAGCCCAGACCCGAGAACCTGACCCCAGCGGGAGACCCACTGATATACTTTACGTTCTGTGATCAGCCTATTCCCAAGTACTACAATGTGGACACTCCTCTAAATTGTCTGGGCATCCAGAGGTTAATCAGACACTGGAGTTCCTGATTAGGAAATTCTGGTGGCCCAACATGATTGAGGATGTGAGATCCTTTGTTGCGGCCTGTTCCACCTGTGCCCAAAGCAAGTCCTCACAACAACGACTGTCTGGGTTGCTCCAACCTCTGCCCATCCCCAGCCGGACCTGGTCCCACCTGTCTGTAGACTTTATCACAGGGGTACCTCCATCTCAAGGGCTTACCACTAAGCTCAACGCATCAGCGGGTGCACACTGCCTTCCCTCCAGGACATCTACAGCACACAGTGTAACAGGAAGGCCAAGAAGTTAATCATGGACCTCAGCCACCCAAGCCATGGCCTGTTCACCCCACTACCATCTAGAAGGTGGAGATAGTACAGGTGCATCAAAACTGGGACGAGAGATTGAAAACAACTTCTCTCTCCAGGCCATCTAGAGCAACATTTTTATGGAATGATCTGCCAATCCATGTGAGAGTCTCATCTCTTCAGTAGGTGAATGGCAAGGCACTGGAGTGACGAACCACCTTTGCTGTCTCTACCTGGCCGGCTCCCCACTGTCCACTGGGATTCTCTGCCTCTAACCCTCTGAGTCACTGGCTTGCTAGTGCTCTCCCATTCCGTCCCTAGGAGGGGTGCATCACATCGTACCAGGTATTTGTTCACTGGTTTGGCACCCCCCGGGCTCGTGCAGTGGGGGAGATCTTCATGGGTTATACCCCGCCTTGACTCAGGGTAGAAAGTTGGTGGCCTCTTTTTATTTATTTTTTTATTTCACCTTTATTTAACCAGGTAGGCTAGTTGAGAACAAGTTCTCATTTGCAACTGCGACCTGGCCAAGATAAAGCATAGCATAGAATAAATAAAACATACAGTCAATAATACAGTAGAAAAATAAGTCTATATACAATGTGAGCAAATGAGATGAGATAAGGGAGGTAAAGGCAAAAAAAGTTCATGGTGGCAAGGTAAATACAATATAGCCAAGTAAAACACTGGAATGGTAGATTTGCAGTGGAAAAATGTGCAAAGTAGAAATATAAATAATGGGGTGCAAAGGAGCAAAAATAAATAAATAAATACAGTAGGGGAAAAAATTATAGATGGGCTATGTACAGGTGCAGTAATCTGTGAGCTGCTCTGACAGCTGGTGCTTAAAGCAAGTGAGGAGATAAGTGTGTCTAGCTTCAGAGATTTTTGCAGTTCGTTCCAGTCATTGGCAGCAGAGAACTGAAGGAAAGACGACCAAAGGAGGAATTGGCTTTGGGGGTGACCAGTGAGATATAGCTGCTGGAGCGCGTGCTACGAGTGGGTGCTGCTATGGTGACCAGTGAGCTGAAATAAGGCGGGGCTTTACCTAGCAGAGACTTGTAGAAACCTGTAGCCAGTGGGTTTGGCGACGAGTATGAAGCAAGGGCCAACCAATGAGAGCGTACAGGTCGCAATGGTGGATAGTGTATGGGGCTTGGTGACAAAACGGATGGCACTGTAATAGACTGGCATCCAGTTTGTTGAGTAGAGTATGGAGGCTATTTTATCGATGACATCACCGAAGTCGAGGATCGGTAGGATGGCAGTTTTACGAGGGTATGTTTGGCAGCATGAGTGAAGGATGCTTGTTGCAAAAGGAAGCCGATTCTAGATTTAATTTTGGATTGGAGATGCTTAATGTGAGTCTGAAGGAGAGTTTACAGTCTAACCAGACACCTAGTATTTGTAGTTGTTCCACGTATTCTAAGCAGAGCCGTCCAGAGTAGTGATGCTGGACGGGCGAGCAGGTGCGGGCAGTGATCGGTTGAATAGCATGCATTTAGTTTTACTTGCGTTAAGAGCAGTTGAGGCCACGGAAGGAGATTTGTCTGGCAATGAAGCTCGTCTGGAGGTTAGTTAACACAATGTCCAAAGAGGTGCCAGAAGTTATAGAATGGTGTCGTCTGTGTAGAGGTGTATCAGAGAATGACCAGCAGCAAGAGCAACATCATTGATGTATACTGTATACAGAGAAGAGAGTCGGCCCGAGGATTGAACCATGTGGCACCCCCATAGAGACTGCCAGAGGTCCGGACAACAGTCCCTCCGACTTGACACACTGAACTCTATCAGAGAAGTAGTTGGTAAACCAGCGAGGCAATCATTTGATAAAACCAAGGCTGTCGAGTCTGCCAATAAGAATGTGGTGATTGACAGAGTCGAAAGCCTTGGCCAGGTCGATGAATATGGCTGCGCAGTAATGTCTCTTATCGATGGCGGTTATGATGTCGTTTAGGACCTTGAGCGTGGCTGAGGTGCACCCATGACCAGCTTCTGAAACCAGATTGCATAGCGGAGAAGGTACGGTGGGATTCAAAATGGTCGGTAATCTGTTTCTTGATCTTAATATCCCTCTGCTGGTGTGGGGTTGTACTTTGGCAAAGTGGGTGGGGTAATATCCTGCTGGTTGGCTCTGTCCACGGTACAGTGTCCCTCAACCCCCTGGTCTCAGTCTCCAGTATCTATGCTGCAATAGTCTGTGTGCTGGGGGGCTAGTCAGTCTGTCCTATCGTGGATTTTTCTCCTGTCTTATATGCGTTCCTGTGTGAAAGTAAACTCATAATTCTCCATTTCTCTCTCTCTCTCTCTCTCTCTCTCTCTCTCTCTCTCTCTCTCTCTCTCTCTCTCTCTCTCTCTCTCTCTCTCTCTCTCTCTCTCTCTCTCTCTCTCTCTCTCTCTCTCTCTCTCTCTCTCTTCTCTCTCTCTCTCTCTCTCTCTCTCTCTCTCTCTCTCTCTCTCTCTCTCTCTCTCTCTCTCTCTCTCTCGTCCCCCCCCCCCCCCCCCCCTCAGGACTACCCTGGCCTGACAACGTATGGTTGTCCCTGTCCCCATTCCACCTGATTGGATCAGCAGCACAGTTTCTCTCTAGATTTCTTCCTAGGTTCCTGTGTTTCTATGGAGTTTTCCTACCACCGTGCTACATCCTGCATTGCTTTGCTCTTTGGGGTGTTACGTTCCCCAGCAAGAAAACCCAAAATGTTGCTCAAACAGAAAAAACTAACAAATGGGGTGGGTTTAGGAAGGGTTCTGATGGACACTCACGGGGGTGTCCACTGGAATCTAAAAGACAGCCACCACGATTCCCACTAAGAGAAGAAGCTGAGGGTAAAGTGATGGACTGGCCAAGCATGTCTCCAGACCTAAACCCTATTGAGCATCTGTGGGGCATCCTCAAACGGAAGGTGGAGGAGTGCAAGGTCTCTAACATCCACCAGCTCCGTGATGTCGTCATGGAGGAGTGGAAGAGGACTCCAGTGGCAACCTGTGAAGCTCTGGTGAACTCCATGCCCAAGAGGGTTAAGGCAGTGCTGGAAAATAGATGGTGGCCACACAAAATATTGACACTTTGGCCCAATTTGGACATTTTCACTTAGGGGTGTACTCACTTTTGTTGCCAGCGGTTTAGACATTAATGGCTGTGTGTTGAGTTATTTTGAGGGGACAGCAAATTTACACTGTTATACAAGCTGTACACTCACTACTTTACATTGTAGCAAAGTGTCATTTCTTCAGTGTTGTCACATGAAAGGATATACTCAAATATTTACAAAAATGTGAGGGGTGTACTCACTTTTGTGATATACTGTATATTCATATTCCCGACTCTGGTCCGGAAGCTAGGTTCCTGCAATTCTATCCATTTTGTCATGGGATTTTGTACTGTGTATTTAAATACTGTATTCTCGACATAACACATTCCAATAATTCTAGTACTGGACATTGCATTTCAGTTAAACTGTTTATACACACCGCATATTTTGTTATATGCTGGATTCTTGACATAGCTCACTCTAATATATGCACTGCTGTACATATCATTCTTAGTGTATCTACTGCTGTACATATCATTCTTAGTGTATTTACTGCTGTACATATCATTCTTAGTAAACTCAGCAAAAAAAGAAAMGTCCTCTCACTGTCAAGTGCGTTTATTTTCAGCAAACTTAACATGTGTAAATATTTGTATGAACAAAACAAGATTCAGCAACCGAGACATAAACTGAACAAGATCCACAGACATGTGACAAACAAAAATGGAATTATGTGTCCCTGAAAAAAGGGGGGGGGGCAAAATCATAAGTAACAGTCAGTATCTGGTGTGGCCACCAGCTGGATTATGTACTGCAGTGCATCTCCGCCTCATGGACTGCACCAGATTTGCCAGTTCTTGCTGTGAGATGTTACCCCACTCTTCCACCAAGGCACTTGCAAGTTCCCGGACATTTCTGGGTGGGGGGAATGGCCCTAGCCCTCACCCTCCGGTCCAACAGGTCCCAGATGTGCCCAATGGGTTTGAGATCCGAGCTATTCGCTGGCCATGGCAGAACACTGACATTCCTGTCTTGCAGGAAATCATGCACAGAACGAGCAGTATGACTGGTGGCATTGTCATGCTGGAGGGTCATGTCAGGATGAGCCTGCAGGAAGGGTACCACATGAGGGAGGAGGATGTATTCCCAGTAACGCACAGCGTTGAGATTGCAATGACAACAAGCTCAGTCCGATGATGCTGTGACACACCACCCCCAGACCATGACGGACCCTCCACCTCCAAATCGATCCCACTCCAGAGTACAGGCCTCGGTGTAACGCTCATTCCTTCAAAGATAAACGCGAATCCGACCATCCCCCCTGGTAAGACAAAACCACGACTCGTCAGTGAAGAACACTTTTTGCCAGTCCTGTTTGGTCCAGCGACGGTGGGTTTGTG
The DNA here is from genome assembly GCF_002910315.2 of Salvelinus sp. IW2-2015. Lineage (NCBI taxonomy): Eukaryota > Metazoa > Chordata > Actinopteri > Salmoniformes > Salmonidae > Salvelinus > Salvelinus sp. IW2-2015. The sequence continues at coordinate 25,279,146 of NC_036875.1, forward strand.
CCCATTGGCGACGTTGTTGCCGGTGATGTCTGGTGAGGACCTGCCTTACAACAGGCCAACAAGCCCTCAGTCCAGCCTCTCGCAGCCTATTGCAGACAGTCTGAGCACTGATGGAGGGATTGTGCATTCCTGGTGTAACTCGGGCAGTTGTTGCCATCCTGTACCTGTCCCGCAGGTGTGATGTTCGGATGTACCGATCCTGTGCAGGTGTTGTTACACATGGTCTGCCACTGCGAGGACAATCAGCTGTCCGTCTTGTCTCCCTGTAGCGCTGTCTTCGGCGTCTCACAGGATGGACATTGCAATGTATTGCCCTGGCCGCATCTGCAGTCTTCATGCATCCTTGCAGCATGCCTAAGGCACGTTCACGCAGATTAGCAGGGACCCTGGGCATCTTTCTTTTGGTGTTTTTCAGAGTCAGTAGAAAGGCATCTTTAGTGTCCTAAGTTTTCATAACTGTGACCTTAATTGCCTACCGTCTGTAAGCTGTTAGTGTCTTAATGACCGTTCCACAGGTGCATGTTCATTAATTGTTTATGGTTCATTGAACAAGCATGGGAAACAGTGTTTAAACCCTTTACAATGAAGATCTATCTAGTTATTTGGATTTTTATGAATTATCTTTGAAAGACAGGGTCCTGAAAAAGGGACGTTTCCTTTTTTGCTGAGTTTATACTGTATCTACTGCTGTACATATCATTCTTAGTATATCTTGTGTAAATTAATTCGGTGTTTAAACTATATGTATAAATTGTATTTGGGTTTCGGTTACAGTGCTGTTTGGGTTGTTAATTGGATTACTGTTGGCGCTATTTGGTTGCTAATGGATTACTGTTACAGCTATTTGGTTGTCTATTGGATTACTGTTACAGTACTTTATAGGTTGTTAATTGGATTACTGTTACAGTGCTTTATAGGTTGTTAATTGGATTACTGTACAGTACTTTATAGGTTGTTAATTGGATTACTGTTACAGTACTTTATAGGTTGTTAATTGGATTACTGTTACAGTACTTTATAGGTTGTTAATATGGATTACTGTTACAGTCTTATAGGTTGTTAATGGATACTGTTACAGTGCTTTATAGGTTGTTAATTGGATTACTGTTACAGTCGTTTATAGGTTGTTAATTGGATTACTGTTACAGTCTTTATAGGTTGTTAATTCGGATTACTGTTACAGTCTTTATAGGTTGTTAACTGACAGACTTATTTTTACTTGATTTGGTTACAGTGCTATATAGGTTGTTAATTGATTACTTTACAGTGCTGTTTGGTTGTTAATTGGATTACTGTTACAGTCGCTATTGGGTTGTAATTGGATTACTGTTACAGCTATTTGGGTTGTTAATTGGATTACTGTTACAGTACTTATGGTTGTAATTGGATTACTGTACAGGCTGCTTTATAGGTTGTTAATTGGATTACTGTTACAGTGCTTTATAGGTTGTTAATTGGATTACTGTTACAGTACTTTTAGGTTGTTAATTGGATTACTGTTACAGTACTTTATAGGTTGTTAATTGGATTACTGTTACAGTGCTATTATAGGTTGTTAATTGGATTACTGTTACAGTGCTTTATAGGTTGTTAATTGGATTACTGTTACAGTACTTTATAGGTTGTTAATTGGATTACTGTTACAGTGCTTTATAGGTTGTTAACCAGAAACCGTGGATGGATGGCGGCATTCGCGCAAAACTGAAAGCACAAACCATCGCATTTAACCATGGAAAGAAGACTGGGAATATGGCAGAATATTAAACAGTGTAGTTTTTCCCTCCGCAAGGCAATCAAACAAGCAAAATGTCGGTACAGGACAAAGTGGAGTTGCAATTCAACGGCTCAGACACGAGACATATGTGGCAGGGTCTACAGGAAATCACGGACTACAAAAAGAAAAACAGCCACGTCACGGACACCAATTTAACACATTTGTCCGCTTTGAGTAATACAGTGTCACTGTCCCACCCGCTAACAAGGACGCAGCCCCCCAAACCCACCCCCCTCTCCTTCTCCGTGGCCGACATGAGTAAGACATTTAAACGTGTTAACCCTCGCAAGGCTGCTGGCCCAGCCGGTATCCCTAGCCGCGTCCTCAGAGCATGCGTAGACCAGCTGGCTGGTGTGTTTACGGACGTATTCAATCGCTCCCTATCCCAGTCTGCTGTCCCCACATGCTTCAAGATGGCCACCATTAAATCCAAAGGGGTCATCACCATGTTGGTCTCCCATAGCAGCTAGCTAGCTTTATGAGACAGATTAAGATATTAAGGTAGCCAACTATCTACCTTTTATCATTAAGTATGATGAAATAAAAACATGTCTTTGAATACTTTGTGTTTTGTGTAGATATTTTGCATCATTACATCATGATTGAAATAAATAAATGACAAAGAACAAGAGAAAACCCCTCACAAACACTTTGAGGATAATTACCTTAGGGAGTAAGGTCAGGTGCAGAATTATGTCATGTGGTGTCAACAGTTATTATAAATTGGACACTGCAAGTGTCCGTGTCAGACATCAGAATTGGGTAAGCCCTGATTTACTACTATGCAGATCTGGAGTTACATGGCATGTCTTGATAGCTCACTTTATGTATCTTCTTAATGTGTTTTCGGAATATATGAATGAGATGGAATATGTTCTCTAATCTTTAGATGATAACATTGGATAACTTCACTTCATGACACAAGACTCCATTGAAAGATTTATTGTGAGATGCAGCTTTTGTATTGACATGCCACACATTGGGCAAAAATAGGTTGCTGAATAATGGTTATTCATTATTTTAGTATTATTCTTTAAATGTCTTCATATCTTGACAGTAATATGTAGTGGGACATACACTGAGTATACCAAACATTAGGAACACCTTCCTATTACTGAGTTGCATCCCCCTTTTGCCCTCAGAACAGCCTCAATTCATCAGGGCATGGACTCTACAAGGTGTCGAAAATGTTCCACAGGGATGCTGGCCCATGTTGACTCCAATGCTTCCCACAGTTGCGTCGAGTTGGCTGGATGTCCTTTGGGTGGTGGACCATTCTTGATACACACGGGAAACTGTTGAGTGTGAAAAACCCAGCAGCGTTGCAGTTCTTGACACAAACCGCTGCGCCTGGCACCTTCGGCCATACCCTGTTCAAAGGCACTTAAATATTTTGTCTTGCCCATTCAACCTCTGAATGGCACACATACACAATATACTGTATTTCTCAATTGTCTCAAGGCTTAAAAATCCTTCTTTAACCTGTCTCCACCCCTTCATCTACACTGAWTGAAGACGATTTAACAAGTGACATCAGTAAGGGATCATAGCTTTCACCTGGATTCACCAGGTCAGTCTGTCATGGAAAGAGCAAGTGTTCTTAATATTTTGTATACTCAGTGTATAACATGATGAAAAATGTCATATCACTTGTAATATCAATAAAATAATGCAACGTTAAAACATACCGGTACGCTAGAAGAGATATGTACATTAACCTRTAATGATACATATTGCATTAACATCCTATTAATGTACTTTTCACTCTAAAACGTTTAGTGTCAACAACAAAAAGATTTTACTCCGTTGATATAAAATGTATGAACTTATAATACAACCAATTGTGCTACCTAGTTTTTGCCTGGTTTTGTTAATTCAACTTGACTTCCTGAGTTGACATACTGTAAATTAAAGGTGAAAGGCAGCCTGGTAACTTAAGTTAGGTCAAATCAAATTGAGTTGACAAAACTAGGCCAAATAAAATGAGTTACAACTTCATACAACATAACATTTTAAGTCATGAGGGTAACTCACATACTTTACGATGAAATGGATAACATTTCCATTTAGATTTCAATGAAGGATTCAATAATTAACTAATCCTTTATTTCCGCAGGTTGTCTAAGAGGCCATCATCATGTCAGCTGGGAATCACAGCTTTGTGACAGAGTTTGTCATCGTTGGGTTCCCTGGGCTTCAGCCAGAGTTCTACGGTCTTGCCTCAACTGTATTATTCTTGGTGTATTTTTGCACTACAGTAGGAAATGTGGTTATTCTTGTATTGTTCGCAACAGACCGGGATCTCCACAAACCCATGTATTTTGTTATTTTACATCTGGTTGTTTCTGATATTCTCTTTAGCACCACCACATTACCAAAGATTATTGCCAGGTATTGGTTTCAAGCAGGAGCCATTTCATTCACAGGTTGTTTTGTCCAGATGTACTTAGTGCACTATTTGGGAACTGTAAATTCATACATTCTATTTATAATGGCTTTAGACCGATATGTTTCAATCTGTTTCCCGCTCAGATATCCAATGATTATCAAAAACTCCACTATTCATATTCTCAGTACTACTGCTTGGATTGTTGCGAAAGCCGGCCCATTGATGATGGTAATTAGGGCCTATCCTCTTCCTTACTGTGACTCAAACAAAATCATGCAGTGCTACTGTGATCATATCGCTATAACAACGCTTGCATGCACTGATAGGGCCCCTTATAGTTTTCCTGCTTTTRTYKTWGCMATGSTGGYATTACTGGGACCTCTTGCTTTTATTATATTCTCATATTGCTCTATTATTGTGGCAGTTGTTCAGATTGCGAGCACACAAGGCCGCCTCAAAACCCTTTCTACCTGCAGTGGTCAGCTGATCATCATTGCACTGTATTATCTCCCCAGGTGTTTTATTTATCTGTCCAGTAATATCGGCATTAGATTCAGCACTGATTTACGTATTGTTATTATCATGTTGTATAGCCTGCTCCCTCCCATGATCAATCCACTGATATACTGTTTCAAGACAAAACATATAAAAACAAGCCTTATGAAAAGATTCAAGAAGTCAATTGCTACACAGAAAGACAATGTATTTGCTGTAAGCCAATGATTAAAGTAGATTTTTAATGAGAGATTGAGTTCTGTTATTATGTTTAGACATACTTGTCCCTACAACAATATTAACTGAGTACCAAATCCTGATTTCAAGCCAAAATTGACATATATGACCCTAACACTGTGTAACAGTAGCAAACACCTTGGTGGATTGACGCAGATATAGCATGTAGTGTTTATTGTTGTACGAAGAACATTATGTATTTGTTTATTTTAAATCCGGTTGTTTCTGATATTCTCTTTAGTACCACCATATTACCAAAGATGATTGCCAGGTATAGCCAACGATTACATTTGTTTTGAATCAGAGGATTTTTTATTATGTTCAGAATTCCCTACAACAATATAAACTAAGTACCAAATCCTACCTTAAAATCCAAAATGGACATACAAGGAAGGCCTTGATTCTGTTGAACCTGCTCAGTAGGGAACACATTTTGTTAGATTGACACAGACACAGCATGTAGGGTTTCTTGTTGTAGAAAGAGTATTGCGTTACCTCACTGGGTAGTTTTTCCCCTTGTGGCTTTGCCATCTACAGAACTTGTCAACGTCATCACAAATTATTCGGTCACTAAGTAGATAAATTGTGAGCATAAAGATCATTGGTGAAGAGCTTCTCAGGAAGTGTCTTCGTACTCACATTTTAGTTTACTGTAATCGAGGTAAGGACATTTTTCTAACATAATTTATTTGATTTTTGGTGTATCAAACTGAGTACATGGATGATGAGTGATAATGGTACTTCGTTTCTCATTTGATTTGCCAACACCTTATTTGAATGTCTGCTTTTAAACTTCTTACACATATCATTGCTTTGTTTGTTTCCTACTACATTTAGTAAATCCACACATAAGGCCTGTTGTTCATGATTAGTATAGCTTTACAGGTCCTGGTTATACACTATGTAAGTCAATACATTCACATCTAATTAATCATATCAATGTACAAATAACACATTACAATTGTCAAAGGTTTACTGATGGTTATTTACAAACCAAAAATATATACATACGTATATATATATAATAATATGATTGTTGGCATTGTAAAACAATTCTGTCTGTGAGCTGAAATAATTATTGGTAAATGCACAATGGGCCAAATCCTAACATGAAATCTGCACTCATAACATTTCTTTGTTAAAATCTTCTTTTGAAAATATGCATGATTTACATGAAAGTCACATATGTATACTTCAATTTAGGATTTGACACTGCAGTATCATGAGCAATGTTACATTTGATTTGACAAAAACTCTTAGGCTGCTCTAGGTTGTAATGATGGATAATTTACTATAACATAAATGTTAATTACTTTCCAGTGGTGGTTCTAAGAGAACACATCATCATGTCAGTGAGGAATCACAGCTTTGTGACAGGGTTTGTCATCGTTGGGTTCCCGGGTCTTCAGCCAGAGTTCTACGGTCTTGCCTCAACTGTATTATTCCTCGTTTATTGTTGCATTTTAATAGGAAATGTTGTTGTTATCATCTTGTTTGCAACTCATAACGTTCTCCATAAACCAATGTATTTTATCATTTTGAATCTGGTTGTGTCTGACGTACTATTCAGCACCACCACTTTACCAAAGATTATTGCCAGATATTGGTTCCAGGCAGGAGCAATTTCTTTCTTTGGTTGTTTCTTGCAAATGTACTTAGTTCATTATTTTGGATCCGTAACTAGCTTTCTCCTATTGATAATGGCTTTAGACCGATACGTGTCAATCTGTTTCCCGCTCAGATACCCAATGATTGTCAACAACTCAACTATTCATATACTCAATGTGACTGCGTGGGTGCTTGCACACCTTCCCTCTCTTTCAATGGTAATTAGGGCCTATCCTCTTCCTTACTGTGACTCAAACAAAATCATGCAGTGCTACTGTGATCATATCGCTATAACAACGCTTGCATGCACTGATAGGGCCCCTTATAGTTTTCCTGCTTTTGTTGTAGCAATGGTGGTATTACTGGGACCTCTTGCTTTTATTATATTCTCATATTGCTCTATTATTGTGGCAGTTGTTCAGATTGCGAGCACACAAGGCCGCCTCAAAACCCTTTCTACCTGCAGTGGTCAGCTGATCATCATTGCCCTGTATTATCTCCCCAGGTGTTTTATTTATCTGTCCAGTAATATCGGCATTAKATTCAGCACTGATTTACGTATTGTTGTTATCATGTTGTATAGCCTGCTCCCTCCCATGATCAATCCACTGATATACTGTCTAAGAACTAAGGAAATAAAACAGATAATGTTCAAGCGTTTTAGACCAATACAAGTGCACGTTCAATAAGGACTAATATATTATTTTTTGTTCAATGAAATAAAAATGCTATACTGTAAATTTGTACATGTGTGCTTTATAAGTGTTGCATTGCTGATTTCCACGGCCTAACTGAGTATAAAGACAAGGGGTTTCAGCTTCCACAACAAACAGCTTGTTTGTTATTGTTTCATCACACAATCAACAGTTAGTCCAGCTGAAGTTCCCTACACTCTTAGAGRAAATGTGCTGTCTTGAACCTAAAATGATTATTCGACTATCCCCATAGGATTATTCTTTGAAGAACCGTTTTGGGTTCCATGTAGGATCCTTTCCACAGAGGGTTCTAAATGGACCCCAAAACRGTTCTACGTGGAACCCAAAAAGAGTTCTATCTGGAACCAAAAAGGGGTTAATCTACATTTTCAAAGAATGTAGGTAGGGTGTGTGCTCTGCTTTTCATGATTTGCGTGCACATGTATTATTTACAACATCATGTTGGATGCATCAAACAAGAGAAAACATTTTGGGTACAATAACAGTTATTTTTATTGTAGAGCGTGTAAACAGAATGCTTGCGAACTCATCTCTAACACAACAGTCCCTCTAAGAGGCAGGAGTGAGGAACTGCATGTCTTTCTTAGCAGACAGCTGAAGCAGTGGAGCTATATCTATATCTATATATATCTATACCTTTCAATTTCTTGTATTCTTGTACACATTCTTGTATTCACATGGTCCCATTTGTCAGGGACCACGTACAACTGCTATGTTGCAGAGTTAAGATAATATAAGATGTATTGTACTTTATTGTCCGTTCACTTTATTGTCCGTTCACTATATTGTCCGTTAATGGAAATGTGTCTTTATGCTCACACCCCAAACCCCTGAGACAAACACACACATAAGGGACTGGAAGCAATTGGTCAGACGCATGGATCAGCCGCAGAGAAATTGTAGGGGGTCAAGTGCCTCGCTCAAGGGCACAACAGCAGGATGATGCCAGCAACCCGGGCTGCTGGCCCACTTCTCTAACCACTAGGCTACCTGTCGCCCAATAAGCTTTCAAGATTGTTTGCAACTGCAGTAACTGGATTGGAATGTACCACCCAGTTCCCCCCATTTCTCAGCCCTTCATCTCGATCCCCCTGTATCTGTCCCCTGGTGGTTCAGGCCTGGTAGGTCTTGACTAGGATCCACATGAGCAGCACAGTTATCAAGACTACTGTGAAGTTCAGAAACAGCTCCTGCACAGACCGGTCCATTCTGCCCYGAGAGGTGTGGCAGGAGAGGAGAAGAAGAATGGGAGTGTGTGGAGACAGGAAGGATGAGGGTCCTCACACCTTGCTTGGGAGGGCAGGTCAGTCTGTTAGGGAGGCCAAAGTCTCTGAAGGTGGAATCTGAAAGGGGGGGAAGATTTTACCTAACTTTCTGGTGACAAATTAAAACTTACCCAAACACACCAACTCCCAGGTGCAGGACTGGAACCAGATAAAAGACCTGGCTTTAAACCGCAAATTCTAATTTCGAGGCCCCCATTATTAGCGCGAATGATATAAATTGTGCCAAAACTTAGAGTTGTAACAGGCCCACTAGGATTAAGTGGAACCAAGCCATTTAACACTTTTTGCCAGAATGGCCCTAATGACCAGTCTGTCCCTACCTTGCTCTTTCCTCTAGCTCCTACCCTTTCTGTAGCAGGTTGGCATTTATTGTCAGAGAATCTTGCCTGAAGGCAGCTCTGCAGACATGGTCACTACTGGCAGAGCAAATCATTTAAAATCTGATTTTAAAACCTAACCCTAACATTACAGCCAGAGTCACCCGTGATACAAGTCAGTATTCGACGTCATCCATGTTGCTGAGACGTCCGGAGATGACGTGGAAACCGGCCCACTTAGGGGCAACAGGAGCGCTGTACTCTGGAGAGAGGTGTCCAGGTTTGCATCTCGCTTTGAATGGCTATGGCAACGGGTGTAAAGGTTCTGCGCTCTTAATATCCAAAGGTTGCAGTTGATATCCCTGGATAGAAAAGTTGTTTTGCATGTAAAAGAAAATGTAAGACCTTAATCCAACCTTAAACATTAATAATTGGATTAAGAGGCCTTAACCTTAGGATTTCAGAGTTAACCTAATTTAACCCCTAACTTATAAAACACTTTGATTTAATGTCCAAACTAACCTAAATCAACTTTGAAATGTGATTTTGAGAAACATGGACTGAACATCTAATTCTGAATATAGTGAGAGAGCTAGATTAACAATACACTAACCTAACAACACAGCTAAACTTAATTCTAACTATTGAAATTATTTCTCACTGAATTTGTACATATATAGCCATATTTGACTTTGCAGCTGGCCCATCTAGTGACAATCATTATTAAGTTTTTCTGCCTCCGGAGGCGTAGATCAAAGATTTCCTTTTGTATTATGCAGTGCAGAGAAATAAGAACTTGACGACACTTCCTATCTACAGATGTGTCTATCTATATACGACCCGAGTATACCCCAAATTGTCACGCGAATAATACAAGAGATCGAAATCAAGACAAAAACATAGAAAAGGTAAGAAACCAGGTATAGGATCATTTATAGAAGAAAGAAAGGGCAACGACAAATAACAAAAATGAAAAGACAAACGTCAACATAGATCAAACACCTATATTAGAGCGACGAGATAGCTACAGAGGCAATATTATATAGCGGACGGAGTAAGAACGGAATACGATAGAAGAAAGAGCAATAAAACGATCGAAAAAATACAAGAGAAGAGTCACAGCACAACACCATATACTATGGAGCCATAAGATAAATGAAGGCCAAAATGGCTATTTATAGACTTAAATAACAAGAAAGCACAGAACAGGACAACCAATAAACAACATAGCCAGACAGATAAATATCAAAAATACATCAAGATAAAAAATCAAAGCCAAAAATTTAAGCGCGATCTTTGGACAGATTAAAACGAAGCCACAACAGTCCAAACAGAGACCACAGGGCGCATGAAAGACATACGCAAACCTACCGATTCGTACACGACTAACGATAATAATCAACGGTCACAACAAAGCGCCCGCTGTCTCCCAAACAGAGAGTACGACAACAAACTGCACTGAAGACCATATAAAAAACGCTTACGAACTAAGCGCCCCCGACGCTCATACAATAGTAACGACAACTGACTTACCACACATTCAAGCCAAGGATACCCACTCCACAGTACGGAACACATCCCAAATTACCACGTGGAATTGAAGCTCAAGCAGACAGACAAGCCAATCACTAAATACTAAAGAACACCGTCATCTACTGAGCAAATCTATCCTACTAGACCACAAAACACAAGGCTATTCGCAAATTTTCTAAGCTGAGTAGAGTGTGAACTACCCAGGTGACACAATTAGTGAAGTCTGTTTTGTTACGTAGGAGGAGGCCTCTCTTCCATCTACAATCAAACAACAGTCAGTCGGTCCACCAACACTCAGGACTGCATCACCCACAACAGGCCGTCCCTCAAGGTAGCTAAAAGAGCGCAAACCATCTAATAGCTAGGAGGTAATACTTACCTGATATTAAATGCACATCGGCAAATTAGAGCCATTCACCATTCTACACAGCTGATCCGTAATTAAAAAACAAGCAAAAGGCAGGGCAAATAAAAGAATTCAATTACCTACTTAACTTACCGATACTACATAAACAAATTTACTTAGACTTACTGAAGTAGATTACTGACTCTCCTACTGACAGCAAAACGCTTTCCTTACCCCATGAGAAACGGGAGTGTCCACTACCCGCGTCTACAATTTGAGAAATTAAACACAGTCCCCAAAAGTTCCACGATGTGATTCAACAACACGACGGCGTCCTACAAGACTACCATTCATCAGAAAGAGAGACGGCATGCAATTTGTGCAGCCGGACTCCACGGACCCCCACTCTGGCCATGATACTAGACACCTGTGTGTCTTGACACTATTATAATGAGTCATCCCGCAGTGTCTTTGATTGTACCCTGATGAAGACAGCTTGCCTGTCGAAACGTTGGTAATTAAACATTTTTGCATCTGAGCTCCTAGAGTGTGCGGCTCTCCATTATTTTTAAGCCATTGGGCATTTACCTGGCTGGGTCTGGTGGTGGGTGTGACAGGCAACGGTCCTCTGTAGTCCTGTGGTGGGGTTTAAGAGTTGTCTGTCTGTCTTCTACAGTCCTGGGCCAGGGTCACCCCTAAAGTAACTCTCCTGCCCAAGGTTCAGATATAGTTTCTGGATGTTTGGCCGTGGGGTGGAGCCGACCCTCTGGAGCCTGACAAGAAATCTGACATGACCACATGCGGACACTACACCACACTCCCTCTGCTGATGAGGGCAGGACCCAGGGATGGGGGACACAAGTGTATTTTACAAAGCACATTGTCTGGGCTGGATACAGTAGTTCTAAATACATATCTTTCTTTTAATAAAAGATAAAGGATGAGGCGTGCGGAAATATGCATGTTGTGCTTGGGCTTGGTTATGGATTCACCTCACGCGAATACCAATGGCTTGGTTATGGATTCACCTCACACAATAAATAAATGGCTGGGTTATGGATTCAACTCACACAATAACCAATGGCTGGAGTATAGATTCACCTCACACAATTCACCTCTATGACTCCCTGTATCCTTATAATGGGCCACATGGGCACTAAAAGGAAATATTGCATTTTAAAAGCCTAAATTAAGCAGCCTTTAAAAAAATAGACCACATTGAAATTCAATAAATCAGAGTTTTAATATGAATAGACTTGCTTAAAAAAAAAAGTAATTTCTGAAGATGATTAATTATTTAATGTTATTAGTGATTCCAACCCTGTCCCTCATTTTAACATCAACCCTGTTAAATAAACTGAACTCTCATTTTAACATGGTGAAATTATTCCTTTAAAAAAATAATCAAAAGACACATTGAACATCTGATAGTCAAATCGTAGTTTAAAAGCAGGTGACCTGGTTTTACTCTTTTTGGACATTTTATGGTGTTTTGTGGTGGAAAACTGAGCAGGTCGTGTATAATATGTCAACCCTGTTACCCAGAGATAAATAGGCTAGAGATGTATTAACGATTTTTTTTTAATTGTAAAGCTTGTATTCAATTGTCCCTTCCTGTTGCACACAACAAGCTTCCATTCCCACTGTCACAGGGGGATTTCGGGCTGATTTAAGATAATTATATGTTGATCATCTGCGCTCTCCGTATAATCTATGCATATATTCTCTGTGTATAGTATATTGGGATATGTGCTACAACTACTTGCTATCTTGTCGTGTCTGAGGGGATAAGGGTGGTTGGTGGGCTGTGTGGAGACTGCTTTGAGAACTATGAAGGCTTGCAGGTTCAATGGATACCTTAATCTCGTGTCCATGTAGTACCTGTGGTCGGCTTGCTAGTGTCTTGCAAAACCAGTCTGATTAGCAGAGCTGGTTTAAGAGGACTAATGGTGCCTGGTCTGAGTCGTTGCTTCACGTCCTGGGGAGGCACACAGGTGACAGGACACACAGCGCCAGTATAGAAACCGCTACCATGGCCCCAAAGAGGTATTCAGATTATATAGGTTTCTGGATGTTTGGGAGAGGGGATAGAGACCCACTCGCATGGAGACACTTCTGGAGCATGAACATGGAATCCTGCACATGGCAACACATGCGGACAATCACACACAACCTCTATGCACTATGATATGAGGGCAGAGAACCGACACCACTAGGGGGGCACACAAGTGTTATTTCACAAAAGACATTAGTCTGGGCTGGATGACAAGTAGTTCTAATACTTCTTCACTTCCGCAAGCAAAGCCCCTGAGGGCAATCGCACTAATGCATTCTCTTTATGCTAATAATAAGAATTAGAGATCGAGGCGTGCCAGGAAAACTAAGGGCATGTTGTGCTGTATGGCTTGTGTTATGGATCTACCTCACCGCGTGCACAAATGGCTTGGTTATGTCGATTGCACTTCACACAATAAATAATCCATGGCTGGAGATGTTATGCGTCAACTTCACACCTGTAGATATGATGGGATACACCAATGACGAATATGGCTTTTGGCTTAATGGAATGCACTCACAATAAACCGGCACAATGGCATTGGTAAGTATGGATGACACGCTCAACAAATAAAGCCAACAATGGCTTGTGTTATGGGACTTCTCACCTCAACTATAATCCATAAAATAAATGGCTGGGTATTGGAGTTCTCAAACACTCTCACACAATACAGCGCCAACCAATGGCTTGGTTTATAGAGCATTCCAAGCTCTACGACACAATTAGACCAATGGACTTTGGTTAGAGATTGGAGAGGTTACACAATGAAGCAAGTAGGTTAGCTTGGGATTTAGTGGATTGTAACCGCACAATTATGAATCTGAAGGATATGTGCATGTGGTTTATGGATGCACTCCCTTCACCACTAACCAACTGCGCTTGGTTATTGGATTCCAGCCTCACACAATAATAAATGGCTGGGTTTATGGATTCACGCTTCCACAAATAAATTAAATGGCTGGGTTATCTGGGATTCACTCACCAATAACCATGGCCTTGGTTTTGGATTCACTCTCAACAGATAAATAATGGCTGGGCTGTTTTCTGATTGGATTGAAACTCCTCCCATTAACCAATGGTTTGTGGAGTTTCTATAGAGATGCTCACGCCGGCTTCAGTGCAGCCCTTCTACAGACAGCCTTTCAGCATGATCTCTTATTGTGCTATCCTGGGTTATGGCTCGCATGGGGGGATGGGCACAGGGCACTAAAAGGAAATATTGCATTTTAAAAGCCTAATTAAGCAGCCTTTAAAAAATAGACCACATTGAATTCAATAAATCAGAGTTTTAATATGAATAGACTTGCTTTAAAAAAAAGTAATTTCTGAAGATGATTAATTATTTAATGTTATTAGTGATTCCAACCCTGTCCTCATTTTAACATCAACCCTGTAAATAAACTGAACTCTCATTTTAACATGGTGAAATTATTCCTTTAAAAAATAATCAAAAGACACATTGAACATCTGATAGTCAAATCGTAGTTTAAAAGCAGGTGACCTGGTTTTACCCTTTTTGGACATTTTATTGGTGTTTTGTGGTGGAAAACTGAGCAGGTCGTGTATAATTCATTTTTTTGGAAACTTCTTGCCACACTTGTTAGACGCACAGAACACAAGAGCAAAATAATAAAATTTGAGGCAGTTCTAGAGACTGTACTTATACTGAGTATTGATTCTTATGGTATTAAAAAGTTAAGCATAGTAAGGCTCTTTTCGATATACTCAAATATTTCTAATGATATTCCAGTCCTCTTTGTCATTTTTGATTCATAGAGTGTAGGCACTCTATCCTTCCTGTTGTCCTAAATCACTGAACCAAGCTTCCATTCCAGAACTGCCACCCTTAGGGGGATTTATCAGGTTTCGGCAGTGTTGAGTATGCTTTTTCTATATGATACAAACGTGGTTCTATAACAACCCTGTTGTAAACGTGTCAATACACCCCTCTTGTTACAGTCAACCCCTCTCGGTTACAGTCAACCCTGTTTAAAGTCAACTTCTGTTAACGGGCAACCTTCCGCTGTTTTTCACGCGCATCAACCCAATGTTCATTTATCGGTCAACCCGAGCTTACAGAAGGCTACACAACGTCCTTGGTTAAGGTTGCATGTCCAACCATGTTACCGAATATGGAAATCGACACTGATGAGAGAAAAAATTTTTTAGTCTTAGTAATAAAAAGTAGTGAATATAGAACCGTCAACACTGTGCGATTTGAGTGGATCAAACATGATTACACACGCATGAAGGTGGACTGAAGTTTTACTAAGTTCCCTCAGTGCACATACACTCAACATGTACTTAGCGGTGCAACGTACTCGCTATATCACAGTTAACGGACCTCGTAAACTTGAAAATAGTCAAGGCTCCCCACTGTTAGCTCAACCCTGTTTCTCTACAACAGAATCCAGATGTGCGTCGAACTGTTAAGGCAAGACATCGCAAGGCTCCTGTGTAGAAACTGTGTCTTGTCACTCACTACCATGTTACGTAACCCTGTCCAGTTACACACCTCAGACCATGTTACATGTCATATCTACTGTCAGTACGTGTCAACCAGGCCAACGTCAACCCAAATTGTTACGGAGGTCAAAGGCCCAATTGTTTACCGCGTGTCATCCAGCGTGGTCACGGTCACCCTGTTACGTGGATCTAACCTGTTCACGGTCCAGACTCTCGTTATACGAGATACAACGCCCTGTTACGTGCAACCCCTTGGCCTACGGTCACACTCCTTGTTCGGTCAACCCTGTTAGCGGCAACCCGGGGGTGGGGTGGGGTAGTGTTAGGTCAACCCGTTACAGTGCACACGCTGTACAGAGTGCAACACTGTTCTTTACAGGTCAAAGGCGCCTGTTGTAGCTAGCTGCAGACCCTGTTATTGGAACAGAATCAAGTCAAACCCT